>NC_080563.1:7930000-8242500 GCF_030253575.1 Rhododendron vialii
GAGTTTGGTCTTAAAAATCTTCACTATTCCCGGTGACCTGCTAAACGGGTTACTAGCAGATTACCGATAATAAAATAATGTGTACCAATAATTAAGCGTAACAAAGACCAAACCATAACCAAAATTAAGAAAGTGTGACCCGTGACCGCGCGTTGCTTTGGTTAGGACTTGGTGTTGCACTAGCTTTGAAGTGTTTATGGGATGTTTGCCTAGTGTACACTATAGTCTCATTGTTCTTTTTTGATTTTTTTTTCCTTCTTACTTTAGACATTCCAGTTGTGGAATCGTACTCCAGAAGTTATGGTCTTCAATTCTTAAGAAGAAGTTGTAGCTCTTTGCCAAGCTTTTGCATTTTTCTTTTTTCATTTGGAGTACAGTGCATATTATTGCCTGGAAAATGATTCTTTAGCATATGTTGACCCTTGCTTTTTTGTCTGGTCGAAAGAGTTACGGGCGATCGACAATTAGCAGCATAAGAAGAAATTCAGGTCGTGAGCACTATTTGTTGAGCCGTTGGACTTCCTCGTACGTTCGATATGTGGTTTGTTGATGACATTCATTGAGTCATCGACCTTGATTATTTGAAACAATTTCTTTGAAGAAGCCCTCAGTAATCGTTCACTTATACTTAGGCCACTTTGTATTCTTTACCCTTAGCATGCTTAATTACTCATTGAGATTTCAACTGACGGATTTATTCCACTTTTTTTTCTCCGGTTAGTTTATGGAGTATTGTAGTGGACTTTATGGCATTTCAGGACCTGTAGTTTAGACCTCTAGGGTCATTTTCATTTTATTTATTTTCTAGTGTCAAATAGCTTCCGCACATTTATTTATGGGTAATTTGGAGTTCGGAGGGTATTGGATATTGTGCCCATCTTGCTATAAAAAAAATATTGGTTTGGATTCCCACAATTTCATAGAATTTTTTTTGTCTTAAGATCGTAGGAAAACAGTAAAGAAAAACAGTAAACGATTTTACTAATTTCTGGAACTTACAACATGAACATGAAATACAAAATTACAGAATATGAAATATAGACATAAACTGTAAAATAGTATTAGCCATTCCAAACCGAGACCCATTTTGTTCAACGGTGCCCTTAAGACAAATTCGCCGCCTCACTGGTGCTAGAGGTTGTGTCGGTGTTCGTCTCCCAGGGTTGACTCAGTTACCACTCAGCTGCCGGAGCACCACTATAGACTGCCCGTCGAACCAACTTGTGTCTGTACTCTCTCTCTCTCTCGAAAAGAACAATTGTATTGCAGAAGAAGTAGTAGAGATGCTTTGGATTGTTTTCGGTGTGTTGAAACCAAAGGTAGAGGTCCCCTTAAATAGCTGAAGGAGGAGCCTCTGCTATCAATACGACAATAAATACAAATATTCATGGAGGAGCCAATAATCAATAGGGGAATTGATTCCGCAATTCAATTCTAGAATAAAACTGATACAGTTATTATTCTCGAAATTGAATACACAATCGTGAGCAATAACTCTGGGTAATCAACCCAGCTTTGACCATCCAACTGTGCACTATTGTTGGTCCAAAATCCACTTTAAGAGACAATTTCTCATTCATCTCTCAATAGAATTTGTTCATTCTTTTACCGGTTTAAACTCCTTAGCAAGGAGTATCTAAATCCCACTTGGGCCCACCTCGCGCAGTGTGGGTCCCACCAAATTCTCTTTGGTTAAAATCCTATTTTTCCAACAATTGCCATTAGGGTGGATTCTTCATTTTGGAGTATATATTCTTTAGCATTTTGAATTTTGAAGTAATCCGGATTAAAACTAGACCGGGAGGGAGTGGATTCATGCCGCCGGGCCTAAGTACTTGCGCTGGCTTTATGTTATGATTTGAGTGCTTAATGTGGACTGTTAATAACAGTACTGCAACTATCCTCGACCACAATTGCAAAGGGTCAAGTCTCCTTTGTGACCGATCCAATATCGAGAGCCATATGATTAAAAAAACAAACAAACAAACGAAAACACATCGAGTTGCCATTATTGACTGAGTCCCTAGCTACCCGATGAAAGTTCTATACCCTATGTTTTTCTCAACACTTAATACTCCCAATGTCCCAATTTATTTGTTCATTTTTTAAATTCACGTCATTTTTTAATAGTTTATATCTTTCAATCTACAATGTTTCATGATTTTGAAATTGTTTTATTATAGAACTTGTTAAGAACTATTAAACAAAATTCATATTGTATAATTTTGAAAATTTTGATTGAAAGACATAAACGATTGAAAATTGGGACGGATGGAGTATTATCAATGTGAGTCCTATTCCCAGATCATTGGCATTTTATCTTATTTTTTAGTCAACTCTCTGATCAATTCAAACAATTAATTAGTTCAGCCAATTGAATTCATCCTAGGAAACCAATCAGGCGTTCACTAAAAGCACCCATATCCTTTTTCGTTTGGTTTTTGGTTCTCAATTCCACACAATATTCTCTTTCTTCCTCTGTTGCATTTCTTTCATCAGGAGGGGGGGAAAAGAAAACAATGGCTGTAGCGGAAATCTTTCTTGCTGCTTTCCTTCAGGGGCTGGTTAGGATGTTGACCTCCCAAGATTTGTTGAGCTTTGCGCGGAGGGAGAAGATTCATGATCTAATAATGAAATGGAGCAGAATGTTGGGAGAAATTGATGCCGTGCTTGCAGATGCTGAAGAGAAGCAAATGAAGACAGAACAAAGGGGTATCAAACTGTGGCTGGAGGATCTCGAGGACTTGGCTTATGATCTGGATGACATACTAGACGAGTTCTCCACTGAAGCTTTGCGACAACATGTGTTGAAAGAGTCTCGAGCTAGCACCAGCAAGGTACGTGCCCTCGTACCTACTTGCTGTACGCGTTCCAATCCAAGCACTCTAGTTTTTTGATTTTCAAATGAGGTCCAAGATGGATGAGATCACCACAAGGTTGAAGGATCTCTTTGACAAAAGAATAGGGCTTGGGTTGCAAAATGTTAATGCAGGGCACCATACTAAACCTCCACAAAGACCACCCACTTCATCTTTGATACACGAACCTTGTTTGCATGGTAGGGATGAGGATAAAAAAGCAATAATAGACTTGCTCCTAAGTGATCAATCGAATAAGGGAAAAGTTGGTGTTGTTGCGATTGTGGGTATGGGTGGGGTCGGGAAGACCACCCTTGCTCGGATGGTCTACAATGATGACGAAAGGGTGAATAAGCATTTTGAGATGAAAGCCTGGGTCTATGTGTCTGAAAATTTTGACATTATGGAAGTGACAAAAGCAATTCTTGAGTCTATTTCTGACACTTGCAATTTTAAAGCATTGGATAAAGTTCAAGTTCAATTGATAAAGGCTTTGGCCGGGAAGAAGTTTTTGATTGTTCTAGATGATGTTTGGAACAAAAATCGCAGTGATTGGTTCAGTTTAAAGAGTCCTTTTAATCTTGGAGCCTCAGGAAGTAAAGTCCTGGTAACAACACGAAGTAGGGATGTTGCGTTGATGATGGTCGGAACTGATAAAGTTCATTCCCTGAAGGAACTATCGGAGGATGATTGTTGGTCAGTGTTTGCACAACATGCATTTGAGAATAGGAGTACAGACGGAAGTCCAAATTTGGTTTCAATTGGTCGAAAAATTGTGAAAAAATGTGGAGGATTGCCTTTGGCTGCGAGGACACTTGGTGGTCTTCTACAGTGTAAATTGACAGATGATGAATGGGAGGACGTATTGAATAGTAAGATGTGGGAGTTATCGGATGAGGAAAGTGACATTCTTCCAGCTTTGATATTAAGCTACTATCATCTCCCATCTCATTTGAAGAATTGTTTTGCATATTGTTCTATACTACCTAAGGGTTACGAATTTGAGGAGAAGGAACTAGTTTTCTTGTGGATGGCGGAAGGCTTAATTCAAAAGCCTGTGGGACAAAAGCAAATGGAAGATCTTGGATGTGAGTACTTTCGAGAATTGTTATCAAGGTCATTTTTTCAACTGTCAAGTAGTATTGAAGTCTCACTGTTTATTATGCATGGCCTCATGCACGAATTGGCTCAATTTGTTGCAAAAAGAAATTGTTTTAGAATGGACGAGGAGCTGGAAAACAATAAGGAGGCTAAAAATACCACCAAGGCCCGGCATTTTTCCTACACACGTTGCCATCGTGACGGAATAAAAAAGTTTGAGGCCTTCCAAAAAGCTAAAAATTTGCGGTCTTTCTTACCATTTGGATTGAGAGATGTAGGTTCCAACGAGTCAATCTCCTACTTGACCAGCTATGTTCCCCTCCATATGTTGCCGAAACTAAGACGTTTACGTGTGCTCAGTTTAAGAAGTTATCTAATATGTGAACTTTCAAGTTCGATTGGAGATTTGAAACACGTGAGGTTTCTTGATCTTTCATGTGCCTTGATTACCACATTACCGGAATCAATAGGAACCCTCTACAACCTATAAACACTCATATTGAGAGACTGTAAAAATCTCAACAAGTTGCCTAGAAACACAAGTAACCTTATTAACTTGCGGCATCTCGATGTTACTGGTGCGGATTCCTTACGAGAAATGCCACCAAAAATAGGTAAATTGACAAGTCTTCAAACATTATCAAACTTTATTGTTAGCCAAGACGAGGGGACTACCATAAATGAGTTGGGCAACTTAGTTCATCTTAGAGGGACACTTTGTATATCAGGCTTGGAAAATGTGGCGGATGCTCTGGATGCCAAGAGGGCCAATTTGAATAATAAACAAGGCTTAGATGTGTTGTTGATGAAATGGAGTAACATCTCAAATAATTCTCGCAATGGACGAGTTGAAGCACAAGTGCTTGACATGCTAAGACCTCATAAGAAGTTAAAAGAGCTTACCATTAGTGGTTACCATGGCCTAACATTTCCAACTTGGGTTGAAAATCCTTTGTTCTCTAACATGATCAGCTTGAAGCTCCAAAATTGTGAAAAATGCATTTCCTTGCCACCTTTGGGGCACTTACCCTTGCTTAAAAGACTCTACATTCAAGGGATGAAGGCAGTAGAGAATGTTGGACTCGAGTTCTATGGATTGGGCTGCTCAAATCCATTCCCAGCTCTACAAATTTTAACGTTGGAGGACATGCCGGAATGGAAAGAGTGGTCTCTTTTTGGAGTCAAGAAAGTAGCTCAAGCATTTGTTCTCTTGTCAGAGCTCTCCATTAAAAGGTGCCCCAAGCTTTTGGGTAAATTGCCCAGCAATCTTCCTTGCTTGAGAAAGCTGGAAATTGAAGAGTGCCCACTATTGGTGGTTGCATGGGTTCCAAGACCTACAGAGCTTTATGAAGTGAGGAACACTCTTCACTTTGATTCACTCACCTCCCTATCTCTCAAAGACGTGTCATTTCCGGACTCCTTCGGTAATCCAGAATTGGGTGATGATGAATCAGTGGTGGATGCATGGCACAACCATTTGAGCTTGCTGACTTCCCTGACAGTTGAAAACATTCAGGGTCTCACGAGTCTACCAGGTTGGCTTCTTCAAGGGCTGACGGGACTCGAACAACTCTACATCTATGGCTGTAAAGACCTCACATCATTGTGGAAGAATGAATCGATAATACACCATCATCTCCCTGCCCTACGACTTTTGGTGATTGAAGGTTGCCCCCAACTTATTTCCTTGTTTGAAGAAGAAGACGAAGAAGGAAAAGACGGAGAAGAAGAAGCGGAGCTGTCAGGAGGGTTGCACAGCCTCAGATCTCTTAAGGAGCTCATCATCCGCACTTGTCCACGTCTCATCTCTTTTCCAAAGACAGGTTTGCCATCTATGCTCACAACACTGGATATATACGATTGTGACGCTCTGCAGTCCCTACCTGAGTTGAATAGTCTCGAGTTTTTGGGTGTTTCAGAGTGTCCATCACTCACGTACTTAAGTTTTTCCGGAACTGGGCTACCGCCCTCTCTCGAATTCCTTTATATTGAAAAATGTGAAAATCTGGAATCAGTACTAGCAGAGGAAGGGATGAAAATCAACTGTCCATCTCTTCAATATGTTATTGTCTGGGATTGTGATAGCCTCAAATCCTTGCCTGATGTGATGCAAAATACTTACAATGGTGGATGTCCCAGGAATCTTTGCACATTGCATATAAGCAATTGTGAGAATGTGGAGTCCATTCCAGAAGGATGGTTTACCGCAACCAATCTTACAGAACTGAACATCAAAGGGTGCAAGAAACTCAAGGGCCTGCCACACCATGCCAGCAGCAGCAGCAGCAGCAACAACAACAACAACAACAATCAGCACCACCACCAGCAGCTCACTAGTCTTCAAAAGTTGCAAATAGATAGTTGCGCTGCTGCTGCGGCAACCGGACTCGTATCCTACATTCTGAAAGAAGAGAGTTCCTCCTACTTCACCAATCTCACTTCCCTTTACCTGTTCAAAGTTGACACGGGGGGCAATAATAATTCCCCCTTAGAGTGGGGTTTGCACAGATTGTCCTCTCTCAGACTGCTCTACCTCCACGATCATGGCTGGGCGTCTTTTCCGCCAAAAGAAGAGGAAGAAGGGATGACGCTGTGGTTGCCCCCTTCCCTGATCTCTCTGAGAATCGTGCTTTTCCAAAACCTGGAGAAGCTGTCTTGCAAGGACTTTCGAAGCCTCCCCTCCCTCGAACAAATTGCTATCTGCGGTTGCCCCAAGCTCACCACCATTACAGAGCTGGGGCAGCTTCCCTCGCTTTGGGAACTGGAGATCTGGGATTGCCCCAACCTCGCGTCGTTTTCCGCGGAGGAGAAAGGATTGAGGCAGCTGCTGCCTCCCTCGCTTTTGAAATTGGAGATCAAAGGGGATTGTCCATTGCTGAAACGGCGGTGTGAAAAGGGTAAAGGCAAATATTGGGTTCTCATCTCTCATATTCCTCAAGTCCAGATAGACGACAAATTCGTCTTTGACCCAAGCAGTCCATAAAAGGTACCAAACCCGTTCGGTTAGCTAAAGTTCTTATTTCTTGTTTTACTATATAGATTATAAAAATTATTTTTTTATAATATATTATTTTTAATTAAAATAAAAAAAAAGTATAACACACCCTAATACTCCAATTCTCCATAATCCCATATACTAGCAAGCTTAATTGAGCATTACTTCCACCGTCCCAATTGCTGGACTCCTACGAGAAACTACGCAATTTTGAGAAATAAAATAAAATACTTTCGTGCATATTTTTTAATATTTCTTTGCTCCATATTAAAGAACTTTTGAAGTACTTTAATTTGGTGTAAAAAAACTTGAAAAATGATGCTTGTAAGTACTTTATTTTTTTGAACAAAAAATTACATGACTTTTCATAAGGAACAGATAATTTGGGACGAAGTAATTAATTTCACTAAACTAATAAATCCATCTTCGTTATGTTCTTTTTTTTCCAGTTTTTGAAAATATCTTGACTGTCTGCACATGGTCGACATACTCCTACCTTAAACCACATGGTTCACACACGCATATACAATTAGAGATGACCTTTTTTAGACTCTAATTTTTTGGTCCTAATTTAACCCTTTCAATTGTGATAAAAGTCTTCCAAGTAATAATAAAACAACACACAGTTAGTATAATTCCACATAATAAGAGCAAAAAAAAAAAAACGTTTTTATTATAACAAGTAAAGATATGATAAGCGTGATTTCTAATATGTTGTAATCAATTAAAATCTTTGATGCTTAATGTTTAGTTGAGAAAAGTTTCTGGTGCCTCCATTGGTCGTAAGGTAAAATTGTAGTAGAGTTAGTCCAGTTCCGCTAAGGTTCTTATTTTTCGCTTTACGAGGCAGATCATTCTCTCGCGATACATCATCTTTAATTCAAAAAATAAGTACTTATTATTTCACTTAGCGGAACGGGACCTATTATGGTTGGGTGTTGTTTTAATTTTGTAATTCGTGACCAGATATGATAGATCAAGAGCTCTTTTAACTTTATTTCCTCCTCTGTTTGCGCTGCTGCAGTTATGAGAAGTGGAGAGTGTGTTATGCTTCTTTGGAAGGTCATTTTCACGAGTGATACTTTGCAACAAGAGGAAGGGAGCCAGTATTCAATTATTCAAAGCTTTCGGTAAAATAATTTTTTCCCTGTTCAAGTGTGTTTTCTACTTTGCTGTCGTTAGAAAATCTTTATTTTATTTATTTTATGTCTTTTATCCTGCACTTAATGGACATCCACAGTTGTGAGATTTTAGCAAAAGCTCAAGTCGCAAGACTCGCAACTGTTGCATAAGATTGATAGTAGCATGGCCTATTTTTGCATTTCTTTTCATGCACAACAATGTCGGATGGCAAACAAGAGTAGTCAAAGCGCATTAGACTGTAGCATAAAGCCGTGGGCCTATTGTTTGTCTTCGGATGATTGCATAACGCTGTGGAGCATATTTTTATGCATTTAGTTTTTGGTTTTGCTTCTGATTCTTTCAGCAAATATAATAGATCAAACATTTGACTCGGGTTTATCCAAAGCTTGCACTAACTTTCTCACATTTCTCAAATTTTGCAGCCCTTCAACTGATACGTTTTTGGCACCAACCATTTGGAGTTCAGCATGGTGAATTTTCAGGTTGTGGTGCTCTCAAGTCTCAATGTGTTTTCAGAGGTTAGGATATATTCAATTGGACGGTCAAAATATATTTATGTGCGTGCGTATTTGCGTCATTGGATTTCAAGTCTTCAAGTGACAAAACTATTAAGGTTAAATTCCTATGTGGTGTCTAAATACCTTTGCTTATGTTGTTCTTCATACTTCCCTTCCTCCAACACTATCATTTGTTAATCGTCCTCCACTTATTTGGTATCATTTCCAATGATGTGTAAAGACTTTTAAGCTACTAGACTCATAGAACATTTCGTAATATTTTGCTTGAATCATGCCTTGTTCCTAATCAAAGATGTTTTCCAATTTCCATCAACCAATTCTGCTAACCAAGTTGGCTTCGAAACTGCAACGCAGACTTTCCCGTTCTCTGGGCTGTACTCTCCCGCTGTATCTCAAAGCAAAATTGTAGGGAAAAAAATGAATACCATCGTGACCATGTACCCGTCAAATAATGCATGGAAATCCAAGTTCCAACTGTGCTAGCTTATTCTTATTTTTATATTTTCGCAGCATCTCACAATTCCAAATCAACAGCACAAAAGGTCTAAAAGTAACAGACACGAACAAACTAATGAACAACTACCATGTACTAAAAGAATTCCCATGCACTATTCACTAATATTCAACAGAAACAGTTCCATGACAATAATAATGTCATACAACTCAGAGTCAGTTGCACAATCCTTCCTTCAAATCAACCACCGTGGGTGCAACTTTTCTTTGAGCATGCAAGAACATCAACATCACGGTGCGAGCTGGATTTGGAACCTAGGAAGACTTAGGGCAGCAATATTTGAAGTGAAAAATATATCCCCCATAGGTAGTTCCGGACTACCAAAATGCTCTCACCCTGGAAATGCTATACTCGCAAAGAAAAAGAATAATACGAAGTACAAAGTTTTCATGCACGGAGGTGGCATTCATTCAGTACATGCATAACGCGAGACTGGTCCTTCGTCGTTTGAATAGCATTACTCTTGTAAATGCTATCGATTTCACAAGCTAAATACAACTGTACTTCAAATATGATCCAACTTAACAAGTCTGATATGCCCTATTATTGCTAAAAAAAAAACTCCTGCTAACCTCAGATAGCGTTTTCTCAAAAATAAAATAATCCTCAGAATTGCGGCACTTGGCCGTCATTTTCTTGTTTTCTCGTTACAAGTCTCACATCTCATCACAAATACCCCCAAAAAAATGAAAGGAAAACGAAATGAAAAGCACTCCTCCATATATAGCACTTTTTAAGGTTGGTACCATATCCCATGCGCAGATGCGCTTACCTCATAAAATCATTTTACTCAAAACCCTGGTTCCCATTAACTCACCCGACATCCATGGTCAGAAGATTTCAAGCATTACCAGTTCGACCAGACGTTTCAGTTTCCAGTCCCCCAATTCTCAGTCAACAAAAATGAAGACAACCTGGAAATTGAACAACCACAAAGACATAATCACTAATTATACTTTGACAAACAAAATACTATGCAGACGGGGAAAAAAGAAACTTGGAGTGTGCAAAGAAAGGGGAATTTTAGTTGTTAACTTCAAAAGCACAAATAGACGAAGTCAATCTTAAAATTAAAAGAAAGCAAAACTAAAAGGAAACCATGCGAAATGGTGTACCCATCGCCAACAATTGAGGTACACTAGAATGTTTATTATCTATTCTGGGTGGTCAAGTGAATGATGAACCAAAAAATGTTTATTAAGTCTTTCATTACTGACCTCCGGTTTGCCTTCAAAGCAATGTTATTAATCTCGTACCATACGGCCCGTTTTGAGAGGAAAAGCGGTTCAGTCGGGTGACCTCATTTTGGCATGTCCGAGTATTCCGGCTCTTCTCAGTTCCCGCCCCTATTCGAAGCAGTACGAATGAGGGCCTAACTTATTCTTTCCCTCTTTAATAGTCACATGTCATAGACAACTTATACTCCGCTTTATGCTATTGTTTGGACTAATCGTCTCTTTCCTTTAGCTTTATGCAGACTAGTACTATATATCCCGACTCACGAAAAGTACTGTGTCTCACAACATCAAAAAACATTAAGAAAAAGTAAATGATTTGGTAAGAGGTGAGTGACAAGCTACTTGTGAGCGTATGGGGGTGTTTCGGGTTTTTTTTTTTTCAAATTTTAATATAAATATTAGTTATTTTTTTATTTGTTAAGAATTATATTCTGTATTGGGTGTTATTTAGATATTTAAATGCTTAAGAATGTGTTTATTTTGGGTCCCAAAATTCAATTTCTCTCTCAGCTTATGGTCTCCCATAAGTTATTTTTTTTCAATTATTAATCTCATTCTCTTTCTATCTCTCTCCACTGATTATCTAAAAACCTCACTCAAAATCTAAACCAAACAAATTGTTAGATTTCCGAATTTTGAAATTTCAAAATCTTGTTGTTCATAATCTGGTCCCCGTATTTACGAAATCTTGGCTCCGTCCTTAAGTTGGCCACAGCTTTCAAGTAGAAAAAAGAAGGGGTTTTTGCATTTCAGTGGGAGTTGGGGCAAATAATACCCAACTCATAGAGAGGTTTTTTCAGAATTGCATAAATATAGAACAGAGAAAAAAAAAAATTCCCCATACATGAAACGGAGGGAAAAAAATTCCCCATACATAGAGTCGGTTATAGTCGAATCTAGGTTTCCTAAGTTCCTCCTTCTATGAAACTAAGTTGCTTCTTCTATGAACCTAAGTTGCCCCTTCTATGAACCTAAGTTGCCCCCTCTATGAACTTCTTGGACCCGGGGACCCTGCCTAGCAGCACCTCTGCCGAGCGGTCAATCTGGCCGTTCATCTCAAAATCGATGGTCCGGATCGAAACATCTTTTCATTTTCCTTTTCTTTTTTTTTTAAATGCATTCGGTACCTTTGCATCAAGGCTGTCCAAAACACTTTTGAACGGCCGAAATATGCTCGGCACCCCTGCCAATTAAGCACCCCTTCTTGGCAGGATCTCCCGGTCCAAACTTCTTGGGTGTTCAATTTGTTGAGCATTTTCTTCAATCTCCTTACCATTTCCATTGTTTTCTGAGAAATTTGGAATCTAGGTTACTTGCAAATTTGAGTTTTTAAAATACTTTGAGATTAGTGTCTTTTGCGTAATCTTTTAGAAAGAGAAATAATAAAAAAAAAATAAAGTGTATGTTTTCTACCATTCACTTTATACTTTTGCTTTTAGATTCTAGCTACTTGAAATGTCTTATTTGGTTTTATTTGGAAATGTGAAGAAGTTATGCTACTAACTACCAATTTGCTTCACTGGTTGTTTTTCTTAGAAAAAATAAGGTGTATTTTAAGTTCATAAAAGGGACAACTTAGGTTCATAAAAAGAACAATTTCCTCTGTTTCATATTTATGCAATTCCGTAAAAATCTCTCCATGAGTTCGACATGTTTTGCCCCAACTCCCACTTAAATGCAAATTCCCCAAAAAGAGGAAGATTGATAGATTCCTTTGGAGCTCACATTCAGCCTACCGACACTTTTGCTTTGTATGCTTTTACAAAGCTGGAGCAGGGAGCCCATTTCTTTGCACTGCTTTTACAAATCTGGAGCAGGTTTTCTTCCCGTGTCAGAACCCACCATCACGAGAAATTTTTCAATGCTGAGTGGGTACTATGTGGTATCCACTCGGTGCATTCAAATCGTTCATTTCGATTTTGGACGGCTCAAATTTAGAAAGAGAAAAAAGTAGGAGAAAGTGAAAAGAGAGTGTTTCAATCTAAACTATCTAATACACTTTTGGACAGCTCAGATGTGCCCACTCGGACACCACATTAGCCGGGTAACGTGATACTCCTCAAGACTAAATAGAATTACATTCCTTCCGGTAGCCATGTTACGAAAACCAATCGGGCTTCTTTGCCCCTAATTTTAGTATTTTGTTCAAAAATTGTAACAGTAAAGCGAAAAAGATGCATCAGATCTTACTCAAAAAATAAATAAATTTATGTCGTGCATCTTTTAAAGAGCACTAAAGATAGTACATTACATTTTTACACTACATAGTTACACTATCTTATGTGGGATTCATTTTGGGTTTCACAAAAATATTGCACAGTTTTATCCCTACAAATTCATAAGTAATACTTATCGATATCTGTTGGAATTGATTTTTTTACAAGGTCCCATAAAACAATATTTTAAAATTTATAGTTATTTTTTTGAATTTTTATGAGACCGAAATGGGCTCCACATAAGATGTAGTGTAACTATATGATGTATGTATCTCTGTGATCCACTATGATTTCCTTTTCTTTTTTCTTTCCTAGTCGGTTAGGTTCATATGCATATCCAAATAAGAGGATATGTGATGAAATGAACCAGAAAAGAAAACTTACTAATATCCGTTGAAGTAGATTACTTATAGAACCCCATAAAAAATATTTTAAAATTTATAAATATTTTTTTGTATTTTTGTGAGATCCAAAACAGGCCAACCCTTATCAATGTTGTTTTATAGTATCTCATAGTTAACTCTGTCGGATGGATTCAAACAATAAATTCATTCAGCCAATTAAATTCATTCTACATAACCAATCAGGCGTGCCCTAAATATTATTGTATCACTAAAGTTTGGTTTGGGTTCTGAAAATCTACGCAACACTATCGTCTTTCTTCCTTTGTTGCTCGTCTTTCATCAGAGGGCGAAAAAGAAACAATGGTTGTGGCGGAAATCTTTCTCGGTGGTTTCGTTAAGGGGCTGGTCAGAGTGTTGACCTCCCAAGAGTTGTTGAGCTTTGCCCGGAGGGAGAAGATTGATGCTCTGCTCACGAAATGGAGCACAATGTTGGAACAAATCGATGCCATGCTAGCTGATGCTGAAGAGAAGCAAACGAGGACCGAACTAAGGGGTATCCAACGGTGGCTGGAGGATCTCGAGGACTTGGCTTATGATCTGGACGACATGCTAGACGAGTTCTCCACCGAAGCATTGCGGCAACAAGTGTTGAAGAAGGAGTCTCGAGGCAGCACCAGCAAGGTTCGTGCCCTCATACCTACTTGTTGTACGCGTTTCGATCCGAGCACCCTGGTTTCAGATTTTAGAATGAGGTCCAAGATGGATGAGATGACTAAGAGGTTGAAGGATCTCTTTGACCGAAGAACGGGGCTTGACTTGCAAATTGTTGATGCGGGACACTCTAGTAGATCTCCACAAATACCACCCACTTCATCTTTGATGCACGAAACTCGTTTGTACGGTAGGGATGGGGATCAAAAGGCGATAATAGAGTTGCTCCTCCGTGATCAATCAAATGATGTAAAAGTTGGTGTTGTTCCGATTGTGGGCATGGGTGGAGTCGGGAAGACAACCCTTGCTCAAATGGTCTATAACCACGAAATGGTTGAGAGACATTTTGAAATCAAAGTGTGGGTCTGTGTTTCTGAAAAGTTTGACATTATGGGAGTGACAACAGCGATTCTAGAGTCTATTGCCCCTCACACTCGTGATTATAAAACCTTGAATGAAGTTCAAGTTCAATTGATAAAGGCTTTGGATGGTAGGAAGTTCTTGATTGTTCTAGATGACGTCTGGAACAAAAACTACGGTGATTGGAGATGTTTAAAGAGTCCTTTTAATGTTGGAGCCTTAGGAAGTAAAGTAATAGTAACAACGCGTAATAGGGATGTTGCATTCATGATGGCCGGAACCGATACATATCATCATCCCCTGAAGGAACTATCAGAGGATGATTGTTGGTCGGTGTTTGCAGAACATGCATTTGAGAATAGAAATATAGATGAAAGTCCAAATTTAGTTTCACTTGGTCGAAAAATTGTGAAAAAATGTGGAGGATTGCCTTTGGCTGCGAGGACTCTCGGTGGACTTCTACGGTGTAAATTGAGAGATGATGAATGGGAAGACGTATTGAACAGTAAGATGTGGGAGTTATCGGACAAAGAAAGTGACATTCTTCCAGCTTTGAGATTAAGCTACTATCACTTCCCTTCACATTTGAAGAAGTGTTTTGGATATTGTTCCGTACTGCCTAAGGATTACGAATTTGAGGAGAAGAAACTCGTTTTCTGGTGGATGGCAGAAGGCTTAATACAGAAGCCAACAGGGCATAAACAAATGGAAGATCTTGGATGTGAGTACTTCCGCGAATTGTTATCGAGATCTTTTTTTCAGCCATCAAGTAGTGGTGAATTCTCGCTATTTGTGATGCACGACCTCATCAACGATTTAGCTCAGTTTGTTGCAAGAAGAACTTATTTTAGGCTAGACGACATGCTTCAAAACAATGAGGATGATAAAAATATTGCCAAGGCTCGTCATTCATCCTACATACGTGGCTATCATGATGGCATAAAAAGATTTGAGGCCTTTCGAAAAGCCAAAAATGTGCGGTCTTTTTTACCGTTTGGATTGAGAGATCGAGATACCAGTAACTACCGGACATCCTTTTTAACAAGCAATGTTCCCCTCCATCTGTTGCCGAGTCTTAGTCGTTTACGAGTGCGTAGTTTGAGAAGATATGGAATCTATGAACTTTCGAGTTCGATTGGAGATTTGAAACATGTGAGGTTCCTTGACCTTTCATGTGCCTTAATTGCCACATTACCGGAATCAATAAGCACTCTTTACAACCTACAAACACTGATGTTGAGAGACTGTAAAAACCTCAACAAGTTGCCTGCAACCACGAGTAACCTTGTTAATTTGAGGCATCTTGATGTTACTGGTGCAGATTCTTTACAAGAAATGCCACCAAAAATAGGTGAATTGACGTGTCTCCAGACATTATCGAACTTTGTTATCAGCCAAGATGAGGGGTCTACCATAAATGAGTTGGAAAAGTTGATTCATCTTAGAGGGACTCTTTGCATATCAGGTTTGGAGAATGTGGCGGATGCTCTGGATGCCAACAGGGCCAACTTAAATGATAAACAAGGCTTAGATGTCCTGCTGATGATGTGGAGTAATATATCAGATAATTCTCGCAACGAAATTGTTGAATCTGAAGTGCTTGACATGCTAAGACCTCACAATAAGCTAAAAGAGCTTACCATTATTGGTTACCATGGTCTAACATTTCCGACTTGGATGGGAAATTCTTTGTTCTGTAATATGGTATCTTTGAAGTTCCAAAACTGTGAAAATTGCATTTCCTTACCTCATTTGGGTCAATTACCGTCACTTGAAAATCTTCACATTCAAGGGATGAAAGCAGTAGAGAATATTGGACTTGAGTTCTATGGGTTGGGCTGCTCAAATCCTTTCCCAGCTCTTCAGATTTTAACCTTAGAGGACATGCCCGAATGGCAAGATTGGTCTCATTTTAGAGTCGAGGAGAGAGCTCAAGCATTTATTCACTTGTCAGAGCTCTCCATTAAAAGGTGTCCCAAGCTTTTGGGTAAATTGCCCGAAAATCTTCCTGGCTTAAAAAAGCTGGAGATTGAAGTGTGCCCACTGTTGGTTTTTGCATGGGTTCAAGGTCCTACAGAGCCGAATCAAGTGAGGAACATGCTTCAATTTGAGGCACTCATCTCTCTATCTCTCACACATGTTTCGATTCTGGACTCTTGTAATCCAAAATTGGGTAATGAAGCAATGTTGGAAAATGCAAGGTGTAGCCATTTGAGCTCGTTGATTTTCCTTACAGTTGAAAATATGCAGGGTCTTAGATGCCTACCTAGTTGGTTTCTTCAACAGCTAACAGGAGTCCAAGAACTCTTTATCCGTGGTTGTCAAGAACTCACCTCACTGTGGAAGAATGACGTGAGACGGAGACACCGACTCCCTGCCCTCCGATGTTTAAGGATCGAAGAATGCCCTCAACTTATTTCCTTTTGTGAAGAAGATGATAACAAAGACAATGAGGAAGGGCTACAGCAGCATGAGGAGCTGCCTTACTTAATGATGCTGGAGCATTTGGAAATAACATCTTGTGAAAAGCTGGAGAATCCACCACAGGGGCTGCACAACCTCAAATATCTTCAAGATCTTATAATCTTCGATTGTCCATGTCTCATCTCTTTTCCCAAGGAAGGTTTGCCATCTACTCTAACAACACTTCGCATTAGGTATTGTGACGTTCTGCAGTCCCTACCAGAGTTTACGATGCAGAATAGTCTTGAGTTATTGGAAGTAAGTGGGTGTCCATCACTCACGTACTTAAGTTGTTCCAAAACTGGGCTACCACTCACTCTCAAATCACTGTGGCTTGATAATTGTCGAAATCTAGAGTCAATACTGGCAGAGGAAGGGATGAAAATCAATTGTCCATCTCTTGAATGTGTGTTGATCAATAGCTGTGAGAGCCTCAAATCCTTGTCGGATCTGATGCAAAATAATTATAACGGTGGATGTCTCAAGAATCTCAGACAATTGGAGATTTATGATTGTGATAATTTGGAATGCATTCCAGAAGGATGGTTCACCGCAACCAATCTAAGGGAATTGCAGATCTACCAGTGCAAAAAACTCAAGGGCCTGCCATACCGTGTCTATAACAACCTCACTTCTCTTCAAAAGTTGTCTGTAGATAATTGCGCTTCAGCTACAGGACTCGTGTCCTACATTCTGAACAATGCCCAATTCACCAACCTCACTATGCTTGGAATTGTCAATGTCGACATGGGTAATAAGCCCCGATCAGAGTGGGGTATGCATAGATTGTCCTCCCTCACAACTCTTAATCTCGGACGTTACAGCGGGGCATCATTTCCAGCAGAAGAAAAAGATGGGATGATGCAGTGGTTGCCCCCTTCTCTGACCACCCTGCGTATCTATAAGTTCCCAAATCTGGAGAAGCTCTATTGCAAGGACTTTCAAAACCTCCCCTGTCTTGGAGGACTTCAAATCTGGAAATGCCCCAAGCTCACGACCATTACAGAGCTAGGGCAGCTTCCCTCGCTTTCAGAACTGTGGATCGGTGATTGCCCCAACGTCGAATCGTTTTCTGCAGAGGATCAAGCATTCCGCCTGCCTCCCTCGCTTTTGGGGTTGAGGATCTACAGATGTCCTTTACTGAAAGAGAGATGTGAAAAGAAGAAAGGCCAATATTGGCCCCTCATTTCTCACATCCCTCTAGTCTGCCTAGACGGCAGACCCCAAGATACTATGCCCCAGGTGCGTTTTACATCAAAAATACTAATATCCACTTCTTCTTGGTTTTCTCTAACTAATAAATCTATCTTGGTTTTGTTTTTTTCTGAAAATGTCTTGGTTTTGTTTAATATCCACTACGTAATGTACATTTCATGGTCGACCAACTCCTACCACGCGCCACATGGTTCACACTCACACACGCGCATATATAATCAGATATCGATTTTTAGACACCAATTTTGGTCCTTAATTTGTTAACTAATTTACATTCAACCCTTTCAAACATTTAAACACATTCAATTGTAATCAAACCGGCAAGTGGAGTAGAGTGCAGTTGGTGCCTCCCTTGTACTCTCATGCATATGGGCAATGTTCGATTCCCGTAAGCACTCATCCACATCCCCAACTCCCCTAGGATAGACTAGATTAGAATTAACGAATGGCAAAAAAAATATTGTATTGTGATCAAACTGTTCTGTGATTTGACATTGTATAATTTTTGACATAATAAGAGAGGAGAGAGAGAGAGAGAGAGAGAGAGAGAGAGAGTCATGAATAAAGATATGATGAGCATGATTTATAATACTATTATAATCAGTAAAATGTTTGATTTTTAATGTCTACATGATAATTTATTTTGGTGCCTTAAGGTAAAATGGCAGTCAAAAGTTATTACGATTATAGGTGTTTTCTTTTATTATTGAAATTCATGACCATATATGATAGATCAAGAGCCTCAACTTTATTTTCTTGTCTGTTTGCACTACTGCAGTTTTGAGAAGTGGAGACTGTGTTATACTTCTTTGGAATGTCATTTTCTCAAGTGATACTTTGCAACAAGATGAAGGGACACGGTATCCAATCCTTCCATAACTTTTAACACTCCTAATTTTCTCTGTCCAAAAGTGTGTTTTCTGCATAGTTGTCATTAGAAAATTCTTTTTGTTTATGTCTTTTATCATGTGCTTTATGAAAATCCACTAGTGTGAGATTTTCGGACAAGCACAAGTCGAAACTCTGGCAGAAAGCATGGCCTATTTTTGCATTTCTTTCCATGCACGACTATATCGGATGGCAAACAAGAGTAGTCAAATGGCATCAGACATTTGCAAAAAGCCGTGGGCCTATGTTTTGTATATTCAGATGATTGCATAAACCGTGAGCATCTAAATGCATTTAGTTTTTTATTTTACTTCTGATTCTTTGAGCAAATACTAATGAATCAAGTACTTGACTATGGTTCAAAAAAAAAAAAAAAGTACTTGACTAGGGTTTATCTAAAGCTTGTGCTAACTTTCTCACATTTCTCAAATTTTGCAGCCCTTCAACTGATACATTTTTGGCACCAACCATTTGGAGTTTAGCATGGTCAATTTTCAGGTTGTGGTGCTCTCAAGTCTCAATGTGTTTTCAGAGCTCAGGATGTATCCAACTGGACGGTCAAAATATATTTAGGTGTGTGCGTATTTGCGTTATAAGATTTCAAGTCTTGTTTGTAGTGACAGAACTATGAAGGTTAAATTGCTATGTGGTGTCTAAATGCCTTTGATTATGTTGTTCTTCCGACTTTCCTTCTTCCAACACTCTCATTTGTTAATCAAATCGTCCTCCACTTATTTGGTAGTATTATTTCTGATTCTCTGTAAGACTTTTAAGCTACTAGACTCATATTTCATAATATTGTTCTTGAATCGTGCCTTGTAGCTCCGCCTAATCCTGCATATTTACAGAAATTTTGAGGATTTTTCTATCAGCTTTTTGTGTTCATTAAAGCTTTACTATTAGTGGTTTAGTGGACTGGTACCACCCATGATATTCCCATGTGTCCTCCATTTGAAATGAGGGTGAAAGCCTCGTTAAGCTCTTGTTAATCTACTCATTCTCTGGACCAACTATGATACGAGCACACTATGAAACAAGAAGATGATGATTTATGTCTAGTGGTGAAGAATTGGTTTATTGCTTTTATTTCTTGATGATCTTGTTATACAGCCAAGAGCAAGCATCAAGTGATTTCATAATGGAATGAGATGCCGTGCCCTTGATCTAACAATTTGTGCAACGGCTGGCTACTCTAGATTAAACGAGTTGGCTTCGAAATCTGCAACGCGCACTTTGCCTTCCTTCTAAAATTCAAGTTCCAACTGTGCTAGATTATTCTTATCTTTATATTTTCGCAGCATCTCACAAAACTAAAGAACAACTACCATATACTATAAGAATTCCCATGCACTATTAGCTAATATTCCACAGAAACAGTTCCAGGACAATAATATGTCATACAACTCAGAGTCAGCTCCACAAAAGCCGACTTTCGTAGTGACGCAACCTAACGTCTTGAACATGGGATGTGTATTACGGCAAAATCGTGTTCAAGGAGAACACTCTTGGCAAGACCAAAACCAGAAAAATCAACGCTGGTTTACAGGATGCGATTTCGTTATTGACAAGAATTCACATCTTTAACCTGAGAAGTACCAAACAGAAGGCTTCTCTCCCGTTTCTGCCTATTTTTGAACTTACCTGGAATCAATTTTGTTGAAAAATGTATGCATTATAATTTGTGAAAATTTATATGCATCTCTATTAATTATTTTGATGATTAATTCAATGATATTTTTATTCGGCAAATACAAAATTATCGAAAAGTCGATTCCCGAATTAAATATTTTCGTGACCTTGAAATATAGCATAAAGTCTCTTGGATTCATGATTTATATTTACAAAGACTTTATTGAGCTCAATACATGCTTTAACGGTTTATTTAGATGAAATTGTGAGCCACAGGTTGACGAACCGGCTGACAAGCCGGCTGTCTGAACAGAAAGCTGTGACAACCGGACGACCACCCGGATGACCACTCTATCAAACGGCTAGTTTCAAACGGCTAGTTTCCAACGGCTAGTTTCAAACGGCTAGTTTCCAACGGCTAGTTTCCAACGGCTAGTTTCAAACGGCTAGTTTCCAACGGCTAGTTTCCAACGGCTAGGAAGCATATGGATGGCTATATAAGGCATCAAGAACTCATTAATGAGCACATACACAAGCTACAACATTCCATATTATTGCAAGAGCAAATTCTCAAAAGATCAAAGCCAAAAATTCTCATTGTTCTTCCACTTTCATATTATTCTTGAGAGAAAATTTGTACAAGTCGTGAGCGATAATTTTCATACCTTCTTCACATACTTGTATTTCCTAAGTGAGTGTTTGAGTCAAACACTTGAAAGCTTAGAAGACCAAATTCGGGTTGGAATTTGGGTGTTATTGTTTTTGAGAAGTTTTCGGAGAAAATTCTTGCGGTTGTGCTAGCTCCTCGGGAAAGCTAGAGGCATTCGGTTCTTGTAAGCACCCGCAAGACTTACAAGTTGTAATCTTTTAAAGATTAGTCTAACCTTCAAGTAATTGCTTGAGGAGAAGTGGAGTAGGGCCGGACCGTGGACAAATCCGGACCGAACCACTATAAACGGGTTCTATCTCTCTATCTCTCTATTTTGATTGCATACTTATTGTTTGCATATATTGTTAGAGATAAATTTTTATTGGTAATTATTACTAGCAATCCTATTCACCCCCCCTCTAGGTTGCATAATTTGGGTAACAATTGGTATCAGAGCCTCGGCTCTTGTTTGTAGATTTAACCATCTAAGAGTTAAGATCCATGGCAACCACTAGTAATGTTTCTTGTATCGAAGGTCAATCGTCCAATAGACCTCCCTTGTTCACCGGAGAAAATTACTCTCATTGGAAAAATAGAATGATGATCTTTATTCAATCCACGGATTATGATCTATGGAAAATTATCAAAAATGGTCCCATTATTCCTACTAAGAAAGTTGGAGAAGAGACTATGCCTAAACCAGATTATGAGTGGAGTCATTTGGAAAAGGCTTCAATAGAAAAGAACTATAGAGCTATGAACCTTCTTTTTTGTGCTATTACTCCCAATGAATATGATTGTGTCTCCGCATGTGAATCGGCTAAAGAAATATGGGATAAGTTAGAAATGTCATATGAAGGAGATAGTCAAGTTAAGGAGTCCAAAATTGATATTCTTGTGCATAGCTATGAGCTCTTCAAAATGAAACCGGATGAATCTATATCTCAAATGTTTGCTAGATTTGCTAGTATTACTAACGGTTTAAAAGCTCTTGGAAAGATTTACAGTCAATCCGAAATGACAAGGAAGATGCTCCGTTCCATGCCAACCAATTGGGACACTACCACCTCCATCATCCTACAATCCAAAGATTTCTCAACATACACGATGGACAAGCTCATGGGATCTCTCATGACGGAGGAAATGCATCACAACCTCAAGGGTGAAAAAGAGAAGAAAGTTAAGGATCTTGCCTTCAAAAGTACAACAAGCAAATCAAAAAGCAAGGAGGATTCAAGCAACGAAAGTGAGGATGATGAAATGGCGCTCATCACAAAAACGTTCAAGAAACTCCTCAAAAATAGAGCATCTCGCAAAGGTAGAGGATTTTCAAGAAAAGATGGAGGCAAAGAAGAAAGTAGCAAAAAGGATCCAATCATTTGCTACGAGTGCAAGAAGCCCGGCCACATCAAAAGTGAATGTCCATATGCCAAAAAATATTCAAAGAAGGACAAAAGGAGAGCTATGATGGCCACATGGGACAATAGTGACGATAGTAGCTCCGATGAGGACGATGAGCAACAAGAGGTCGCTAACTTGTGTTTCATGGCCATCGAAGAAAACGAGGTAGATCTCGACTCATCCTATTCCTTTGATGAATTGTTTATTGCCTATAAAGAGTTGAAAGTAGAATTTGAAAAAGTTGTTTCTAAAAACAAATTTCTTAAAAAGGTTGCTAAAGATCTCTCACTAGAAATGGATGATTTAATTGAAGAGAAAGATATTTTGGAGGAAGAAAATGAAAGTTTAAGAACCTCTTTGGCAAAAGAAAAAGAGTATTTGAAGGATACTTCCAAAAACGAATCTTTAGAAAAACAAATTGACGATTTAACTAATTCTCTTTCAAAACTCACTAATGGAAAAGAAAGTTTAGACATTCTTCTTGGAAAACAAATGGTTTCTTTTCACAAGGCCGGAATTGGTTATAATCCCACTCAACACAAAAATCTTTTTGGAAAAGATGTTCCTCCTTCTAACCATTCTAAATTGACATGTCATTATTGTGGTAAAATTGGTCATATTTCTCCTACATGTCCTATGAAAGGATACTCATCTTCTAATGCAAAAAAGGTTTGGGTTCCTAAGAACCGTATCAATGCTAACCTTCAAGGACCCAAGATGATTTGGGTACCAAAAGTCAAGAATTGATGTGCTATTGTAGGTATGCTTCAAAAGTTCTCTCAAGGAAGGAAGTTGGTACCTTGATAGTGGATGTTCAAGACACATGACCGGTGACAAGAGGGCTTTCAATTCTCTTTCGCCTAAAGATGGTGGACATGTCACATTTGGAGACAACAACAAAGGCAAAATCATAGGAATCGGTGATATAGGTAATTCTCCTATTATTGAAGATGTTTTACTTGTTAGTGGTTTAAAACACAATCTTCTTAGCATAAGTCAATTATGTGATAGAGGAAATCGTGTTATCTTTGAAAAATCCAAATGTATCATTGAAAATGTCAAAAGCAACAAGACACTCTTCGTTGGACAAAGACTTGAAAATGTATATGTTTTTAATCTCAATGATTTAAGTAATTGTGATATAAAATGTTTTTCCGCTTTGAGTGAAAATAGTTGGCTTTGGCATAGGCGCCTAGGACATGCAAGTATGGATGCTATTTCAAAACTCTCTAGAAAAAATTTGGTAAAAGGTCTTCCTAAAATCAAATTTGAAAAAGATAGACTTTGTGGTCCTTGCCAACAAGGAAAACAAACCAAGGTTTCTTTTAAGTCCAAAAATGTTGTTTCAACTACTAGACCTTTGCAATTACTTCATATGGATTTGTTTGGACCAACTCGCTCTCCAAGTCTTTGTGGAAACTATTATTGTCTTGTTGTTGTTGATGATTTCTCTAGATATACATGGGTGATGTTCCTAGCTCATAAGAATGAGGCTTATCCTAATTTCACTAAACTTTGTAGAAGAGTTCAAAATGAAAAAGGCTTTGTTATTTCTAACATTCGTACGGATCATGGAAAAGAACTTGACAATTCTTTATATGAAAAGTTTTGTGATGAACATGGTATTGGTCATAACTTTTCCGTACCTCGTACTCCTCAACAAAATGGAGTAGTAGAGAGAAAAAATCGTACTCTGGAAGAAATGGCCCGCACTATGCTTTGTGAAAACTCTTTGCCAAAATATTTTTGGGCGGAAGCCGTTAATACCTCATGCTATATTTTGAATCGAGTTTTAATTAGGCCTATCCTCAAGAAAACTCCTTATGAGCTTTGGAATGGTAGAATACCCAACATTAATTACTTTCATGCCTTCGGTTGTAAATGTTATGTATTAAACAATGGAAAAGATAACTTGGGTAAATTTGATTCAAAATCGGATGAAGGCATCTTTATTGGTTACTCTCTTACTAGCAAAGCATATAGAATTTATAATAAGCGCACTAATCTTGTTGAAGAATCTATTCACGTTTCCTTTGATGAATCTAATCCTTGTGCTACTAAGGATGTTGTTGATAATGATGACTTAGAAATTACACATGAGATTCATGACTTGAAAATTCAAGAAAAAGTTGATGGTGATACTCAAGTAGAAAGCTCTCAAATCAAAGAAGATGAAGTTATTAATCAACCTCAAGATGCCATGGGAGACAACCAAGATCTTTCCAAGGATTGGAGATTCGTGCAAAACCATCCAAAGGACTTGATTCTTGGAGAAGTTTCGAAAGGGGTAACCACTCGCTCGTCTCATAGAAATTTTTGTGAAAATCAAGCTTTTGTTTCTCAAATTGAGCCTAAAAACTTTCCGGAAGCTCAAGATGATGAAAATTGGATTTTGGCCATGCAAGATGAGTTAAATCAATTTGAAAGGAATAAAGTTTGGGCATTAGTACCTAAGCCTCTTGATCACACTATTATAGGTACTAAATGGGTTTTTCGTAACAAGCTAGATGAATCCGGAAATATTGTTAGGAATAAAGCTAGACTTGTTGCTCAAGGTTATAATCAAGAAGAAGGTATTGATTTTGAAGAAACTTTTGCACCGGTAGCTAGATTAGAGGCTATTCGCATATTACTTGCCTTTGCATCTTTCAAAAATTTCAAGCTTTATCAAATGGATGTGAAAAGTGCATTTTTGAATGGGTTCATAAATGAGGAAGTTTATGTCAAACAACCTCCCGGCTTTGAAGATCATGTATACCCCGATCATGTTTTTAAACTCTCAAAAGCTTTATATGGTTTGAAGCAAGCACCACGTGCATGGTATGATAGACTTAGTTCATTCTTGCTTGACAATGGCTTTACTCGTGGAAAAATTGATACTACTCTTTTCATTAAAGCCAAAGGTAAAGATATGCTCATTATTCAAATATATGTTGATGATATTGTCTTTGGTGCCACTAATGATAATATGTGCAAAGAGTTTGCTAAGTGTATGCAAGGTGAATTTGAAATGAGTATGATAGGGGAGCTTAACTTCTTCCTCGGACTTCAAATCAAGCAAACTAATGAGGGGATCCTAATCAACCAAGCCAAGTATGCGAAAGAACTTATTAAGAAGTTTGGCATGGAAGGATCAAAGCCAACGAGCACACCAATGAGCACATCAACTAAGCTAGACAAAGATGAGAATGGTAAGGCCGTCAATGAAAAGATGTATCGAGGTATGATCGGCTCATTGCTTTATCTCACTGCAAGTAGACCGGATATAATGTTTAGTGTTTGCATGTGTGCTAGATTTCAATCATGTCCTAAAGAATCGCATTTAAAAGCTATTAAACGTATCTTTAAATATGTTGGCGGTTCTCATGACTTAGGATTGTTTTATCCACGTGGAGTTGCATTTGATTTAATTGGTTATTCAGATGCGGATTTTGGAGGTTTCAAAGTTGATCGTAAAAGTACAAGTGGGACTTGCCAATTTCTAGGGCACTCTCTAGTGTCTTGGCATAGCAAGAAACAAAATTCCGTAGCTCTATCTACCGCCGAGGCGGAATATGTAGCGGCCGGAAGTTGTTGTGCCCAAATATTGTGGATCAAACAACAAATGGAGGATTTCAATTTGCAATATGATCATATTCCTATTAAATGTGATAATACTAGTGCAATTAGCTTAACCAAGAATCCGATTCAACATTCTCGAACAAAACATATTGAAATTAGACATCATTTTATAAGAGATCATGTTCAAAAAGGGGATATTGAACTTAACTTTATTAGTACCGACAAGCAATTGGCGGACATTTTCACAAAACCCCTTGGTGAAGAACAATTTTGTTTCATTCGACGAGAACTCGGCATGTCTAATCATTTATGAAAAAGTTGTGTTCTTGATGTCAAAAGTTTTTTTTGGATTCAATGTTGAGTTGATTGAATTCGTAAATATCATACTTGATGGAGAGTACAAATGATCTTGATAAAGAAATCACCCTCCAAACATTTTATCATATGATTCATTTTCCTGTGTTTGGTATGCAGAAAAACAGTTTTATGGTCTTTAATGCTACTCCTCTTAAACGTTTTCTGGACTTAACCTGCATTTGTCAGTGTAGAGACCCGTATTTTATTTCCATAATTCTTTATGTTTTATTAAGGCATGAGTTGTGATATAAAATGGAGAATGAGTTCGGATGTCGAATGTGCTAGAATTTAGAAGTTCGGGATGCAAGTGTAATATGCATGGGTGTATAAGTGAAGGTGTGTGTAGGGGATAATTCTCCCCCACATATATTTCTTTTCTTTTCCGGGCAGACACACACACGTTTCTCTCTCTCTACTCCCTCGACCGACTCTCTCTCTTTCTCACCTCTCCTCCAAACTTCTCTCTTCGATTTCATCGCCTTAGAATGAGATTTCGGAAAAATCCCAAGTACTAAAGTTGTTCTACGCGACGAGATCTTCCTATTGATCGAAGAAGAATCATGATCGGAGCACTTTGAGGTTTCCTCCATGTTCGGGCTTGCTTCTAACCCTCGAGGTAGGGATCTCCTACCTTCTTTACATGTTTAAGTGTTGGTTAGATGTACAAGAATCAAGTTTGATCATTTATTTTGAGTCTTGAACAAATCTGTTATATGCTGATAATTTCGTGGGTTTTGGAAATCTGTCTTTTGGGAGCCCTCTGCTAGAAATCACTGGCATTTGTCTTGATTAAGACCTCAAGGGGCGGGTCAGGGTCGTGACAGTCAGTCGGATGTCCAAGCGGATGTCCAACCGGACAACCGTGAGGTTGAGACTTATTCAAGCTTTTGCGTTGCTAACTCTGATTTATTAAGTCTGTTACACTTAGTTTGTATGAACTTCATGGCTTAGTGCTTAAATTGTCTCTTATATACTTCGCCGATATGAATTTCTTGTCTCTAAGCTTGCAGGGATAATCATTCTCGGTAATACCCCTCGCATTCTTTAAAAAGCTCTCTTTTAGGGGGAGCATGTATTAAGGGGACACAACAATAAACACCCGAACACAATTTTCTTCCCCTATTCTTGTCCTATTCGGCGCCGCATCCCCTATCCTATCTCTATTCGGTGCCGCATCCCCTATTATCTCTCTTTCGGCGCAGCAATTCAATCAATTCGGCGCACCATTTCAAACAATTCGGCAATCTCATACTCTATAAATTCAACAACACTCTCTCTATCTCTTCATCTATCTATCTTTCCTTCTCTCTCGGCCTAAATCTCTCATCAAGCAATGGCAAACATACCGCAAGGGTTACCGTTTGAGTTTTACGAAAGAGATGCCGAACGAGCAGAGTTCAGGTTGTTTATCCAAACCATTTGGATGCAACTCTTTATCTTCATTCTGCTGTGTGCGTTACTTACAATGAGAATACCACCATGGTTCGGGTGGAATGTAAATGTGGATACTCTGTGGTATTGGATTGGCATTGTAGCTGCCGTTGTAGCAGCCATTATTCGAGAATACGAAAATCAAGGACGCCAAGCTCTCAATGTACGAAGATAGAGTGCTACAGGGCAAGAGCGGCATGGTGCTGGAACCATGGCCCTATTGTTTTTCTCTTTTTAGTTTTTTTTTATGATGTCACAGGGGGAGAAAAAGCCAAGTTTTAATTGATCTATCTTGCCATTTTGGGCAAATTTAAAAAATTGCTTGCTATGATCTGATGATTATTGCTATTACTCGTTGATCGTAGATAACTGCTTTGGTGCATGTATTAAGGGGGAGATTGGCATAACTCCTACTTGAATAAAAACTATCATTTTGTGTCATCATCAAAAAGGGGGAGATTGTTGAAAAATGTATGCATTATAATTTGTGAAAATTTATATGCATCTCTATTAATTATTTTGATGATTAATTCAATGATATTTTTATTCGGCAAATACAAAATTATCGAAAAGTCGATTCCCGAATTAAATATTTTCGTGACCTTGAAATATAGCATAAAGTCTCTTGGATTCATGATTTATATTTACAAAGACTTTATTGAGCTCAATACATGCTTTAACGGTTTATTTAGATGAAATTGTGAGCCACAGGTTGACGAACCGGCTGACAAGCCGGCTGTCTGAACAGAAAGCTGTGACAACCGGACGACCACCCGGATGACCACTCTATCAAACGGCTAGTTTCAAACGGCTAGTTTCCAACGGCTAGTTTCAAACGGCTAGTTTCCAACGGCTAGTTTCCAACGGCTAGTTTCAAACGGCTAGTTTCCAACGGCTAGTTTCCAACGGCTAGGAAGCATATGGATGGCTATATAAGGCATCAAGAACTCATTAATGAGCACATACACAAGCTACAACATTCCATATTATTGCAAGAGCAAATTCTCAAAAGATCAAAGCCAAAAATTCTCATTGTTCTTCCACTTTCATATTATTCTTGAGAGAAAATTTGTACAAGTCGTGAGCGATAATTTTCATACCTTCTTCACATACTTGTATTTCCTAAGTGAGTGTTTGAGTCAAACACTTGAAAGCTTAGAAGACCAAATTCGGGTTGGAATTTGGGTGTTATTGTTTTTGAGAAGTTTTCGGAGAAAATTCTTGCGGTTGTGCTAGCTCCTCGGGAAAGCTAGAGGCATTCGGTTCTTGTAAGCACCCGCAAGACTTACAAGTTGTAATCTTTTAAAGATTAGTCTAACCTTCAAGTAATTGCTTGAGGAGAAGTGGAGTAGGGCCGGACCGTGGACAAATCCGGACCGAACCACTATAAACGGGTTCTATCTCTCTATCTCTCTATTTTGATTGCATACTTATTGTTTGCATATATTGTTAGAGATAAATTTTTATTGGTAATTATTACTAGCAATCCTATTCACCCCCCCTCTAGGTTGCATAATTTGGGTAACAAATTTGTTTATCCAATTTGTCCATGTTATAGAACTTGTGAATCTAAATAATTATGTAAAATTTTAAGTTGATTGGATACCTAGTGATACTTTATCGGAGAAGATATGTTTCAGAAAAAAATGAAAAAAATTGAGCTGGGCACATTACAAGGACTAAAAAATAACTAAAGGTGGATTTGAGATACACGCTTCTGGTATTGAATGTACTTCGCGTCTTCAATTTGCAAAGTCCCTTAATGAAGGCTTCTCTTTCGTTTTTGGCAATTTTCTAACTTAATTTGGAATCACTTTGATGATCCGATTCGTTTATATTATAGAAATTGTCAATTAAAATAATTATGTACAATATCAAGTCAATCGAACACTTGGTATTTAATCGGAGAACATATATTTTGAAAAAATAAGAAAGAAAGTGAGCTGTGCACACTCGATTACAACTCGAAAGACTTTTTCCCTCGAAGGCTTTTGGAGTAGTCCGTTACAACCGTTGCAAATCCAAGTCCACCTTCACCGCCGCCGATCCGAGTTCCTATCACTGAGTCAGCCAGTAGTCGGTAGAGGTGTGTTCGCGACTCGGGCGCGATCGGAGCTGGTGAACTCATCCACACGGCTAAACCCATTGTCTCTCACCCTTCTCTCTCTCTACAACAACCGGTGTTTGCTGTTTGTGTGCCTCAGAAGTCTCAGAAACAATCTAATGTACAAAGTGTGGTTGTTGCATCTGACTCAATTTCTATTGGCGTATAATACTACAATCTAATAGCTGTGCGTGTTTTGATTTTGTATGGCTTACGGTATTAGAAACTGATGCAAGGTATATGCCCCCCAGGTGTTTGACATTTGGCTTCTGAAGGAAGTCGTTTTTCGGCCTATGGTTTTGTAAAGCCTTGATTCGAAAGTAAGCAGCACGATCGGGATCAATAGCTTTGAGCCATTCTTTCAACTGAAGTTTTCCGGGCAATTGAGATTCATATGACTTGGAACTTCACGGGTGGTGGATGAGAAAGTTTTGGTTGATCCAACCATGCTTATCCGAAGCTTATCATTGAGTAACATGAAGCTTAAGTTGAGGCAAAAAGGAAAAGAGTTCAGAATGACACGAGCTTAAAATAGTAATGCCCTTATTTTCTCCTATAATAATGTTGTATTTTCTCTTACTAAGCTAACACACACTCTGTCTGTTTCGGCCGAAAATTTCTGGGGTTTGGTGCGGCGGAAAACAAAAATCAACGGAAGTTGTTTCTGTGGTAAACAGAAAATGTGGTGGTGTTTCTTTTTTTGGCGTTCAAAAAAAGAAAATGAGTTGCTTTTGATGAGAATCATTTTCCAGGCCGGCACCACTACCACAACACAGTACTGCCTCCACCTCTCAATGACAACCACCATACCGCCACCCACCACTGCTCCTGCTACCACCAACTCCCGTCACTACCACCATCACTACCCTAATCACAAGCACCATTGTTCGCAGGGTGCAGCCAACCACGAGAAACCGTTGGTTTTTGAGAAAACCTTTTGCTGAAACTAATAGAGCATCTGTGTAAAGATAGCATCACACTTCCCCCAAGTGTTTAGCGATGGTCATAAAAGAAAATGGCTAAACAATCCTTTTTATCTTCCCTTCTTACATACGTGCTCTAAACAATCCATTTTTATTTATTTTGTGGAGATGCCAATATTGATTTCCTCACTCCAGTTACAAATTATCCCATTTATGGCCCAATGCTTTTTGTATCCTCTTACAATGCTGGTTTGATTTATCCAAAGCTTGTGCTAACTTTCTCACATCTCTTAGATTTTTTGCGGCCCTTCAGCTAATACATTTATGGCACCAATTATTTGAAGTCTAACATGATGAATTTTCGGATTTCAGTGCTCTCAACCTGCTCTAAGGATGTGTTCAATTGGATGATCAAAATATGTTTACGTGCGTGTGTATTTGAGTCATTAGCTTTCAAGTCTTGTAGTGATAGAACTATTTAGATCAAATTATCCACATTGTCTCTACATGCCTTTGTTTCTGTCGTTCTTCCTACTTTCCTTCCCATAATACTCTCATTTGTTAATCCTCCTCCATTTATTTGGTATCATTTTCGAAGATTCGGCAGAACTTTTAGCTACTAGACTCGTATTTCATAATGGAGTTTCTGAATTATGCGTTGGTGCAAAGCCTTTTGGTGTATAGAAAGTTCGAGTATAATTTTTTATCAGTTTTTTGTGTTTATGAAATCATTACTATGACTGGTTTGGTGGGCTGGTTTTACCTGCGATATCCCCATGTGTCCTCCGTTTAAAGTGGGGGTGAAAACCTCATTAAGCTCTTCATTTTCTGGACCAACTATGATATGAGCACACCATGAAACAAGAAGACAATGTATGTGTTTATTTCTAGTGGTGAAGCATTGGTTCAATGTGTTTATTCCTAGAGGATATTGAAATGGCCAGGAGCAAGTGTCAGGTGATTCGATAATAGAATCTGACTCAATGCCCTTATCAAACAAATTGAGCAATGGCTGGCTACTCTAGATTTGGATAGAATGTTTATGGGAGACTTAGCCAAATGTTTGTTTTTATTCCCTCAAAGATGTCAACCATTTACATTAACCATGTTTAACCCAAGGCAAAACTTTCCTTTTTCTGGGCTATGCTCTCCAATGTACCCAAAAGAAAATTCTTAGCATGCAAAAATTCCAGTGTGACCACGTAGCTGCCCAATAATGTATGGTCACGTAATCACTTTGTCAATGTGTATATATGCATTGATGTTCTCGTCATATAACTCGTACCGAAATATTTCATTTTTTCGCATCATTTCTTTCTCTATCTTTTCACTTCCCTTTTTTTTTTCCTTAGTTTTTGGCTTTCGTTCTGCAAATTCAAGCTCAAAAAGCACAAGCTTACAATTATCAGTTTTGTACCTTCTCACATGTCCAACATCAGCAACCAAAAATAGCAAGCAAACGAACCAATGAACAACTAACCATGAATTACATAAATACTGTAGTATTGGTTGAGTATAGTGGACATGACTGGTTGCATAATCAGATGCTAGCAAGACACAAATAAAGAATTTGGGAATATATCTGCTCTGTGGGAAATGAAGATTCAAACACAGCTGCCATTGTAAAAAATGGTTTATGGATTAGACTGGGAAATGGTGCAGCAACTAGTTTTTGGTCTGATTTATGGTTGGCAGAATCTGCTCCTCGTAGCACCCAAGTATTTTGGTTATCGACATTCGACAGGGAATGGATTCTGTCAGTGGTGCTAGGAATCATGTTTATGCTTTGGTTGGACTACGGATTTTGTGAAAGGAAAGGAATTTTGAGAAAGATCGAAGTCTTCCGGAGAACTTGGCACGTGTCTGCGCGCGTGAAAGGATTCTTTTCATCTGTGATTTTCTCTGTGTATGATTTATCTGCTGTGTACTACCAGCACTCGCGGCGGTATCATTTGCTGTGAGAGAAATTTTCAGATATAGAGAAATCTAGCAGTTGAATCTTGTATGGTAGTTGTATTCTTGTACTATCGGTTTCTGGGAATTTTTTTCATTCTCATGTCAGCTTCTTTTTCTACTGAGCCTTCTTGCAGTTATAGAATTTGTGGTCTGGTAGTTGGTGGCGTTATTGAGTTAGTTACAAAGGAATCTTGATGAGTTAGAAGGTGGTTAGCTCAGCTGTGTTGATATATACCTCAAGGTATCTTTCTGTAATGATCATCGTGAAATCAATAAGAATAAAATGAATCACTCTCCAGCTCTTCATTTTTGTATTACACATTTCACGTTTCCTTCAATATATACCTGGGGTTCCCTATTATTAACTTATTTTGGTCAAAATTCGTAACGTTGAAGAGAAAAAGACTCATTAGATCTTACTCAAATCACATGTTTGCATCCCGTGCCGTGTATATGTTAAATAGAATACACATTACTCCTACAGTAATATGCGAACATTAGCTTGCAAATGTCTCTTATGTGTCGTTCATTCTTCAGGTCCATGCGCATATCCATAATAAGAGTTTTTTTTTCTTCTCACAATAATCGTTTTAAAGAGCATTCTTAGTCATTTTACTTGTCTTCTGAATCAAAAGAAGTCTTGGCCTGCTATTTTACTTGCATCACAATAATTGTGTTGCTTTTCGTTGGTTGGGGAGTGGGTGGTTTGCCTTGAGCATAGCACACAGTGATGTGAGTCGATGGTTAGATCCATCTTTAGTCCTGTTGTCTAATCAGAATCGTTTATTTTGTGAAAAATCTCGAGTTAATTGTACCAATCAGTAACTACATCATATTTGTCTTAAAAGATTAATGGCTTGTCTAAACTTTCAAAGTAAATTGAAAGATAAATATGCTCATCTTACATCGTTATCGTTTTTTGATCAACTTGATAGTTTTTGGTGTATGCTATCAACTTGGCGATCCCAAGACGACAAAACGGTTCCAATCAAATCAACAGGACTGGGAGTGAGCCCAGCCGCCTAGACTCATATGCATACCCCAAATCCCTTTGGATTCCTAAACTTTGACAGGCTGTATTTGGGGCCACATTTTGACAGATGCCATTATTGATTAGAGATTGACTTTTATTCACGGAAGAGACGTGAATAAGCAATTTGCAGAGCTGCTCGATCTCAGCCGTCCGTTTCGGTATTGGATGGTTCGGATCTTAAAAAAACTCTTCACTGGAATAGTTTTAACTCTTAGCGCGAAGAGTTTTTTTGAAATCTGGACCGTCCAATACATTTGAAATTGGACGGACACAATTCATCTCTATAAATAACTATTCACGGAAAGCTCCCTGAAATAGATTTTCTCTTTTGAGTACTTGTTCTCTACCGTGAGAAATTTCAAGCATAGGGCCCAATGCTATCTGTCTATACTTTATCAAAGCTGTCCTTCTGGCCGTGACTCGTTAGAGCCCACCACCACCACCACCCACTTGATGCATTGCTCTATTCTGCTTTTATTTCTTGTTTGGAATTCTGCTACTTGTGTCTTTTCTTTGGCTTTTTATTTGAAATAATTATGATTATTAATAAAACCCTTGGCTCAAGTAAATTAAGGACATAAAACAACCATCAACAGGTTATGAGGTTAAACTCAATTAACTTAATTGTAAAATTAAAACCAATCAGGATTTTCACTTAACGTATTACTATCCCCTTTGTTTCTATTTTTTTGAGAGATTTGATTTGCATGCAACAAGTGCTAGCTCTGTCCCACAACATCGAAATGATACCCAAAAAACAGGTGAATAATTGGGCAGATGAATTATTACTATCACAACTGTCATGGACAAAGAAATTCAACATTGAAAGGATTTTCACTTAACATATTACTATCCCCTTTGTTTTTGGTCTCAATCCCTATCTGAGGCTTGAGGCTTGGTTTCGATTGGTTTGGTAACATATAAATTTTTTTTTTTTTCAATTGTGTCGGTTATAAAATCTTGTGGTGCAGAATGCATATTTTAGTAGTGAAGATGGGATAAGGAGTGAAGAATCATTTTTTACCATCAGATAGACAGCAGAATAATCTCAGAGCTCTGGATTAACTTATACCACACCCCCATGTGGAATTCAATAGCCCTCCCCTTACATGGGGTATTAAGTGAGCATTTAGTCTATTTTTTTAAATTCAATCTTACCTTTAGTCCTACGCGACAAAAGTGCAACTAATTAATCGTGGGTACATGTAGCCCCACATGTCTGTGTACAATGGATGCGGGAATGCAATCCCAGCATCAAACATGCCCTTCCTTTCTTCATTTGTCCTGGAATTTCAGAGTAACATAGTAACAGAATACTTGCACTATCCATGTTATAAAAATTCACTTGGGCGAAGATTGTCGGGGTTTCTCTGCAGATTTTGTTGGTGCGAAGATTGTCGGTTGGCGTTGTTTGGTGTTGATGGTGTGTTTTGGCGACCTTAGGGGTGGTGGTGGACCGGTGGTTGGGATGGAGGGTGGGTTCCTTTTCATGGGCTTCTTGGTTTGTTGTCATTTATTTGTGTTGTTGCAAGAATGTTTTGTTTCTGGGATGGCTCGTAGGGTAGTTAGCAGCATAAGATTAGCGGGCAAGTTAGGTGTCGATTGGGATGCATTTCGTTCCTTATGATACTTTGTATTTTCTATCCTTTTAACTTCTGGTTAACAAAACTTTCTTTGCTGTTCAAAAACAAATTTAAAAAAAATCACTTGGGCTTCATTACCAGTAATTTTAGTACTTTTGTTCAAAATTTGTAACAGCAAAGCAAAAAAAGAAGTATCAGATCGTCTCCACAAAAAAACCCTGTTTGTTGCCCTTAACGAGAGATTATTAATTCTGTCAGTTTTTCTCTTTTTGCTCTTGCCAACTCGTTGTTGTCTCTTGGGTTCGGAGTGGGAGATGATTGTTGAGGGAATGAGTGCCAATCTTGTTGAGATGCCGTTTTGCTCCCTGTCCATTTAATCTTTTTGAGAGTGTAGTGTTTAAACTCCTTCGCTTTGCTCCTTAAATGATATATTGTAGCGATGTTCTTAACGTACTCAAAATAATAATAATAATAATAATACAGCACCAAATATGTTTTGAAAATTTTGGAGGACAATCTGATTTGCGCTTCAAAATATTTTTTTTTTTAAAAGGTAAATAATTTGGTAGAGGTAAGTTGGCCACATTTTTCAGGCAGAATAAAAAGAAAAGAAGAAAAGGTAGTTTCATTTTGGAGGTCACATCACATTCAGCCTATCTTAGACTTTTTCAATTAAAATACTCCATTTGTTGACTCTAAAACAAGGGGCCGTGTATTCTGGTCTTTTCCCTAAAATAAACTTCATTCAAGGCGATAAACCAGGCTAAGCATCCCTTCTTTTGCATCTCAGTATACTTCTCTCTCTGTATCTCACAACTTTCTTTTCACATAACGAACAATGGCTATTGCGGAAATCTTTCTCGCTGCTTTCATCCAAGTGGTATTTGAGAAATTGGCTTCACGTGATTTGTTGAACTTTGCACGGAGGGAGCGGATTGATGATCTGCTGACGAGATGGAGCAGAATGTTGGGAGAAATCGATGCCGTGCTTGCAGATGCCGAAGAGAAGCAAATGAGGACAGATCAAAGGGCTATCAAAATGTGGCTGGAGGATCTCGAAGACTTCGCTTATGATCTGGATGACATACTTGACGAGTTCTCCACTGAAGCTTTGCGACGACATGTGTTGAAAGAGTCTCAAGCTAGCACCAGCAAGGTACGTGCCCTCATACCTACTTGTTGTACGCGTTTCAATCCAACCACCATAGCTTTTGCTTCTAGAATGAGGTCCAAGATGGACGAGATCACAAAGAGGTTGAAGGATCTCTTTGACCGAAGAATCGGGCTTGGCTTGCAAATTGTTGGTGCAGGGCACCCTACTAGACCTACACAAAGGCCACCCACTTCATCTTTCATACACGAACCTCGTTTGTATGGTAGAGATGGGGATCAAAAGGTGATAATAGAGTTCCTTCTAAGCGATCAATCAAATAATGGAAAATTTGATGTTGTTCCGATAGTGGGTATGGGTGGGGTTGGGAAGACCACGCTCGCTCAAATGGTCTACAACAACGAAATGGTTAAGAAACATTTTGAGATTAAAGCGTGGGTATCTGTCTCTGAAGGGTACTTTGACATTATGGGACTGACAAAAGCGATTCTTGAGTCTATTACATCTCACACTTGTGATCTTAAAACCTTAGATCAAGTTCAAGATCAATTGAAAAGCGCTTTGGCTGGGAAGAAGTTCTTGATTGTTCTAGATGATGTTTGGGACAAGAACCATGGTGATTGGAGCAAGTTACAGAGTCCTTTCAGTAATGGAGCCTTAGGAAGTAAAGTCATAGTAACAACACGTCTGAGGGATGTTGCATTGACAATGACCGGAACCGATAAATATCATCTCCTGAAGGAACTATCAGAGGATGATTGTTGGTCGGTGTTTGCACAACTTGCATTTCAAAATAGTGGTATAGAAGCAAGTCCAAAATTAGTTTCACTTGGTCGAAAAATTGTGAAAAAATGTCGAGGCTTGCCTTTGGCTGCAAGGACACTCGGTGGCCTTCTACGGTGTAAGTTGAGAGGTGATGAATGGGAAGAAGTATTGAATAGTAAGATGTGGGAGTTATCGGATGAGGAAAGTGACATTCTTCCAGCTTTGAGATTAAGCTACTACCACCTCCCGTCACATTTGAAGAAATGTTTTGGATATTGTTCTATTCTGCCTAAGGATTGCGAATTTGAGGAGAAGGAACTAGTTTTCTGGTGGATGGCAGAAGGCTTAATTCAGAAGCCAAATGGACAAAAACAAATGGAAGATCTTGGACGTGAGTACTTTCGTGAATTGCTATCGAGATCATTTTTTCAACTGTCAAGTAATGGTGGTCCTGAAGTCTCACTATTTGTTATGCATGACCTCATCAATGATTTAGCTCAGTTTGTTGCTAGCAGAATTTGTTTAAGGCTGGGGGAGAACCCCGAAAACAATGAGGATGATAAAAATATCACCAAGGCTCGTCATTCATCCTATATACGTGGCCACCGTGATGGCATAAAAAGGTTTGAGGCCTTTCGAAAAGCCAAAAATGTGCGGTCTTTTTTACCATTTGGATTGAGAGATCGAGATAACATTTCAACATCCTTTTTAACAAGCGATGTTCCCCTCCATTTGTTGCCGAGTCTTAAACGTTTACGCGTGCTTAGCTTGAGAAGATATCGAATCCGTGAACTTCCAGGTTCAATTGGAGATTTGAAACATGTCAGGTTCCTTGACCTTTCATGTGCCTTGATTGCCACATTACCGGAATCAATAAGCACTCTTTACAACCTTCAAACACTGATATTGAGAAACTGTAAAAATCTCAGCAAGTTACCTGCAAACATGAGTAACCTTATTAACTTGCGGCATCTCGATCTTACAGGTGCAGATTCATTACAAGACATGCCACCAAAAATAGGTGAATTGACGTGTCTCCAAACATTATCGAACTTTATTGTCAGCCAAGATGAGGGGTCTACCATAAATGAGTTGAAAAACTTGATTCATCTTAGAGGGACACTTTGCATATCAGGTTTGGAGAATGTGGCGGATGTTTTGGATGCTAGCATGGCCAACTTAAAGGATAAACTAGGCTTAGATGTCCTGTTGATGAAATGGAGTAATGTCTCCGATAAGTCTTGCAATGAAACTATTGAATCAAACGTGCTTAACATGCTAAGACCTCACATTAACTTAAAAGAGCTTACCATTATTGGTTACCATGGTCCAGCATTTCCGACTTGGGTGGGAAATTCTTTGTTCTGTAATATGGTATCCTTGAAGTTCAAAAACTGTGAAAATTGCATTTCCTTACCTCCTTTAGGTCAATTACCGTCACTTGAAAATCTTCACATTCAAGGGATGAAAGCAGTAAAGAATATTGGTCCTGAGTTCTATGGGTTGGGCTGCTCAAATCCTTTCCCAACTCTACAGATTTTAACCTTAGAGGACATGCCCGAATGGCAAGACTGGTCTCATTTTGGAGTCGAGGAGAGAGCTCAAGCATTTATTCGCTTGTCAGAGCTCTCCATTAAAAGGTGTCCCAAGCTTTTGGGTAAATTGCCCTTTCATATACCTCGCTTAAAAAAGCTGGAGATTGAAGAGTGCCCACTGTTGGTTTTTGCATGGGCTCCAAGCCCTACAGAGCTGAATCAAGTGAGGAACACGCTTCACTTTGAGGCACTCATCTCTCTGTCTCTCACGCATGTTTTGATTCCGGACTCTTGGAATCCAAAAGTGGGTAATGAAGCAATGTTGGAAAATGCAAGGTATAGCCATCTGAGCTCGTTGATTTCCGTTACAGTTGAAAATATAAAGGGTCTTAGATGCCTACCTGGTTGGTTTCTTCAAGGGCTGACGGGACTCCAAGAACTCTCTATCCGTGGTTGTCAAGAACTCACCTCACTGTGGAAGAATGAGGTGAGACACCGAATCCCTGCCCTCCGATGTTTAAAGATTGAAAAATGCCCTCAACTTATTTCCTTTTGTGAAGAAGATGAAAACAAAGACAATGAAGAAGGGCTACAGCAGCATGAGGAGCTGCCTTACTTAATGATGCTGGAGCATTTGGAAATAAAATCTTGTGAAAAGCTGGAGAGACTACCACAAGAGCTGCACAACCTCAACTATCTTCAAGATCTTATCATCTTCGATTGTCCATGTCTCCTCTCTTTTCCCAAGGAAGGTTTGCCATCTACTCTAACAACACTTCACATTAGGAATTGTGACGCTCTGCTGTCCCTACCAGAGTTGACGATGCTGAATAGTCTTGAGATATTGAAAGTAAGAGGGTGTCCATCGCTCACGTACTTAAGTTGTTCCAAAACTGGGCTACCGCCCACTCTCAAATCTCTACGGCTTAAGAATTGTGGAAATCTGGAGTCAATACTGGCAGAGGAAGGGATGAAAATCCATTGTCCATCTCTTGAATATGTGTCAATCCATGACTGTGAGAGCCTCAAATCCTTGCCGGAGCTGATGCAAAATAATTATGACGGTGGATGTCTCAGGAATCTCAGACAATTGAAGATATATGATTGTGATAATTTGGAATCCATTCCGGAAGGATGGTTCACTGCATCCAATCTAAGGGAATTGCAGATCTACTGGTGCGAAAAACTCAAGGGTCCGTCATACCGTGTCTATAACAACCTCACTTTTCTTCAAAAGCTGTTTGTAGATAATTGCGCTTCAGCTACAGGACTCGTGTCCTGTATTCTGAACAATGCACAATTCACCAACCTCACTGAGCTTGGAATCTTCAATGTTGACATGGGTAATAAGCCCCGATCAGAGTGGGGTTTGCATAGATTGTCCTCCCTCACAACTCTTGTCCTCGGACGGTATGGTGGGGCATCATTTCCACCCGAAGAAAAAGACGGGATGATGCAGTGGTTGCCCCCTTCTCTGACCACCCTGCGTATCAATCGGTTCCCAAATCTGGAGAAGCTCTATTGCAAGGACTTTCACAACGTCCCCTCTCTTGGAGAACTTGAAATCTGGAGTTGCCCCAAACTCACGATCATTACAGAGCTAGGGCAGCTTCCCTCGCTTTCAGAACTGTGGATCTGGAATTGCCCCAATGTCGAATCGTTTTCTGCAGAGGATCAAGCATTCCGTCTACCTCCCTCGCTTTTGCTATTGTATATCTACAGATGTCCTTTACTGGAAGAGAGGTGTGAAAAGAAGAAAGGCCAATATTGGCCCTTCATTTCTCACATCCCTCAAGTCCACATAGACGGCAGACTCCAAGATACTATGCCCCAGGTGCGTTTTACATTAAAAAAAACTAATATCCACTTCTCCTTGTATATATCAAGCCAATGAAGCTATTAATTCCTTTCACTAACTAATAAATCTTATCTCGGTTTTGTTTTTTTCCTGAAAATGTCTTGGCTGATTTGCACAACTGATTCTGGGATATACTACTCCGTAACGTACATTTCATGGTCTACCCACTCCTACCACACGCCACACAGTTCACACTCACGCACACACGCGCCTATATCATCAAATATCGATTTTTAGACACTAATTTTGGTCCTTGATTTGTTGACTAATTTACATTTCAACCCTTTCAAGCATTTTAACACTTTCAATTGTGATAAAATTGGCAAGCGAAGTGAAGTGCAGTTGATGCCTCACTTGTACTCCAATGCACATGGGCAGGGTTCGATTCCTGTAAGCACCCATCCCCTCCCCAAGTCTCCTAGGATAGACTAGATTAGGATTATTTAAAGGACTAATGGAGTATGACAATAAATAGTTCTATGATTTGAAGTTGTATAATTTTTTACATAAGAGCCGAGACCATATTTGCTATCTCATAAATAAAGATACGGTGAGCGTGATTTATAATATATTATAATCAGTAAAATGTTTGATTTTCAATGTCTACATTATAATTTATTTTGGTGCATTAAGGTAAAATTGCAGTCAAAAGTTGTTACGATTATAGGTGTTTTCTTTTATTATTGTAATTCATGACTAGATATGATAGATCAAGAGCTCTCAACTTTATTTTCTTGTATGTTTGCACTACTGCAGTTCTGAGAAATGGAGACTGTGTTATACTTCTTTGGAATGTCAATTCTCAAGTGATACTTTGCAATAAGATGAAGGGACACGGTATTCAATCATACACTCCTAATTTTCTGTGTCCAAAAGTGTGTTATCTGCACGAGCACAAATCGAAACTCTGGCAGAAAGCATGGCCTATTTTTGCATTCTTTCCATGCACAACTCTATCGGATGGCAAACAAGAGCAGTCAAATGGCATCAGACGTTTGGCCTATATTTTGTCTTCAGACGATTTTATAAACTGTGGAGCTGCTGGAGCATCTTTATGCATTTGGTTTTTTATTTTGCTTCTAATTCTTTCAGCAAATATAATGAATCAAGTATTTGACTAGGGTTTATCCAAAGCTTGTGCTAACTTTCTCACATTACTCAAATTTTGTAGCCCTTCTACTGATACATTTGAGGCACCAACCATTTGGAGTTCCGCATGGTGAATTTTCGGGTTGTGGTGCTCTCAAGTCTCAATGTGTTTTCAGAGCACAGGATGTATCCAATTGGACGGTCAAAATATATTTATGTGTGTGCATATTTGCGTCATTAGATTTCAAGTCTTGTAGTGATAGAACTATGAAGGTTAAATTGCTATGTGGTGTCTAAATGCCTTTGATTATGCTGTTCTGTCTACTTTCCTTCCTCCAACACTCTCATTTGTTAATCAAATCGTCCTCCACTTATTTGGTAGTATCATTTCCGATTTTCCGTAAGACTTTTAAGCTACTAGACTCATATTTCATAATATTGTGCTTGAATCGTGCCTTGTTGCTCCGCCTAACCCTGCATATTTACAGAAATTATGTGGATTTTTTTATCAGCTTTTTGTGTTCATTAAAGCTTTACTATTAGTGGTTTAGTGGACTGGTACCACCCATGATTTTCCGAAGTGTCCTCCATTTGAAACGAGGGTGAAAGCCTCATTAAGCTTTACTCATTCTCTTCATTTTCTGGATCAACTATGATACGAGCACACTATGAAACAAGAAGATGATTTATGTATGGTGGTGAAGAATTGGTTTATTGCTTTTATTTCTAGATGATTTTGTTATACAGCCAAGAGCAAGCATCAAGTGATTTCATAATGGAATGAGATGCCGTGCCCTTGATCTAACAATTTGAGCAACGGCTGGCTACTCTAGATTTGGCTAGAATCTTTGTACCGTCAAAGATGTGTACCATTGCGATTAACCGTCTCTGCTTAACCAAGTTGGCTTCGAAACCTGCAATGTGCACTTTCCCTTTCTCCGGGTTATGCTCTCCCGCTGTATCCCAAAGCAAAGTTGTAGGGAAAAAATGAATACCACCATGTAACCGTCAAATAATGCGTGTTCATGGTGATAACCGTCAAATAATACCATCCTCCTCTTCGCTTTCTTTTGGAAATCCAAGTTCCAACTGTGCTAGATTATTCTTATTTTTATATTTTCGCAGAATCTCGCAATTCCAAATCAACAGCCCAAAAGTTCTAAAATTAACATTATTCTTATTTTTATATTTTCGCAGAATCTCGCAATTCCAAATCAACAGCCCAAAAGTTCTAAAATTAACAGACACGAACAAACTAATGAACAACTACCATATACTAAAAGAATTCCCATGCACTATTCGCTAATATTCCACAGTTCATGATAATAATGTCATACAACTCAGAGTCAGTTCCGCGGTCCTTCCTTCTAATCACCAACCATGGGCGCAACTTTTCTTTGAGCATGCAAGAACATCAACATCACGATGCGAGCTGGATTTGGAACCTAGGACGACTTAGGGCAGCAATTTTTGAAGTGAAAAACATATCCCCCATTGGTTGTTCCAGACTACCAAAGAAAAAGAATTACTACGAAGTTTTCATGCACAGAGGAGGCACTCATTCAGTATATAAAACGGGACTGGTCCTTCGTCGTCTGAATAGCATTACTCTTGTAAATGCTATCGATTTCACAAGCTAATACAACTGTATTTCGAGTATGATCCAACTTAACAAGTCTGATATGCCCTATTCTTGCTACAAAAAATGCCTACTAACCTCGGATAGTGTTTTCTCAAAAATAAAATAATCCTCAGAATTGCGGCACTTGGCCGTCATTTTCTTGTTTTCTCGTTACAAGTCTTACATCTCATCACAAATACCCCCCAAAAAACGAAAGAAAAACGAAATGAAAAGCACTCCTCTATAGCTCTTTTGAAGGTTCGTACCATATCCATGCGCTTACCTCATAAAATCATTTTCCTCAAGACCCTGGTTCCCATTAACTCATCCGACATCCACAGTCGAGATTTCACGCATTACCAGTTCGACCAGACATTTCAGTTTCCAGTCCCCCAATTCTTAGACACAAAAATGAAGACAACCTGGAAATTGAGCAACCACAAAGACATAATCACTAATTATACTTCGACGAACAAATACTATGTATACGGGGAAAAAAGAAACTTGGGAGTGTGCAAAGAGAGGGGAATTTTATTTCTTAACTTCAAAAGCACAAATAGACGAAGTCAACCTTAAAATTAAAAGAAAGAAAAACTAAAAGGAAACCATGCGAAATGGTGTACCCATCGCCAACAATTGAGGTACACTAGAATGTTTATTATCTATTCTGGGTGGTCAAGTGAATGATGAACCAAAATAATCTATATGCTTATTTTTTTCCCTGCTGGTGTTTTCAATAGCAGGAGTGCTACATACACACCCACCAACCAGACCTCCAACCACGTGTGAGAGGGGTGTGGTCAGTGGTGGTTGTGTGTGTCCCTATCATCTCCATTCAATTGACTATCCCATCACCGATTTTAAGTAACACTTATAAATGATAATACTAATAGCTCTAGACTTTGTATACTTAAAATGCATGAAGCACGTCAATGCTTCGTTCAGAGCTTGGTCACAGACACCATCAATCATCATGTCCCCATGTTGCAAAGGAGCTGGATTAGATCTATGGAGGATCCATCTACCAGCTGCCAAGGCTACATTGCAGCAGAAGGGAAACAAATACCTTAGACTTCATCGCAGAATTGGCAACTCTCATGTAAATCTGAAAACTTATGCGCCAGGCAGAAAGTAAATCAAGCTCCATCGCAGAAAGTAGATCAAGCTCGATCGCATAAAGGCGAAAATTTTGAAATTAATCACCTAGAATAACAATTCTGGAAATTATTTATGACAATCAGTGAGGGGTTCCATGACAATACATCAGCCTATAAATATGGACAAATGGGTAACAACAACAGAATAGCTCGGAAATTACCACAATGGAAATCCCCTTTTTTTTCCTGGAGTGCCAGTATATGGACACGATGCAGATTTGGGATGGGTTAGACGTTTCTGCATTTCTTTTGGTCATAAACTACTATACATATCATTGTTTCTCTAAGTCTTCCAGTACTGACCTCCAGTTTGCCTTCAAAACAATGTTATTAATCTCGTACCATACAGCCCGTTTTGAGAGGAAAGCGGTACAGTTGAGTGACAGTTCTTTCTCTCAATTTCCAGGCTCATTTCGGCATGTCCAAGCATTCCGGCCCAACTCGGCGATTCCCACCCCTATTCTAACTTGTTCTTTCCCACTTTAACAGTCACATGTCACAGACAAGTTATTTTATGTCCTTTTACATGAGAGACGCACATGTCTTGATACTTTCAATGTACCTCTGCAGTTTCTACACCTATGGTACCTTCACTCTATGTAGCCTAGAATAGCCCTCTCTTTTTTACTTGTGCCACCATAGGTGCAGTACTTTTATCTTTTTCTTCAAACACTTTGAAGGTTTTATGGTCCAATTTTTTTTTGATAAGTAGGTTTTATGGCCCCAATAAAAAAACAAACAACTACGTAAAAGATTTAAGCAAATTATCTAAACAAATATGACTGAGACAACTTGAAACTGCCCCTGAAATCATACAATGCCTCCAGTATGGTGAACTAATGCGGGCTTAGCAAGTGGGTCTGGGTGCAAGCCTCTTCCCTCAAGCTTTAAAATTACCAGAGATCCACTTGATACTTGTTCGACTCCATAATTCAAAATAGGCAAATGATTTTGGCACTCCACTTTTTTATGATGGCACTCCAAAACTTGTCTTTTAGTGTAAAAATTATACATAGCAAGGCACACTAAAGACATTTTGGAATGCCATCATAAAAAAATGGAGTGCCAAAATCATTTTCCTTCAAAATACTCCACAAGTATTCCACAATTCACAACATCCAAAAACTAATGTAGCAATATAATAGAAGTCATCCAACTAAATAACAAATATCAACGACTTACTCAAAATATATGACAGGTAGCTAAGCTTGATTTCAAGAAGCAGGTCTCCTTTGCACTACCAAATCAACAGCTGAGTAATAATCCGCAATGAGGCGATACATGTACGATGGGTTATGCCCTCCTCTGTGAGTACATAAGGGTTACAAAACCTTTCAGTAATCGCGGAAATAGAACAAAGCATGCATACAGACAGAAAGACAAATACATGAGCTTTCTAATTATGCAAGTCTGGGACAAAAAAAAAAAAAGGGTGCAACATCCAGAATGAGTTCTTCTATATGGGATAAGTTAAAAACGGTGACAAACTTGATCAAGTGAAGCCACAAATAAATGCAAGGGGGTCTCCTTATTTTCATGTAGTTGCTAAGAACCAGATATACATCAGATCTAGACCAAGCATAGGAAGACAACAGGTAAAGTTCTAAACTTAATGAGCACCTCAATGCCCAAGAAACGAATAATGAAAAGGTGAACTTACGTGTCAGTAATAAACAAATTAACAAGCTTTGGAGGCACATAGTCAAAAGCAGGATTAACAACATGAAGAAGATGAGAACCAGCACCACTTCCAAAATCCATGCAATCTGAGAATTCTCCGAAGTCCAGAAGGTCAGATGGAGATTTCAGCTCATTCAATAAGACCTCTGGATTATGAGGATATAAGGGGCACAACTGTCATGCAGGCAACAGAGCATGAATAAAAACCATGGCATAGAAGTTTAAAAACATGAAGTGTAACTCAAAACAAAGAAACATGTCCGTAGTCCAATAAAGGAAATTAAACTCAACAAAAGTCAACAAGATGATATCCAGACTACTTGGGCTTGGCTATTGGCCATGTCCCTCAATTCTATCAGAGGTCCAACTAGGAGATGGCAATACTAGCCTCTCCAGCAATGTTGTGTGATTTGGAGGTATAGAAATTAGCCTCCCCACACGAAGTTGCTGATATGAGATACGGCAGCCTACCTACTACCTCCCCAGGCTTAAAAGGTAACCCTGTGCAATGCGTACAGCCTATCCACTCCACCTGTGTCTGCTTAGCGTGTAATTTTTTATACAGCCTCGCCAGGCCTGAAGAAAAATATACAGCTTCTGGTCGGTTGACAGCCACCATAGTAAGTACGGAAAGAAAAGACATGAAATCCCTACTCTCAGTAGCTTACGAGTTTACGTCCGTCCATCCCTGGTCGGATGCAATTTCCTTTAGATTTCTCCCTTGTAGCCATTACCCGAATTCACGCAAGTTGTCCACACCCCCCAAACTGACCTGAAGAGGAATCCTTTCTCGCGAACAAACACAACCCCTACACACACCTAGGAGCACCCCTTCCTGCATATCCATACAAGACCCGAGAAGCAGGTCGAGGTCCTACGAGGTACCCACTACTCGGAGTACCCTCCCAAAAGAAAAAGATGTGTCTGTCAGGATCTATGCCTGTACGACGCCCTCAAGCGTCAATCCCTCAGTGAAATCATAGTAACTAATAACTACAATGTCAGACACAACAAAAGAAACCACCACCAGCATTCAACATTTTCAATAGTAATTTAGACAGGTTCCAACTTCAAGGCCATTTCCTTTCTCATAGTGATAAGCGAAGCAATTCTGGACACTTCAATCCACTTAATAGTCATTCTGCCCACTGGAAGAATTCAATGATGAGGCTGCAAACCTCTGGACATTCATCTCATCATCACTAATGCTGTTGACTAATAATGTCCTCATTCAGATTATGTGTTCTGGTCCACAACAAATTACCAGTGCACAGAAAAGCCAGCAATTCTTGGTATTTTCTATGGCCAAAGTTATTTGGTAGATAACTACTATATACAGTAGAAATGAAGTGATCAACAAGATTTCAATGTTTGGGACATCCCGCATCACAAGGAGGTGCAGCATTGGGATATGGACGAGTTGACTGACTCTTACAGAGAGACCTGTCAATTGCTGGTGTTTCCAGGTGGTCATTTTGTCAAGTGTTGAGAGAGGATGATACTTTCTTTCCTTGGAAGGGTATTTAGGACATGCCCCTTCCAAGAAGCATTTTTATTACCGTGTGTTGCTTAGGACAAGATTATAACAGCAATTTGATTCTGAGGAGGTAAGTTATGGTATAAAAATTGGTGTTGGATGTGCAAGAGGGGTCGGAGGCAGTGGCTCACCTTCTTATTCCTTGCCCAGCGCTTGGGCCATTGGACCTAAGTCAGTTCTTGGTTAGTAAGGTTTCGATGTTTCTGCAAAGTGTGATGGAGTTAATTCATTGTACAAAGTTCTCCTTCCAACAATTACGTATGCAGCACTTGTTTACAACTGGTCTTTAGTTCTCAAAAGGCAGGCTGCCAAAGTAACTTGAAATGTTACTTTTCAGATTTACACACCGTCTTAGTTAAAATTTGGTGTTGCCTTCCTTGCAGCATTTCCAGAGTTCACTAGCACCGTCATAAACACTATTTGATACCCATATATCATATATCATTCTATTGGAAAATCTGAAAATCTTTCTGTGCAACCAAAGTTACCAAAAATTTCTTCCTCTCAATGGAATCAGAAAGAAATGTCAGAACTGCAGCTTGTCAACAGTTGGCAATTAGGCAAAAAAGAAGGTCTCCATTCTAATTCTGATGTAATATGACATTAACAGCTTTTGTAACACCAAATACCTTGTGAATGCCAGCAAGCACCACGAAAGGGACAGCATGCCTTTTGGCAGCTAATGCAACCATATTCAACCCAATGGGTGCTATAACACCACCATTGGCCATAACGGCATGAGCTCCGACGATAACCTGCAAATAGCAAATTGTGCATGAGGCCAAAAAGAGACAAGAAAATTCTAGTACAAGAGAGAGGAAGGACAGGGACCGAAAAATACGTAGGCTCATGTACCATGTTCACTCGGGAAATCATAGCAAAAATGGCAGAATCAGTAATGACTGTTGTTTGTAATCCTCTTGCAACCAGTTCTTTTGCAAGAACATGCCCTTGATATCTAATGGAAGCACCAACAAAACAAATCGAGTCTTTATAGTGAACAGTAAAAAAGAGAAAGAAGCACAAAATTACACAATCACAAAGGCCCTTTGGCTTGCAACAAAGGGCTAGCTGGTCACACAAACCTTGGAGCACCTTCTGCAACGAACACCCGAAATGATCTTTTTTTCTCCTTTGCAGCACAGAGGAATTCCATTACTGTTCTTGAGTTGCCTAAAGTTAATATAACCTCGCTGGGAAAACAGACAACAGAGTTAAATATGTTCACACAAAGACTAACGCAAAAATATACTACATTTCCTGGTGGATGGCATGGATCCAATAGAAGCACACATCAAAACATAAATCATTTTAAGTGACGTACTCTAGCCAATGATAACTGTGTCCCTCCCAGGGTGGGAGGCAATCTCTTTCAGAATAGAAGTAACCTAGGAGACATCTCAGTCACGGAGTTTATTCCCATAGATAGTACACATTAAAAAACTTTATGATCGAGGATCGCTACGCAAGTTGGTCAAAACATGTCATATGAGTTTCCATCCTTTCAACTCGCGTCACTTTCTAACATCCAAAAATTGCGTTATTTCCTTGCTTTATCAATGTTGTAATTTTAGTCATTCATCTCAACATCCTTATTGTACCTACTGTCATTTTCAAGCATGTTTTTCTTTCCACTATTAATAGAGCTTTTCCTTTAGCTTTTTGGCAATAATGGCACAATCGCAGTACCCATTGAAATTACAAACCATTCCTCCATCCTTTGTTCATTTAATGACAACATTTTCCTCAATCTCCCATTACATATGGAAACTTGAGCCAAAATACATCAAAAATCAACACCCTAAGTTATTCTTGGCAATAAATATCATTCCTATCACTTAATTTGCTAAATTAATACATCCAACATTTTTCTAGCTTAACTTAAAACAAATTTGATTCTATAGAAATTCTCCCATTTCAAATGAAAATATTCACTGTCCTACTTAAAGCAATTGAAGATTGTCGTCACCGACAGTCAGATGCAGGATTCTAGTTGGGGGCTGGGGCAATGCATATGCAACAGTTACTATCGATGCATGCGGAGTGGAAAAATTTTGTAAGCAACCAGTACAATTTTCTTTGAAAAAACACCATCAGAAACTGGTGGAATAGGCATCATAGATGCAGAAAAGGTAACATGTAATCACGTATGATGGACTACTGCCTGATGCCCAAACATGCTCAAATGAGAAGAACTTTGAATGTCTAGGAGAGGTACTTTTGATGAATATGCTCCACTGCTTGCTCAGCAATCTGCTCATGGCAAGTGCTGATATCTTGGATAAGCTCATTAACTGCCTCAATGACGTTATGCTTTAGCTTCCAACTCTTTGAAGTTTTATCAGCAGCTGCAAGGCAGATATAACTTCCACTATCAATTCAAAAACCAATACATAAATGCACTACTTTGCACGATCCTATGTTAAACAATCTATGAAGAATGACACATTCGAATATTATTATGCACATTCAAATAAACATGAATAAGATTACAAAGTCCTTTCTCTTTAAGCACTCCGCAAACCAACAACGTATCCTAGATGAAAACTGATAGACTAAGTTTCTCAAGGAATCAAGCATAGAACAACATGAACCCACATTTGCTTTTCCCTTCAGAATCACCCCCAGAAGAAGACGAGCGAGGAACAGCGGCTGGGTTAGGCACATCTTCAAGAAGAGCCTGTAACGAAGGTGGTCTTAGAGTGCTTCTAGCAGCAGCAGCAACAGCTGCAGCTGACAAAACTGGGTGATCATCACGATCAACGTCGTCGTCTTCATCACTTTCAGCAGATAAATTCAACCCGCCAATAGCAGCTGTCGCGAGAGAAAGATCCTCTTCCCTAATTATATGTAAAACACGCCTCACAATATTACCAACAGCAAGCTCTGCAATTCAGCACACACGAGACATTACCACAGTATGCAAGCCTTAGATAGCTGAGGTAAACATTACCCCAAATTAAGTGACATAACCAACATGCATAACGCAAACCCGCAACTTACATAAACAACGTAAATGCATGGACTAATACCGACAAGTCGTATTAATAACAGTGAATCCTGAAGTAACTCATCAACAACTGCAGAAAATGACAACGGAAGAAACTAATAGGAAGCATACCAACAGGATTTGCAGCAATCAGCTGCTCTCCGACCATCATTATAGCATCAATCAGAGCCCCGGCCTGGTTTACATGGGGCATTCGCTGCTGTGAAATTACGGACCGAAGTAGCTCCGCAGTTTGCTTGGCCGTAGCCTTTGACCCCTCGATTTTACTGCACCAAAAAATATATATATTACAACCCCAAAATGACAAACCGCACACAACTCCAAAATGCCAATCAGACAATCCACTGAAAAAACCAATTGGCCATAATCAGGGGATTCCTCTCCAAACTATACTAAGCTTGGGTGGTTTAGCAACATCCGCAAGAATAAAAAGTGGACTAGTCTCTATACTATCAATCTATACTTTGTACTAGTTAGGTGTAGTCCACTTGACACTACCTCATTTTTTAAGAAAAAAATAAAAATAAAAATACACGAAAGTCCATCATTCTCTCCTCTTCTGCCTTCCCACCCTCTTTCTCCTTCTACCCTTCCACTTTCCTATGTCTTTCATTTACTACGCACCACGTCTCTCATCCAAAACATAACATAAATTTTACCGTGCTCCCGTGCATGGCACAGGTATCGCGCTTGTATTAACCAAGCTCGTGTAGTTTAAAAAAGCAATGTGGGACAAGTCTAAAGATTGAACTATCATACATACACAACCAAAATCGACCATTCACCTTACAATAACGAAGCACTCACCGTTTCTTGAGCTTCACTACAAAATCATTCGTCTCAACCTAACATAAATTTTTCGGCGCTTCGGAGCATAGCACGGCTATCGCACTTGTATTAACTAAGCTCGTGTGGTTTAGAAAAAGCAACGCGGTAAAAGTCCAAAGATTGAACTAACATAACATAAATACACAACCTAAATCCACAATTCACCTTACAATAACGAAGCACTCACGTTTCCTGAGCTTCGACACGAAATCATCCATCCCGCACCAACACAAAATTTTCGGTGCATAGCACGGGTATGGCGCTTGTATTAACCAAGCTCGGGTCGTTTACAAAAAACAACGCCGGACAAGTCTAACAATTGAACTAACATAACTTCATACACAACCTAATTTAACAATTCACCTTATAAAAACAAAGCACTCACCGTTTCCTGAGCTTCACCACGAAATCATTCACTAGAACGTGCACGTCCGGCATGACTTCCCAGCAATACACAACCTGGAAGAAAAAGAAAAAAAATAAAACTTCACAAAAAAACACCGCTCAGTTTGATTTCTCTATTGTCTCTCTCGAAACTAAAAAAAACAGCATCAATCTCAAGATTAAAAGGACTTCGTTTCCCTTCTTCGATTTCCCTCTTTCGTCCCAGCAAAATTACAGATCGTTAGAGAGAGAGAGAGAGAGAGAGAGAGAGAGGCACCTGAATAAGAAGTGGTTGCGATTACAGCTTCGGCTGGGTTTGATTTTTGGAAACCCGAGTTCGTTTTTATACTGGTATCTCTCTGTGCGTATATATATCTCTGATTGATGGTAAAATAAGACCTTTGTTGCATTAGCAACTTTTTCAATTTTATTTTATTTGAATTTTTTTCGCGTTCGTGAGTTTTACGTCTCGCTTTTTTTACTTTTTCGAGTCGGGTGTAATTACTAATTCACGGTTTTTTGTTTTTATTTGAATTTTTTTCGCATTCGTGAGTTTTACGTCTCACTTTTTTACTTTTTCGAATCGGATATAATTACTAGTTCACGTTCTTTAAAGGATATAATTACTAGTTCACGTTCTTTAAGGCTCCGTTTGGAACTTATGAAAAGAAAAAGAAAGGAAAGGAAAATAAAAGAGAAGAAAAATGAGAGGAAAATAGGAGATAAAATTTACTATTCACGACCCTCAAATTTTTTATTTTCTTCTCTCTTTCTCTACGACCAAACAATAGGAGGGAAAATTCTTTAATTTTCTTTTCCTTTCTTTTCCCTGACTTCCAAACATAGCCTAAATATATTATTATGTGAAACATGTCTCGCCCATTTATACTAGTAAATGGAAAGTGTTTAGTAAATGCACATAAAACCAAAGGACATGTTTTTGGAGTAAGAAAAACAAAGCAAAGTGTGAGTTGTGGGACTAGGGTTCTTAAGGTGCGCTAGTACGTTACGCAAGTATGATGCGTCTTGGTATGCTATGTCGACATCTCGTTACCGTGGTCCGAACTGTTAAATTTGTTAAGTTCAATGGGTGGATCATCAAGGAAAATATTTTTATTTGATCAGGTATTATTGTTTTCTTCTAAAGTCGCTCAATATTTGTTTTATAGGTATAATTATTAGAAATTATTTGTTAAAAGTGATTATCAAAGTCTTATTATTATTATTATTATTATTATTATTATTATTTGTACATGTAGTGCTCAATGAACTATGTCGCGTTCAATGAACTCTACAAATTGAACGGGTGAGAGATAATGGTGATGATATCTCGATAATGCATGACGCATGATACATCGGCTGTATAATTTCAACCATTTTTTTTTTTTTTTGCATGTTGATGTGTAACTAATTTACTAAAGCTCAACCCTCATATGATGAGATAGAATCTTCCAATCAGATTTTCTTGGAATACTTTATATCGAAATAATATTTGTTGTTGTTTTTGGCAAGAAAAAAAAAGAGACTAATCAACGTTTACTCGATTATTTACACTATTATACTTTCGAAATAAAATATCTAGAACACAATAAATGAAGGGGAGTATAAGAATTTGGAGATTTTTAAATTTATATAAGCGAAAGAAACATGAAATGTTATTCACGAAGGTATTTTATTTTTATTTTTTATTAAAAAATGACACGTCTTTCTTCTCTTGCTGGACTGCTACTATAGGTTTGAAGGTCGTAATTTTTGTGCATCCTGACTTGATCTCATCTTGATTACGCTTACTAAACTCCACGTATTTTCACCTATATAATAATAATCAAATACCCAATCACAAGCACATATAGTAATAAGTCGTTGTATATAGTAATCTCTATATTTATATGAATGAGAGGAGAACACTTCCGGTGATTATTGTATTTCACATAGGTAAGTAAAAAAATTGACCACTTGCGGGATAAAGACAGCCATGCATCCAATCTCTCTCCATCTTGCAATTCTTTGTTTAAAAAAAAAAAACTGCATCTCTCTCTCATGGAAGGAGGGAAGATTTGCAAGGAACCACGCAAGAAAAAATGCTTTTGGGCCCGTTCCGAATCCCACAAAATCTAAAAAAATATTCATAAATTTTTTAATATTATTTTATGGGCTCCTGTAAAAAATCAGCTCTAACGAATATCGGTAAGTATTACTTTAATATTATTTTATGGGCTCCTGTAAAAAATCAGCTTCAACGGACATCGGTAAATATTACTTTGGGATTCGTAGGGCAAAACTGCTCAGTTTGCCCATACGAATCAGAAAGTAATATTTATCGATATCCGTTGGAGCTGATTTTTTATAAGGTCCCATAAAATACTATTCAAAAAATTATGGATATTTTTCTAGATTTTTGTATGATCCGGAATAGGCCCAAATACTTTTTTCTTTGCATGATTCTCTGCAAATCTTCCTTGCGATTAGAATTTTTGAACAATTTGTTATGTGAAAACAATTTTAAAACGCTAAACAATATTGGAATATGGGATGAAAATTTCCGATTACTCTTTGTTGCAAGCACGTGTATTGATCACGTAATCAGGAATAAAAAAAAATGAGATTTTGTCTGTTACTATAGTTAATGAAAGGGAGACTTGGCAAAAAATTTCTCATATTCTCATTTTTTTTAGCTCAGAGACAAGCATATTTTACAATCAAACATAAAAGACAAATGTGCTTATGAAAGCGCCTAAAATCTTAGGGTACCCTATGAAAGTGCCTAAAACTCTATAATACGCTATATATGAAAGTGCTTAAAGCTTTAGGGTACCTTACGAAAGTCCTTAAACCACTAAGACTCTATAATAGGAAAATGCATCATTTAACTCTATGAAATTAAACATATTTTGGCCTGATGGCTAAAAAACTAAAAAAGTTGAAGGATCTCTTCTAAAAACTATTTTGCTGGTGTCTTTCCCCTAAATAAAAATTATTTTACCATCTTTCGGCTAATTTCCCTATGGAGACCAACTTTTGGAAAATTTAGAAGTTGCTTTGTCTTAGAGTATCCGCACTAGTCTCTCCACATTTTGGACCAAATTACTCTTTAAAAAGTCATTTTATTATTTTAGCTATTCATTTTTAAAATATCTACTATATCAGGCTCTTTATTCTCACTATTTACTCAATTAAATATTCATATTTAAAAAAACTCCTACAAAAAAAAAATTTTAACCAACAAAACCAAAACCGGATAAAAAAAGAGAGAGAACCACAACGTTGGAAGCAAAACCAGCAAACCCCTCTCTTTCTGGGCTTCAAAAGCAACAGATTGAAATTCCCAAAAAACTGATAAAAAAACGAAAAAAAAGATACCAAAAGCCTTCCCAATGAAAAATCTCTCTCTCTCTCTCTCGTCTTCATCATCTTCAGCTTTTTGTTCGGAATACATCACCGTCCATTCCGTGCAACCATTACTGCCGTTCTATCTGGAAGCTGATTAAAATAATGGATGACTTGATGAACAGTGGCTCGTGAAAATAAACGAGTTACTGTAGCAAAGTTAGAATTTTTTCAAAGTAGAGAGGGAGGAAGAGAGCTTGATGAAGAGGGTTTTTGGGGTTTTTTTTCTCCCTATTTTGACTCTTTAATTTAGTTTGAAGAGGTGAGTAAAGAGGTAGGTGAGGATGCTGTTAAGTTCTTAACCATATTTTTTTCGACAGTGGGTTTCGTCTTTTCTGAATTTCTACAAAGTCCGTGTTTTAGATTTTTCGAATCAAGTGTTGTCAATGAAAATAGTTTAAAAAGTAAAGAATGATGACAAAGAGGAAAAAAAGGACCAAGGGCTTCTTTTATTTCTCTTGGCAGGACAGTGATCAATCTAAAAGGTTACTCCCTCTGTTCCTAAAAGGTGTAATAAGTGGAGCGCAGTATAAGCTTTATGTTATAGCCAGAGTTTGATTTTCGTTAGCAACTATCCTCCTCCTCAAATCCTATAGGATAAAATAGATTAGGATTAACCAATAACAAAAAAAAAATCTAAAAAGAAAATTGATACAGTACATAAAATTGTTTCATAAAAAACAGTATAATTTAAATCGTTCATTTCTCTTTGTTTTTCATAGAACACTTTCGTGTATTCAAACATTTTGTTATTCATAAATGAGAGGTTTTTTTCAATATAAGCGGACACTTACAAAATCGTTTATACCTCATCATTTATGATGTTTCAAATAAAAGAGTGATTTTGACATTCTCTGAAATGATAATCGCACTCCTAAAAGGTCGTGTAGTTATCGATTGGGGCCCCTTTATATAAGTAATTACGAAGAACACTACTGTATAGTGGACATTGGGACAAGGGGAAAAAAAAAGAAAAAAAGATTCGTATACTGGAGGATTGATGTTTTGGGCCCCACAACTCCTTCAACTCTTTCTTTTTGGTTTTTCTCAATACACCTATCTGCCCTATACGCGCTCCGGCCTCTCTCTCTCTCTCTCTGTCTCTCTTTCTCAACCGCTTTAATTTGAAAATGGTACTGGTTGCAAAACCAGGCGAGACCCACCTCGTCTCTTCTTAGGATATATATACCCTTCTACACTTCCCGTGGTTTCTTTTAATGGAGTTTTGATTCAGAAACCCCCCAGGGTACTCTCTCTCTGTCTCTGTATATATATATATATATATATACTTGATCTGTCTGTCCTGATTCTGCTGACTTGTCGTGTACCCGTTTCTGATCTTTTTAATTTTTTGGCTGACTGGTTGGATTGCTGTAAACTTCGATGAATAATTTATTTGTTTGACTTTGATTGGGAAGATTCTAGATCTGTTGTTGGGTATCAACTCCAATTTTTGTTCTAGGGTTTATGTTTCTGATTTGTGGGTTTACCTCTTTTGTTGTATTTATTTGATGGATTTTTACTATTTTGGTTGTCTACGAGTCTGATTGGAATTGAAATGATATTGAATTGTGTGACTACATGAAGGTCATTGTATGTGCATATAGAAAGTTGTGACCTTTTGAAAGGTGACTTCTTGGAATTGAAATAGAACTTTCAGATAGACATTGAATTGTGTAGCTGTATGAAGGTTAATGTATGTGAATACAGAAAGTTTTTACCTTTTAGAAATGTTTTGCCTTTTTGCTATTTAGTTCTTCCTTGCATGTTCGCGCAAAATTAAGATCAGCGAATGCTACATTTCATTCAAGTCAATTTTGTTGAGTGTGTAGTTTTTGTGTAACTTTTTCGATGCCTAGAAAATCGGAACTCCTTGGCTACAAGGACATACCATTCACAAAGGTACTTTTTTTTTTTTTTATCCGCACCATCCACGAAGAGACTTGGTGACAATAATTTATGCACTCGTTTGATATGCAGTGGAATGTAGGAAACTCGGAGTTAGCTTGTCATGAATTGGATGCTTCAACCTGCAATGTTTTCAGTGGAAGTTGATTTTTTTCCCCATACTTTTAGGTTCCAAGATTTGTATACTTGGAGATTAGTTTGAAGTTTCAGTTTTTTTGTTTTCAGTGGAAGTTGATTTTTTTCCCCATACTTTTAGGTTCCAAGATTTGTATACTTGGAGATTAGTTTGAAGTTTCAGTTTTTTTTTTTTTATTTGACGCTTGGAAAGTTGTACTTGTGAAGGGTGCTGATGCTTTTGTACGGTATTAGGTAATAGATCCTGAGAGTGTCATTGCGGACGACTTGAATGTTTTTTTCCTCATGGCATAATCGAGTTGTATAGTTATTACCCCAGAAAAACAATTTAGTTGTAAGTTGTTATTTCAACGGAAGGGTCTTGTATGACTTCAGCTATTGGTTTTCAAACCGTGGGGTGAACCGTGGCCACTTAAACCATTGCCCTTAGTGCATTGAAGTAATAATTTTCTGGTTTGAATTGCTAGGCTAGTAATTTGACCCCAGGAAATTGTGTGACATCTGATTACTTGCATGGATACTGGAATATAAGTTCCTTGGAGGACTTATACGTGATTATCAATATGTCGGTATAAGTTTAGAAGTGCATTAATTTTGTCAATCTTATATTGGCATGTGTTGATACAGTTTGTCATTCAACCAATGGCATCTGGAAATGCTTATTTTGAGGACATCCGGAGTAGTCCTGAGGTTGTTGATCCTCCTCAAAATGAAGACATGATGGATGTTGGTGAACATGTGAATGATCCTGCTCAAACTGCTTTGAAACCGAATGTGACTGTTTCCAGCAGCGTTCGTGAACTATTGGAATGCCCAGTATGCTTAAATGCAATGTATCCTCCTATCCATCAGGTCGGTCACTTCATGAAACTTTCAGGCACTGTTGATCTTTTTTCTGCTGTGTTGTGATAACTTTTTGAAATCTCACTTGTACAGTTACAGGTTTTTGGGTTTCCACTGCATTTTAATAGTTTGCTAGCCATTACTATAATAGTTGTATTCGCACATGAAGTGTAATTTAGTTGATTAATTGCTTGGTGTATGAAACTAGTTATGGTCAAATTTATTGACAATTGTCAGATGTTATCGACAAATAGAATGACTAACAAAACAGAAAACCCAAATGTGGTGTTCCTCAATCACAACCGTTAAATGCTTGTAACTCCTTGATAATCATTTCCTTGGAAAGTTGTCTTTTCTATGAGCGCTGTAGAATATTAGTATTGACGTAATTGCTTGCTTTTTTTGCTTGTACTCCTCTTTTTGGTTGCAGTGCTCAAATGGTCACACATTATGCTCTGGTTGCAAGCCCAGAGTGCATAACAGGTGCCCCACTTGCAGGCATGAACTTGGCAACATCAGATGTCTAGCTTTAGAGAAGGTGGCTGCATCACTTGAACTTCCGTGCAAATATCAAACCTTTGGGTGCATAGGCATCTACCCGTACTACAGCAAGCTAAAACATGAAGCCCAATGCGTATTCAGACCCTACAACTGCCCCTATGCTGGATCAGAGTGTACAGTCATTGGTGATATTCCTTACCTGGTGGCCCATTTGAAAGATGATCACAAAGTTGACATGCACAATGGCAGTACTTTTAACCACCGTTACGTCAAATCAAATCCGCATGAAGTTGAGAATGCAACATGGATGCTTACGGTATGATTTTGTCTTCTCCAACTCTGAATTCGGACCTAGTGTTTTGATGGGTAGGTTACTCGGACATCCATCAGGGCCATCACTGTGCTTAATTGAGGTACTGAAGGCGATGGATTTGGACTCCCCTGTTTTAATAGGAACCTTAGACACGAATATGAGTGGATTAGAAGCTTGTGGCCTTGGTTTTGAGGCAAGAAAAGTTACAAACACAAAAGAAAACTACTGAGAAGTAAACAGGAAGTGAAGTTCGAGGTCCAGACTTTAATCTAGTGTGGCGTGGACAATGGCCAAGTTAATTTCAGTTCCACCTTCCTTTTTTTTTTTTGTTTGGGTTTACTACTCTTAAGCATATTTTTGTTCATGGCATTGTCATTTATGGGCGGGTGTTTCATTCAAATATGTCATCATGACCATGTTTAGTTCCTTTCTGTCGCCATTTTAAATTTATGTAACATGGAATGCTTACATTGACTTGGTCCGCTGCCTTAAATTGTGGGAAGTAGGGGTAGCTGCTGTGCTTCTCTAGATTACTCATCATGTAAGAATTCTTTCAAGCAATAAACCTCCATTAAGGCAAAATATTTCATATCATTATGCACAACACACATTTCTAAGAGCTTCATTTTGTCTTGCTGATGCCCTCTGGATTTTTCAATATGACATCAGACTTGTCAAATAAAATTTTGCGAATCATTTTGGGTGCTAAATTCACAGTTTTTGAGCAATGGTGTGTTATGTATAGGATTGTTTGTTCTGAAACCCAGATCACTAGGTACTATTTTTCGTGAGTATGAATCTCCCTGTCACTGGATTCTAATCTTGTGCCATCTCCAATCTCCAGGTATTCAGTTGCTTCGGGCAGTTCTTCTGTTTACATTTCGAAGCATTCCAACTGGGTATGGCTCCTGTCTACATAGCGTTCCTGCGATTCATGGGCGACGATAATGAGGCAAAGAACTACAGTTACAGTCTTGAGGTGGGAGGGAATGGAAGGAAGATGATTTGGCAAGGGGTGCCCAGAAGCATAAGGGACAGCCATCGGAAGGTCCGGGACAGTTTTGATGGTCTCATTATCCAACGCAACATGGCTCTCTTCTTCTCAGGAGGAGACCGTAAAGAACTAAAGCTCAGAGTTACAGGAAGGATTTGGAAGGAACAGTAATGCAGTGAACTTGCATTTCGTGGCTTCACCATATTAGTCAAGTAGATTTACCAGTTGCGATTAGGAGTTCATGGATCTTAGGCAAACGCTCTTTGCTTGTCCATACACTTAGATCAGTGGGAAGGCGTGCTGTATCTCTGCAACTAGAGGTTGTTCCTTCTTGTTAGATTTATTAGAATTGTTGCAGCAGTTAGAATTTCTTTATTTCCATGCCTGGAAGAACACGTTGATTCTTGGAACTGCTCGAGAGGTATCAAGATGAAAATTTTCCCTGATTGATTCTCTGAACTTTGCACCTTGTATCGGGATTCAATCTATCTTTCTTTTTTTTTCAAGTTGAATGTTTTAGTGGAGGTTGGAACTGAAAGTTCGTGAATACTCAATGAACCTCCCTGACTAATGGAGTAACATTTGTGCAATAATTTAAAATGTAACGCTAATTTTTTCTGTCTATGCAAACATTTGATCCCCTTAATAAAGGAATAGAAGACAACATTAGTATGCTGTCTTCCTCTTTTCGAACTATATCAGCTGCACCAGGCGGAATCAAAACTCTTTGAGATGCAGAAATCTATCGAACAAAAAACCTCTGTTCCGACATGAATTTATCGAATGGCTAGTCAACCGAAGAAAGGTATATGTTTGAACACAAAATACAAAAAATCCTTGATGGTATCGACTTTGCTCACCCAATAGCTACAGCCTGGGAGAACTTCAACTTACAGGGATGGACCAAAGTGCTCCTGCCTGGGAGGGGTTCCTCATTCCCGCTAACAGAAAAGCATGAAGAAATCAACTAATGAAAATGACTGAAAACCGTGCTCCATAAAACAAGTTCCATTTCGTTGTGTAATTTTTATTAGCTCATTTATGGGAGGGAACGAGTCCATGAACTGCTGCTCCTTTACCAGGTTTCTGGACTTGTTTTTGTTTTTCAAATCATCAGCAAAGAAGATAAACAAGCTCCCAGGGCTCCATTTGAGCGGGCATGCCCTTGACACCTATAATGAGTTCAATTTCCAGAAACCAACTTAAAATTTGACAAACGGCTCACAAAACTGAAATATGCATAGCATCCATATATATCAAACGGCTCACAAACTGAAATATCCATCCAGGAACCACAAGCTTCAAGTTCCTCTAAGATGGGCCAAATATGAAATCCGATAATAGAGTGATAACAGAATTCCAACAAAAACCGGGGGAAAAAAAAAGTGATCGCAGAACTCTGAACCTACTTACACTACGCTATGCATAAATAGAGGGAGCAGACCCAGTTAGAGCCCGTTTTGCAGCAAAACATTTCTTTATCCCATCCTTGGAGCCCGTACTCACGAGCTTCCTCTCCAGGTTCCACTGTCTTTACAATTTCACACCCACAATTTTGACGTCATGATAAAAGAAATGACATGAACAACAGTCATGTTTCCATAATGCTATGTCAGGATCTTCGATTTGTAGTACAAAAAGAAAAGAAAAAAAAGAGGCAAAACATAAGGAAAAGAAAGTTAAAAACCTTTTTTCCCCACTCTCTTTTGGCAAAGGTTAGAAGAAAGTGAACAGTAGTTATCATGCTTTTAAATAACCTCCACCAACAGAAATTTGCTAAGTACTTTCGCCTCTGCTTTCATTTTTTCCCCATCTTTCGACAAAAACTAGCACAATACCATCTGTGAGAAGCGAATATAGAATCACAATATTTTGGCTCAAATTTTGACCTACAACTGGATTTAGACAACAGTTAAAAATTGCTCGAATAAAGTTCATTCCACTACAATGAACTATAGCGATACCAGATGAGGAAATATCATCATAACTGTTGTAGGCCAAAATGGGTTTAACTCTCCAGCAAGTCTCGTTGCCCCACAGAGAGAAACTCTACCGAAGGCCAGAAATGAACAGAAGATTTTTGATTCCATTGCAGAACGGCAACAAAAAGAATAGGGAAAAGTCCACTTTCACCCCCTGTGGTTTTGGCCATGTGCGGATACACCCCTTATGATTTAAAAGTGTGCACATAACCCCTTGTGGTTTTAAAATTGCGCGGATAGACCCCTTACCGTCATATTTTCCATCCATATTAAATGAGGTGTATCTCGCACGCCTCTAGAATGTAATCTGAGTTGTTCATAATGTATTAAATAAAGAATAGAGTATCTCTATAAAAAATCATCTTGATCAGGCATCAATAACCCAGTGATCTAATTTTTAGTAAATTCAAATTTAAAATTTTAATTTCATAACAAAATCGATTCAACCATGAGCTTTTCATTTTTTGATTGACTTGAATTTTAGCATAGATGTAGTACTCGTCAAAATTTACAATATTAACGGTTTGGATTCAATTTTTGGTATAAGGGATGGTGTGGATAGATTTAAAAAAGAAGAAGAATCAACGGACATGATGAGGGTATATTGGTCTTTTACTGTTGTGTCCGTTAATATGGATGAAAAACACGACGGCAGGAGTCTATCCGCACATTTTCAAAATCACAGGAGGTTATGTGCACACTTTTAAACCATAGGGAGTGTATCCGCACATGGCTTATACCACAGGGGGTCAAAGTGGACTTTGCCCAAAAGAATATCACCAATAACATCCAGATCCACATAATAACATTCATGAAGCGATGTTCACCCAATTTTCTTGGGACACCCAATGCTGAGTAAAATTTACAAAGAACTCAGAGGTCATGGATGTTTTGAAGAAAAATAAAGAAAAAGCTGTTTACACCTAATGTTAATGAAGAATAAAAAAACTTATGGCAAAACATGCGAGCAAATTCATTGAAAATTAAGAAGCCTTGAAAATTGATATGAGAAAGTAAATAAGTCTAGTTATGTACCGCAAGGAGCTTAGAGCCAACATCTGGGGGTAATCAGCAGCTTATCCAAACGGGGTTTTCAACAAGCAGATATCTGGTACAACCTGCGGAAGTCAGAAACAGCATAAGCTAACTTGTTCTAAACTTGAGTAGTTAATTCAATACAGAACAATCCCAATGCAAACCTGCAGTAAAATCCATCAGAGACGTCGAATTACACTGTTTCCAACTTGCAGATGTACAGAATTATGCACCATGTTCCACCAATGCCGTGAAGCAAAAACAAAAGTGGATTGTGCAAAAACCAGTTGCAAATCAGTTACCAAAACATCAATGAACAATACTGGTTACAAGGGCCTTAATTAATTTACAAAGTCCACCTTCAAATTGTATGGGAACTTATCTTTTACAAAACCATCCTACAAAGACTAATCAGGAACATTGAAATATTATTTTCCAAGGATTTTCATCTGCCGGCGACGAAAATATTCTGCTTGATGTGGAGGCATTCCAGTTGTATCCATCAACATTATTCTCTCCTCCTCTTTTAATTGTTCTAGTGTAAGCCTCTGTTGCTCCAGTGCAAGCCTCTCTTGCTCTTGAAGATATGTTTTCTCAAATTTGTCCATTTTCTTCTCATTTGTTTTCTGCTCATCTTCCTTCGAATCATGTATTAACATTGCAAGAGGTGAACTTGTACAACCATTTTCCCGGTCTTGGCTACTTTGTTTATTTGACAGATCTGCTTCAACCTTGTCTCTTGGTTGTCTCTCCGCATCTAAAATGGCATCGTGTGAGGCATCAACATCCCCTACATTTATCAAATCTGGAGTAGAAGGAGAAGAGGTGTGTGGAAATGCACATCTATTCCGTTTTGGCTTATTTCTTTTTTTACCATCCTCCTTCCATTTTGGCTGGTCCCTCAACTCATTCCAGCAATGTTCAAATGGAAATGAGGATCCATACAATTCACGGTACTTAACTTTCGCCTGAAAAACCTGAAAATAGGTAAATACCACAGTTAAACCTAGGAAGACAGCAAAAGTTATAACTATGTGAATTTTCAGTGCTATTAGAACCTGGTCTTTATCAGGCACACCACTATGATGCCTGGATTCAATTTGGGCAAAGCATGCACAGAACTTATTCGTGGCAAGTTGAATTGTCGACCAACGATGCATTAAAGAAGTTTCACTACGTTCAGAAATGAAGTTCTTGTGCTCATGGAAGTATTCCCAAACTCTTAACCAGTACGTCTTGTGTTTTTGCTCATTCCCTTGTATTGCATCTAAGTTGATGTTAAGCCATGCCGATACAAGGAGAATGTCCTCTTCTAACGTGAAGTTGCTACCTCGTTGTGTTCTACTGGTTGTTGAGCTCTCTTTTTGGGAGAATTGTGCTGATTGATCCCCATGACTTGAATATTCCATCCTATGTTCATCTTCATGGTTGGAACTTTCAGGAAAAGGGTTGGTGTCGCATACATCTCCTTGAGAATCAACCTATCATAATTCAGATATTATCTAAGATATATATAGTTAAAATCACAGAAAGGAATAAAATGCTATTTAATTTCTAGAGTAAGAAATGCCCAATTAATTTCAAAAGAGCTACAAATCTGTTTCGACCTTGTAGCTCGGTGGTCTCTCTGCATCTAAAATGGTATCATGTGAGGCATCAACATCCCCCACATTTATCATATCTGGAGTAGAAGGAGAAGAGGTGTGCGGAGTTGCAGATCTATTCCTTCTTGGCTTCTTTTTTTTACTATCTTCCAACCATTTTGGCTGGTCCCTCAACTCATTCCAGCAATGTTCAAATTGAAATGAGGATCCATACAATTCACGGTACTTCATTTTTGCACGAGTAACCTGAAAATAGATAAATACAACTATTACGAACTAGGAAGACAACAAGAGTCATAAAGATGTGAATTCTCAGTGCTATTAAAACCTGGTCTTTAGCAGGCACACCAGTATGATGCCTCAATTCAATTTGGGCAAAGCATGCACAGAACTTATTCGTGGCAATTTGAATTGTCGACCACCGATTCATTAAAGAATTTTGATTACGTTCAGATTTGAAGTTCTTGTGCTCATGGAAGTACTCCCACACTCTTAACCAGTACGTCTTGTGTTTTTGCTCATTCCCTTGCACTGGATCTAAGCTGATGTTAAGCCATGCCGATACTAGCAGAATGTCTTCTTCTATCATGAAGTTGCCACCTCGTTGTGATTTTTTGGTTGTTGACCTTGCTTTTTGGGCGAGTTGTGATGATTGATCCCCGTGATTTGAATATTCCATGTTATGTTCATCTTCAAGGTTGGACCTTTCGGGAAAAAGAACGGTGTAACATCCATCTCCATGAGACTCCACCTGTAACAATTCACATGTTATCTAAACACATACATAGTTAAAATCACAGAAAGGAAAATTTGTAGAGTAAGAAAGGCCCAATTAACTTCAAAGTGCCACGGATATAAGACCATTATGCTTATTTAGCATTCTTGATTAAGAAAGTCAAAATTTCAACAGAAATCCACTTCTCTATGAGAACTGCAGAAACTGATCAATTACATTTTTAACTTCCAGAGCAAGATATGCCAAAGTAATTTAAAGTTATGCACATAAGATTTTTAACCCTCATGTTGAATTATAGACCAAAACGACTTCTCCTTTCTACAAGAACGATAAAAGCTGATCAGCTCACATAAACTTCCAATATAGGCGTGTGCGCACACACACAAAAAGAAGAAGAAGAAACACTTGGAAGCAAAAAAAAAAAGAAGAGTAAATCAGCAGCTTCTTGAATCCTTCAACATCGGCAGGTCTTGCCAATCTCTCTCTCTCTCACAGACACACACACACACACAAACCCCCCCCCCCCCCCCCCGAAAACCAACGTAAAATCAATTTCTATACTAATCTACCAGTGGCTCAATTACTGGAATAGGTCTATTTAACAAAGAAAAAGGAAACTGGGCTGGGCTGGGCCAATGTCGGCCGGAATAAGCTTTTTGCGAATGTTGGCCTGATATATGAGAAACCGTGAAACCCACACAACTGGATGGAGGGGGTGGCTGATCCCCTGCAGAATTCCGAAATAGGAGTAAATCTTAGCAATTAAGGTAACTTGTACACCCTCCGTCCCATAATATTTGTCCGGTCCGCAAAACGAGGACTATAAAATAATGTATTTCTTTCAAGAAAAAATTCAAATTTTTTTCATAAGTTAAAAGAACTCGTCAAGATCTAGTAAATTGTTGAATTTTTTTCCAACTTTTCTTACAAAAATTGTATTATTTTTACGTCTCCGTTTTGCGGACCGGACAAATATTATGGGACGGAGGGAGTATCTTTTAGAGATACATCATCACCCAGTGGCCCTGCCAACACAGGTTTGCCGCCCTCAATGATCAAATTATTGTGCTAGACGTCCACTGTATTGCATGAATATATAGAAGTGCGAGAAACAAAATGCTAATACTTTTCGTCATCTCTTTATACTTTAGATTCCACAACATCCATTCCCAAATTGGGTTGGCTTACTTTGATGTTAACATAGTCCCACCAGTTATTATACTAAACTAAGGATCATGATTGGTTCGTTAGAGTTTTACAAGCAGTTATTCTACTAACCTAAGGATAATGATTGGTTTGTTAGAGTTTGCATTAAGGATAAAACTAAACCAACCCAAAAATGTGAGCCAGTAAACATCGAATAAAGTTGGCCCCTCTTACCCACAAATCCTGCGTCCAACACTACCCGGAACCTTGGCATATAGGCATGAAGTCGGAATAAAAGCTAGATGCAAATGAAAAGATACCCACAAACTAATACAACACGAAAATACCCCAAAGCCAGCTACAGCACTAGGTAGATGTACTTTGTGCAAAAGGAAATATCTCAAAGCATCTCCAGCTTTAAGCAAAATTCATAGCCAAGGCCATCATTTAGCACAATCTCCCTGAATTCTATTTCCTAGCCATAGTCAAAACCATAGCCAAATTTAGCTTTGCCAGTGAAGCGAATTGATGTTGGTTGTATCACTCTCCAGGTGGGCTTAGACAAAATGGCTCAAAGCCATATTCTCTGTTTTAACAATCTCAACATGACCAAATAGGTCATTTGATATTACGGTCTTCCTAACTGCCTCGTAAACAGTGATTAAGATACAACCCAAAGCGGTTTGGCAGAGTGGCATGACACAACCACCAAAGGGCTTCCTCCCCAAGAGATCGCAAGGTCAAATATCACGGAGGTCAAACGTTCCAAACATTGGGGCCACTGGGGTTTGTCCAGGCGTTAACTTTAGGCCTCGGGAAAAGTAAGGTGTGCGTGAACTGGCCCGAACAACCAATTGTTTTTCGAAAAAAAAAAAAAGGAGTTAATTAGAAACAATTACAACACGCTAGTTAAACTGCAGGTAGTTCTAAAGAATTATAACATCAAAACTGTCGCTAATAATTAACAAAGGCACTCCGGTTCGAGTTTGCGTTCATTTGTCAAAAGTTGTTTGTGTTAGTTTGCGAGAAGTTAGTTATCAAATTTGAACAAATTACTAATTGGTTCATTGACTTCTGATGTATGCAAAATGAGCTACTTGAGATTGCTTCAAATCTCATTTGAGATCGGCTCAACTCGTTTATAAGCTTGAACATATTTTCGATAAATTTTCAAACCTTCCGAAACATACCAGTACACTCAAAAACACTTGATCACACAATTCGACACATTAAATCTCACCTTGTCACCAACATCCAGCAATGCATCGGCAGCTTCAACAACTTCAGCGTCAACAACCTCCCTCCGATTATGATTCTCCCGAAGGAACTCCGCCACCGCTCTCTCCACCTCCTCGGACACTCTCCCGTTCTCCTTCAAAACCCTAACCACCTCGCTCACCTTCACCATCGCGTGCAACTCGATCCCTTCCTCGGCGAGCCTCTCCCTCCCCCCTATCTCCCCGTCCACCACCGCCACCGCGTCGACCACCTTCATCCCCGCCGCCCTCGCCGCCGCCGCCGCCTCGATAACCTCGTCCCCGCTCGTGACGAAGTTGTCGACCACGAGGCAGGTCTGGCCGGCGGCGAAGACGCCGTCGAAGGTGTTGGCGGCGCGCGGGACGAGCATGGGGGCGTCGAGGGAGGTGGACAGGCAGGTGGCGAGGGGGAAGGAGGACTGGGGGAGGGCCGCGAGGAGGTCGAAGGAGGTGCTGGTTAGGGTTTGGGAGATTAGGGTTTGGCAGATTTGGCGGAGGAGGGAGGGGAGGGAGATGACGTGGCGGAGGTCGATGTGAACTGGGGAGGTGGTGGCGGAGGAGGTGGCGGAGGAGGTGACGGCGGAGATGTCGTGGAGTTGGAGAATCAGAGACTCCATTGTTGGTGGGGGCGGTGGTGATGACGTCATTGTTTCTCTCTCTTTCTCTCTCTAACGCTGTCTCTGGGAAACAGAGAGCTGCGTTGTGGAGGGGGTTAATTTGGCGAGACGTGAGTGCGGGTGGAAATAGATTTGGTTTATTTTTTGCCCTAAGTTTTAGGGAGCTTCGGAATGCGAACTATATTTGGCTTAGTACACCCTCAATTATGCTAAAAACACTTCGGTATGTTTGGTTTCGATGGAATTGAATTGAGGATGGAATGGAATTCGAAAAAATGATATTGAAATATCATTTCCATTCCCACGTTTGATTGTGCTTAGGAATAGTCATTCTCATCCGCAATGAAACAATGTGGCAATAGTAGTTTCTGTAGTGGAAATAGTAATTTTTTGAGTGATAATAGTAATTTAATTGTGGTTCGAATGGAATCGGAGGAAATGAGATTGGAATATCCATTTTATCCTTAAGTTTGGTTCTACTTAGGAATAATCATTCTTATCCGCAATGAAACGATGTGGCAATAGTAGTTTTGTAGTAAAAATAGTAATTTTTGGAGTGACAATAGTAATTTTTGGTGTGACAATAGTGAATCTTGGAGTGACACTAATAATTTTGGTGTGGTAAAAAAATGGAATGACAATCCCTTAGTTTTTTTAGTATAGAATGATAATTCCTTTATTAATGTGAATAGTAATTCCATTTGAAATAATCATTACATCATTTAATAGTTAACCAAATATGAGAATAAGTATTCCATAGAATGATCACTTTCATTCTAACGTTGATTCTATTGAACCAAATATAACCTTAGAGTGCTGAGTTGGTCACCATTGTACACGTTGTAAAGGAGATTTCAAGAATGGTACTTCGAAAAAACAAAAGATTGATTATTTATTTTCCCGGATGAAGGTTGTTTGTGAGGTTAGTTATTTGTTATTTGTTATTCCTTTAGACCATCTCCAATCTCAACCCATTTTAAGACCCAAATATAAATTTCTGGCAAAAATGTCATAAACTCATCTCCTATGCATTAACCAAATTCTTCCCCATATTAGGTTTTACTCATTTTCTTTGCCTAAAGTGGAGATGGAATCCCTGAATAACTGACGATGAGATACATAGCCACAAGTTTCAACAAGCCAAGCAGTCGAGCAAGGAAGAGACAACATCCTACCTATGACTTCGTCCCTGCAAAAAGGGAAAATTTCAAAATAGCACCTTATCTTTCACACAAATCATACACAGGCACCTGACCTTTTAAAATTATCAAAAAAACACCTAACCTATTTAAAAACTCTTTAATTTTTCACCCGCCGTTAACTTCCCATCCAAAACAGACGGAAATGCTGAAAATGTGCATTTTGGCACGAATATTGGCAAAACAAGATTAAGGCTCATTTTGGCAAAACACAATATTATACTCATAAACAAGATTAAGGCTCGATTTGGCTTTAAAAGTCAATTAATAACTTAATTTTTGTTTTTATTCAAAAGAAAAAAAGCACAATTGTTAGTTTTGGGTCAAGACGAATCAATAGGTCACAAAAATTACTTAACTTTTCAATCCAAACCCACCCTAAATAAGGAATCAAGCTTAATTTAGTAATTAAATACCCCTAACTATGTAGCCAAATAAGATTACTCTATATTAAATAAAGAAAAAGGCAAAAACAAAAAACATAGAATAGTCATGGGTGGGTAGAAAAGTGACTGAGTTAAGTAATTTTTGTGACTTATTGATTCATCTTAACCCAAAACTTACAAATGCGTTTTTTTTAATAAAGAAAGAAAAAAATTAAGTTATTAATTGACTTTTAAAGCCAAATCGAGCCTTAATATTGTTTATGAGTATAATATTGTGTTTTGCCAAAATGAACCTTAATTTTATTTTGCCAATATTTATGCCAAAATGCAAATTTTCAACATTTCCGTCTGTTTTGGATTGAAAGTTAACAGCGGGTGAAAAATTGATGGGTTTTTAAATAAGTCAGATATTTTTTTTGATATAATTTTAAAAAGTCAGGTGCCTATGTGTGATTTGTGTGAAAGGTCAAGTGCTATTTTGAAATTTTTTCCAACAAAAATATCAAGCTCCTAGGCAGGCTAGGCTCCTAGCTAGCTAGCTACTACCTGAAAGAATGACTTCGGTTTACAAGAAACGAGGTTTTAATCAACATCCTAACAAGCATCTCTCAATGTTATCGATCAGGATCATCAACCTAAAGAACTTCCCAAAACATTTCGGAAGCGTTCTTCAAATGACATGGGCATGGCCGAATTGCCGCGTAACTTTGGAGCTAGGCCAGGGGTAGTCTATGTAATTCAATTGCATAAATTTATCTAAATGGCGGGAATGGAACAAATCCGTAATCTCTCAAGTTACCAAAATCTCTCTCAAATCCTCTTCTTCTGCTATCCTCCTGTCTTCTTCCTCCAATGCCTTTCTAGCTTTCACTGGCTTCAAATATTTGCCAACTTGCTCATGAAAATTTGTCATGTATTCCACAAGCTCTTGGGGCAATTGATCTCTGATTAATCTTCTTGGACCCAGTCGAGAATGACCCAATTGAAGGGGTTTGAGATTGTGGCAATTGGTGAGGAGGAGGACGGTGGTGGGTGAAGCGATGACGTTTTGGAAGAGGTTGGAGAGCTCGCCTTGGTGGCATCTTGAATTGGGTTTGAGGAAAGAGAGAGGGTTGACTGGAGGAGACGACCTCTGCAAGCTTCTAAGTTTTCAGTAGTACCCCTGAAGCAATCGAAATCTCATTTCCCTCAGTAGTGATTGGGGGTCAGACAAATATTGATCCTCTTGATCATTTGGTCAACCCTTGCTGATGCCAGATAGCTTGTATAAATTTTGAAGATGATAGTGGCAATCTTGAAAACAAAATAGGTTTGGCGATTTCACGTCTACATCCCCAAGTCAGAAAAAAATCGAACTATTGGTAAGAGATACGGTTGAGTGTCGAGGAATGACGCTTTGAAGCTATCGACCGGGTACTAGTCGTATGACAGAGCTTTGGAAGCTCAATTGGCGATGAGAAGGATTTGAATGATGCTTGAAGAATGGATACAAGTTGTCCTTCGCATTGCATTGCTTGGGAGCGGCTTCTTCAAGTTGAGTAGCTTTGTTTTCTTTTTCAATCAGAAATTCTATTTAGCGAACAAGAATGCATTATTGCAAACCAATTTCTCAGTGGTTTGACCATCCCAGTTATAAAAATCAGAAGTGTAGTCCTGAATTTCGTTAGGGTAGTAGCTATAACATTCTCATGATTTCTTTGGGGTGAGATTCATGACGAGATATAAGTTGTGAGTTTCCGTACTATTTGTGCTTATAACTTCATCTTCCCTAAATTGATTTTCGCACTAAATGTGTAAAACAAACTTGTTCGTTACCTCAATTGAAGTGCCTGACTTTTTTCCATGGAAAATACTGGCGAGGTACCTATCCTTAGCGAATCCATACGTACGGCCAAAAACGACACGACAATGGTAATGATAATTTAGACTTTCCGTTATTTTTATTAGGGTTTGACTCTCTTGTATAGTCAAAAGAATATGATGATTGTTACGATGTGTTTTAGTATGATTTATTTATAGGTAATCGAAATTTAGTCTTGTTTTTTTTTTTTGGGGAACATGATAGAAATACATTGATAATAATAAAGTGAAAGTACAACCGTGTTGTGGCAGTCTTCTTGTCATTTTTATTAGGGTTGGACTCTCATGAATTATGGTACTATTGTTCTGTTATCACACAATAGACTACAACATTTCCCTCTTTATCGCTTAGCATGACATACATTGTTCGGTCAACTTGTAAAAGCATAAAGTTTTAAGGAAATGAACCCAACAATGTACTATATAAAGTTATTAAACAATAACAATCGCCTACCCCTGGCATACGCTCAAATGCGAAGATTCGAAGCCCTGAAAGTTCAATTTAGACATGCGAGAATGTCAAAAAGATCATGGAGTGACATACCATTGGAAGTGCAGTATTTGACTCACATAGCAGAACGTATTGCCTGTTTTCCACAATCCCCAATCCATATACTAGACAGTTGACAATCCAACAGCATATGATCTAACCTACAGAGCTAAGCTTTTATAGAATTCTCAACTGCTGAAAACTCCGGAGCGACGACCTACTGAAACAAGATACGGAAAGAGAGTTTAATACATCTGAACTGAAAGCAAAATGTTGTACCCATAACTGATCAGAGCGTTTCATAACCAACACTCCTAATCCATCTTGATGTTCTCCATCAGGCCAGGAGATATAGTTTTTAGTCCAAAGAAGTTTCAATCACTTTTCCAAGCACGCCGCACAATCCAAGAACTCCAACCTCCTGATGGCCCTCATTACCGCGAGTAGGCTGTTCTGAGTAATTGGCAATAGTGAATTGTTGGTTATATCTCAGAAACTATCAAACTTTCAACCATCAGAAAACATTTGAAGCAACCAAAATATCGAGCGCAGCCATAGAGTTAACTTCAACCATGATACGGTATATTTTTTGATCCAAAAAAAATAAGGAAAACATCGACCATGAATCAGAATTTGGCCATTAAATTCATCATTTCTACACAGAGAGAGAGATTAACATGCAAGTTTACACATATAGCATCGTTCAGACAGATGATCAACCATTGCTGAAGTTTGCATTTACTCTAAAACCCTTACTAAACACATTCACATCCAAAGCAGGAAAATTGAGGCCAAAACAACTATGCTCCCTCCACAATCCCCACAGACATAAAAGCTGCCATAAAATCCAAAAAACTGCACATGCAAATTGTTTAGAAACAAATCAGAAAGCTAAGCAGCACTATGAAATCCAACACAAATTCATTGCCTGCAAAAAGAGTTGGCCTAATCTCAGGGATAGGTCATTAGAGTCAATATCATCAAAAATTTCCCACAACTTTGGGAACCAATAAAGGCTAGCACGTTTCCATGATTTAACTATCAGGTGGAAAATGGGGACATATAAGCACTAGCGACTAGAGTTGAAGCGTATAAAATCTGATGGTTTAAGCATATTGACAACCCGATACAGATCTATCCAATAAGAGTTGGTAACCAAAACAAACCCAAGCAGAAGCATCGTTACAATACTCGCCAAATTTCAACAGAGGCTGCAAAAATTATGCAGCACATATAGGTTACACTTGAGCATCGTTGCAACAAACCTTACTAATACATAAAAGAAGGAATTTACAATCAAAAGAAGATGGAGAGACATTCTCCAAGGTATAATGTTTACAAACCATATGTACACAACAAGTCGCTTCGACTAAAGTTTATTTAGTTAAGTTGCTCAGAGAGGATCCATATCAATCTCCAAGCAACAAAATTACAACTTCACTCCAATGAGAGTTTGAATCCAAGCTATAGGCAGACTCAAATCACATGATATCACACAACAACAGCAGAATATACGAACCTAATACGCGTCCAATAGCAACTTATTGTACATAAGCAACTGCATTCAAGAGCAACAAGCCGGGCACCGAATCAACCCATTTTCATTGCACTCCAAGCACCTCTTCAACTGGTCTTCATCCTCATCATAAATCTTCCTGCTTCCACTACACTCCGAGCAGGGAATGAACCTAACATCCCCACATCCCTCGCACACGTACCCAGGTGCCCGAACAGGGAGCCCCTTAAGCATCTTGGCCAACTCACCAACCTCATGGAGCTGTTTGATCACATCGGCACCTCCAATGTACTTCCCTCTGATAAAAACTTGGGGCAAATTCACATTCTTCTCACCTAAAACACCCTGCAACTCTTTCCTATACGCCGAGTCCATCGAAATGTCGCGCTCATCGACAATAACCCTAAACCCTCTGATTATCATCCTCACAGCACAGCAATCCTCAAACGTCCTCCGAATCCCTCGTAAACTAGTGAAATACACCACCACTCGGTCCTCGGTACCCTGTAACCGTATCCCCGAATTTTCACAACATGAAGAAACCTTAGAATCCGAACAACCCAATGATTTCGCCGGCTTCAACGACGGAAGTTGCGATTGCGGGGGCGGTGGTTCGGCCAAGGGAGGTTTTTTTTTCGAAGACTCAAACACGCTGCAGAGCTGTTTCACCTTCCCTTTGATCGAGTTCCCGGACGAAACGGCCGACACGAACGACGAGATCGACGAGTTGTAGAGTTTCTTGATCGAGCCGCTGCGCTCGAGGGGACTCAGGGAGGAATTGTAAAGGTAGGACCTTTTCGCGAATTCGCTGGACGTTAGGGTAATTGATCGATTGTACATCGAAGATTTGTTATTGGGGTTTCCAGAGACTCCCGATTTCTCGTCACGATTATCAGCCATAATTGTAAATTAACCTCTTTTGGCTTTTCAGGGTTTCCAACTACAACGTGAGAAGAATCCAAAGAAATGCAAAAAATTAATACCTCCTTTGGAAATTCTCCCGTAGGATGACAGAATTGGAAAAGATCGAGGCGATCCCGGCCGTACGTTCTAGGGTTAGGGTTACAGGATTGAGGGGTTGGTTTTTGAAAGATTTCCAGGAGAGGTGAAAATTGAGTGCCTGTGTGAGATGGAGATGATCTAGGTCGTAAAGGCGGCGAAAATGGATGAGATGAAGGAAGCGGTGGCGGTGGGGTTTGGATTAATTAGGTGGGTGGGTGGGTGGCGGAGGGGGCGGAGGAGTTTGCTTTTGGACGAGGGGACGAATAAAAGCAACAAGGAGAGAGAGAGAGAGAAGGCGGAGCTTTGATTTTGAAAAAGGTCCCGAAATACGACCCCACCCAGCTCAGGATACTTTCGAGTTTCAACGCTGATTACTTTTGAAAAAGAAAACGGAAAATTATGCCGTACGAAAAATAATAATGTCAAAACTATTTTTTTTGTCAAAATTTCAATGTATAAAAGTTTTGTACATTACAATGGTACAAACTTTTTGTGTACTACAGTTTTGGTACTAACAAAAACAATTTTGGTATTATTATTTCTCTATATTATATACCCTAATGCTACGTACACTACACCAAACCACATCATCCATTATATTTTTTTGGAGTCCACTCAAGATTTCAAAAAAATACAAAAAAATATCCAAAAATTTTAAAATAATGTTTTATGAGGTCTTGTAAAAAATCAGCTCTAACGGATATCGGTAAATATTATTTCTGGGTTCGTACGTCCAAAACTGCACAGTTGAGCATTTTCGCTTCTACAAATGTAGAAATGATACTTACCGATATCCGTTAGAACTGATTTTTTACCGGCCCCTCTAAAATATTATTTTAGAATTTATGGATATTTTTTTGTATTTTTTTTGGGACCCGAAATGAGCCTCATAAAAAATGTAGTGGATGATGTAGTAGTTTAGTGTAGTGTACTTAGACTTATTGTATATTTAAAGGTGAGTTTACGCTATATTTTATCAATAAGTCTAAGTACACTACCTCCAACCACTACACCATCCACTATATTTTTTGTAGGGCTCACCTCGGGTTCCAAAAAAATACATTCGCCCCTACCAATCAAGAAATAATGATTACCGATATCCGTTGGAGCTGATTTTTTACAGGGCCCCATAAAAATATTATTCTAAAATTTATGGACATTTTTCTGTATTTTTTTGGAATCTAGGATGAGCACCACAAAAGATGTAATGGATGATGTAATGGATGGATGGTAGTGTATCTAGCATCTCTCATGTTTTATATCTTTCTATATTCATGTCTTTAGTGGATATACAAATACCGAAACTACCGTTTAGTCAGTAGCACAAAAACTCACCAAAATAAGATAAAATGAAAAAATCAAACGAGAGAAAGGTACTTTCCTTCTCTCTCTGATAAACCGGACGCGGGGCTCTGCTGCCCTGGGTGGGCAGCAGCCCCTACCCACATGGCACCACACGGCACCGTTTTATGTTTTATCAAATGAAAAAAAAAAAAAACTTTCGCTTGCAATCCTATGGAACAGAAACGTGATTATGAGAGCCTTAGAGTTAAAATTTAATTATGTCTCTTTAGAATAATATGATCAGAATAATAAGATCTTCACGTCAATTCAAACGGATTGAAAATTGGAGCACTTAATTTTTTAATCATATTTTTTAATATATAAACGGTCTAAAAAATTAAGTGTGCCACTTTTTAATTCGTTTGAACAAGTACGAATATCTTATTATTCTAATCATATTATTTTAAAGAGATATAATTAATTTTTGTCTCTAGGACTCTCATAATTAAGTATCTGCTTTTTATTTAGGATCCTGTAGATCAGAAACGTAATTATGAGAGTCCTATAGACAAAAGTTAATTATATCTCTTTAAAATAATATGATTAGAATAATAAGATATTCGTACTTGTTCAAACGAATTAAAAACTGGCACACTTATTTAGACCGTTTATAGATTAAAAAATATGATTAAAAAATTAAGTACTCCAATTTTCAATCCGTTTGAATTGACGTGAAGATCTTGTTATTCTGATCATATTATTCTAAAGAGACATAATTAAATTTTAATTCTAAAGCTCTCATAATCACGTTTCTGCTTCATAGAATTGCAAGCGGAAGAGTTTTTTTTTTTCTTTGATGAAACGGTGCCGTGTGTGAGTGTGTATGAGTGTGGGTAGGGGCTGCTGCCCACCCATGGGCAGCAGAGCCCCCGTGTCCCTGATAAACGGAACAACGCGGAAAGAAGGATAGTTCTTTCAGGGCCTGTTCGATAAGTGTGTTAGGACCTTAGAATGGGATTAACAATGCTATTGGTTCATTAATTATTTGTTTGATTGCACAGAAGAGGTTAGGATTAGTAGTAACAATGGATTAGCAATCCTCCCATGAAATGGGATTGATAATACTACCTTGGACTAGGTATTACTAATCCTATTCCAAAGTGTCTCACATAAAATTACTTCAATGCCCATGTTATGTTTAGTAAATGGTGATAATACCCATTTGTTTTGAAGTTGCCCTGTAACTTGGACTTTTCCTGTTTTTTATTAGTATTATGCAGCTTTGTTGATTATATTTTGTCTCTTAGTTTAGTTGCTCAATGTTTTTTTGAAGCTTCCCTACAAGAGTTACAAAACCGTGTGCTTAAATTTGGGGGAGTTCAAAAATGGTTTAGTTGTTTCCTAGTTTGGCTTAAATAATCTTTGTGGATTTTTTTTTTGTCTCAATTCAAAAAAATTCTTATTTGTTTTTTTTTTGCTTCAATTTTTTTTTATGAATTTTCGATTAGTCTCGAGGAGATAAATCTAAAAAGTTAAAAATTACGTTTAAAACAAAAAAAAATCCCATAAAGACAAAAATAATCTAAATATCTATCTGTTTTGGATTACTTTGGTCTTTATTAAAAAAAAAAAGAAGAGTTTTTGAACGTAATTTTTTACCTTTTTTATTTATCTTGTCGAGACAAATCTATAGTCTACAAAAGTGACGCAAAACGAACAAATGCGATATTTTTTGAATAAATATAAAAATAATCAAATTGAATTGAATTAGTAGGCTAACTAGGCGCATTCCTTGTTCAAAAAATGATTTGGTTGTTGATCTGCTTCAATTCAGGGATGGGGTGTAAGAGCATCCGCAATGGGAATAATCAAAATCGATAATCAAAATGTGTCACGTTAGCATTTGATTATCCATTTGGTTCATAATTAAGCTTAACAAACTTGACCTCCTTATTGGTTATTTTTGTATTCCTATAAAAAAAACCCCCACAATACGCAATGCACCTATGTCCAATTGCAAACGAGTTTCAATCACGCACTCGACCACATCAAATTATTCGTCTCGATGAGACGATTCTAATGTGAGATGTTTTTTAATTTTTTAGTTTTAAATTTGGTTATTGGGCTTGGTTATTGAGTTTTGGTTATTGGTAAAAGTTATTAAGTTTGGTTATAGAATGGGTGGAATTTGGTTATTTGCTAAAAAACTTGTAACTTTGCTTATTACAATGTGAGGTGTTTTTTTAGCATTGTTGTTAAGTTTACTTATCCATACTAATTTGCTTAATACAATGTGGATGCTCTAATACAATTTTCATAGAGTATTTTCATAATCATTGGGGATCTTCATAATCAGATTTTATTCTTTGTTTGTCTGTCCATATTTTATTCGAAGATGGAGCATTTTTTATAACCCTGGCTTGTATAAGGGTTAAAATGAAAATAGATACTTTTAATCCTATCCTATCCAATGTAAAACAAACATGCAAATAACAATCCTCCCTCTTAATCCCGTGCAAAACAAACATATTCATAGGCTTCTCGTTAGCAATCACATCTCATTACCAATCCCAATCTCAATTCTAATCTCATCTCATTACCAATCCCACCACATCTAACTCACTTGACAAACGAGGCCTCTAGTATTTTTGTTTAGGATATGAAATGAGAGAGAGAGATAAAAACCCCTCAAATCCTGTCAACCTTCCCCCACTAGTCCAAACTTAAGGCTGCTGTTAAGACTCAAATCCAATTTTGTCATCCTTATGTTTAGGGCCAACCCAGGCCCAAGGCCCAAAAAATCAAATTTTAAGGGCATTTCAATATTCTTTGTAAATTAGTATATATGTTATTTGTTCGTTTTATAACACAAATGTCTTTACTAACTCAGTAGTAAATTAATTTTGGAGTGTTCGAGTTTGAGTCTTATGGGTAGCTTTTTATTTTGAAATATTTTTCCCCAAAAATAATAATATTATAACTGTTAAGTTTCAAAATCAAGTCAAGTAAAACTCAAACCAACCACTTCGGCCGTTGGTGACAAAGCAATTAACATGCAATATAAAGTCTAAAGTAGTAATATAAAGAAACATTTCTATCATCGTTGTTTAATTCTAAAATATGTAGGACACCACCTCACAATTTAACCTTGGGCATCCAAATCCCTCGGGCCGGCCCTGCTTATGCTACCTTTGACATCTACAAATTGTTACCATAAAAAAACCAGAGGAAAGGAACAATCATTTTTACCAGGGGGGCGTAAAAACTCACACCACCCTGATTACATTGAATTGGCAAAGAAATTTAGCCATGAATTAAAAAATAATTGCCTTGTTCCAGCAAGATAATGGAAACAAAATTCATCAGTTTCAAAAATATCAAGCAGTTTCAGAGCAACTGTCTACAATCTCCATCATTTTACCAAACTGCAGCTCCATATCAGGATCAATGCTGAAGAAATGCCAGCTCATATCGTTTAAAGCCCGATAATAATCATCAGAAACCGTCTTGATTCCAAACTCTTTAGTGAATCTCCTAACAGCCAAAAGATGCTTCCTCAAACTAACACCAGCTGAGTTCTTGAATACGGACACGTATTGCTCGTATCCCTCAAAGCTGTTCCCAAACAGTATTATACGGTTCAACAGGTCCACCCTCCAATTTGCATGCAGGAGGTTGTCATATAATTCAGCCTCGCAATGAGGCATATAGAAAAGTGTTGGTTTTGAAGCTTGCCGTCGGCCTTGTTCGTTGACTGAAAGAACCGAGCAACCCAGAGTTTCCAAAACCCTAGTTTCTGTTCCGGAAAGAATTGGATCAAATACTTCTACATCTCCAATCCAACTGAACCTTTTCTTCGTCAAAATCGCAAGACCGAGCTGCACTCGAGGGGGTTCGTACAATTCAAGGCTACCAATACCATATATCACCATCTGCATCTTTGTTTCAGAGCCCAAAACCCTAGAAATATGATCTGAGATTTGAGGAGTATGAATTTGATCAATAAAATTACAGAAGAATTCGGAGCTTTCAAGTTTCTTCATACAGACTACCATCTTCTGTATCAGTTTAGATTCTCGGTCAGGGTCGACTTTTTGGTCAATTGGAACCCAAGAGTGTGCTTGTTGTGGGATCCTAGTTTTGAGCAAATTCCTTCTCTGTTTCCCACGTCGAGGTAAAACTATCGTCCAGTCTTCAGTTGGGTTTGGCTTTTCATGATTGAGGGTTTTCGCAGAAGCTGCCATAGCGAATAAGCACAGAGTTGTTTTCTTCTACATGAAGGTCCTTGTATGTTTCAAAACTCACATCGTGCAGTAACAATGCTGCAAGACACAAATTTATAGAAAAAAATACACAAAATTTTAAAACTACATACCGAACAGTTCCCTCTGCATTGAGAGTAATTACAATACAACACAAGGATACAGCATTCAATCTGTATTGTAAACCAGCACCTTGCCCTAAACAAAACAGTCTCATAATAATCTGTCACAGTTTCACTGCTAGAAAGAAGTGATGAAGTTTTGATTCAAGGTTCATTTAGGGTATAATTACTGGGACCTCCCATGAGGTTTGCGAAGGATGGCTTTATGAAATTTTATCTTGCAACGCGTGTGTCAAAGATCATTTTTAAAGTCAGTAATTGATCACTACCTAGCTTGCTATATGTTTGAAAGGATCAAGAAAGCGAAAACATTGGGAACACAATGACAAAGAGCGCTCTTTCAGGATGTTAATTTACGTCAAAAACTATATCTCATAAAAACAATCCCTGCAGAAATAAAATGCATGTGTTGGGGAAAAAACAAGTACCCATAATCTCTTTTGTCAATGAGCAACAAAAGGAATAACTGAAACCTCGGTTTTTAGAGATGTGGCTCATGGCCAAACCACCTGTTCTTACATCGTGCAGGAATTTAAAAGCATTAACGTAAAAAGAACATCAAAGAAATCCCAGTTTTACCTCCGGTTTCTGATGAAACTACCAGAAGGTCAAATACCGTCAGAAGACATCCCTTGAACCATTCCTCAATCAATTCCTTGTGAAAGGACATAAAAAGAAAGAACCAGCACCCCAACGGGTCTTATTTTGAAAAAAAATACCATGTACAAGCAAAAAGAGACGGTCACGATATCCAAGCAGGCTCATTTATGCTTCTGAAAATATCAAAGCTTTCGACTTCGCCAGAATTTTCATAGCGAGTAAGTCAAATGAACACTTTGCACAATTCATGAAAATTGTTAACACCACCCATGGTAAAGAACGCCAACTCATCAAAAACAACCAACGCACATGAACGAACCCACTTCAGATAGTGCAGAATGCAGATATACACAAACCAAAAGACAAAAGTAAATATCTCACACTTCGAATCAAACATCAAGCATATAAGGTAAACAGAAACCAGATGAAATGGAAACGCAGAAAAGTACAGAAAATTGGACCCTTGTCGCCAATGATTAGTGATTACCTGCCAATGGTTAGGCAGAAAACTGTTCAGCACAAAGGCTAAACTTTGTGATACACGGATCCCTGGTTTTTTTGGACGAAGTACCCATATCGACGTGACGCGAATACGGGTACGGGATCTGTACCGGATTCGGCTGAAAATAATCGGACACGTTGAGCTTTTCGAGCTGCAGGTCCCTGGTTCACCGAAGAAGAAGAGAAAAAGAGGGAGAAGAAGAAGAAACGAAAAGGAAAGAGGAGTAGTACCTGATAGTCGATGTAGGCGTGAAAGACAATCGTGGAAGCGTGGAAGAGAATGTCGATCTCTGTTATTTTATGATTTGGGGTTTATTTATCACATTGGGCTGCGAATTGGACTTGTTAATTGTAATTGTATAATGGACTAATTTATTATTTGTTTTAGCTGGGTTACTACTTCTTTTTGGGCTCCCGTGGGCTTGTGCATTTGGACAATTAAAGTAGGTTTCATAAATTTTTATGGGCTTTTATTACTATCATTTTGTCACAAAACAAATAATCCATATACTTAAAGTTAGATAAATTACATAAATTATCTTTATTTTACATATTAAATTTAAAAAATAAATTAATTATAAAAAATAAATTTGACGAATCCCCGCACCCGTATCCAAATTCGGATACATATCCCGAATCCTCTATTTTCAACTTTGAGATGTCCGACTCTTAGATATGTACCCACACCCGATTCATGTACCCGTGTCCATGTAACATACTCATAGTAACTTCAGCACTGAGAATGCTGTGAATTAGCACATTGATTTGTTCGCTGGAAAGAGCTGAACTGAATAAGGGAATGAGGTACGCAACTTTGCTGACCTTGATGCGCTCGAGGGGACTCAGGGAGGAATTGTAAAGGTAGGACCTTTTCGCGAATTCGCTGGACGTTAGGGTAATTGATCGATTGTACATCGACGATTTGTTATTAGGGTTTCCAGAGACTCCCGATTTCTCGTCACGATTATCAGCCATAATTGTAAATTAACCACTTTAGGCTTTTCAGAGTTTCCAACTACAACGTAGGAAGAATCCAAAGAAATGCAAAAAATTAATACCTCCTTTGGAAATCCTCCCGTAGGATGACAGAATTGGAGAAGATCGAGGCGATCCCGGCCGTACGTTCTAGGGTTAGGGTTACAGGATTGAGGGGTTGGTTTTTGAAAGATTTTCAGGAGAGGTGAAAATTGAGTGCCTGTGTGAGATGGAGATGATCTAGGTCGTAAAGGGGGCGGAAATGGATGGGATGAAGGAAGCGGTTGCGGTGGGGTTTGGATTAATTGGGTGGGTGGGGGCGGAGGGGGCGGAGGAGTTTGCTTTTGGACGAGGGGACGAATAAAAGCAACAAGGAGAGAGAGAGAGAGAGAGAGAGAGAGAGAGAGAGAGAAAAGGCGGAGCTTTGATTTTGAAAAAGGTCCCGAAATACGACCCCACCCAGCTCAGGATACTTTCAAGTTTCAACGCTGATTACTTTTGAAAAAGAAAAGGGAAAATCATGCTGTACGGAAAATAATATTATGATAATGACAAAACTGTTTTTATTAGTGTCAAAACTCGAATGTATAAAATTCTTGTACATTGCAAATGGTACAAGTTTTTATGCACTAAAATTTTGATACCAACAAAAACAGCTTTGATATTATCATTTTTTTTATACTATATACCCCTATATTTAAAGGTGAGTTTACGCTATATGTCATATCTTTCTATATTCATGTCTTTAGTGGATATACAAATACGAAAAGTACCGTTTAGTCAGTACCACAAAAACTCACCAAAATAAAATGAAATGAAAAAATCAAACGAGAGAAAGGTACTTTCCTTCTCTCTCTGATAAACGGAACAACGCGGAAAGAAGGATAGTTCTTTCAGGGCCTGTTCGATAAGTGTGTTAGGACCTTAGAATGGGATTAACAATGCTATTGGTTCATTAATTATTTGTTTGATTGCACAGAAGAGGTTAGGATTAGTAGTAACAATGGATTAGCAATCCTCCCATGAAATGGGATTGATAATACTACCTTGGACTAGGTATTACTAATCCTATTCCAAAGTGTCTCACATAAAATTACTTCAATGCCCATGTTATGTTTAGTAAATGGTGATAATACCCATTTGTTTTGAAGTTGTCCTGTAACTTGGACTTTTCCTGTTTTTTATTAGTATTATGCAGCTTTGTTGATTATATTTTGTCTCTTAGTTTAGTTGCTCAATGTTTTTTTGAAGCTTCCCTACAAGAGTTACAAAACCGTGTGCTTAAATTTGGGGGAGTTCAAAAATGGTTTAGTTGTTTCCTAGTTTGGCTTAAATAATCTTTGTGGATTTTTTTTTTGTCTCAATTCAAAAAAATTCTTATTTGTTTTTTTTTTGCTTCAATTTTTTTTTATGAATTTTCGATTAGTCTCGAGGAGATAAATCTAAAAAGTTAAAAATTACGTTTAAAACAAAAAAAAATCCCATAAAGACAAAAATAATCTAAATATCTATCTGTTTTGGATTACTTTGGTCTTTATTAAAAAAAAAAAAAGAGTTTTTGAACGTAATTTTTTACCTTTTTTATTTATCTTGTCGAGACAAATCTATAGTCTACAAAAGTAACGCAAAATGAACAAATACGATATTTTTTGAATAAATATAAAAATAATCAAATTGAATTAGTAGGCTAACTAGGCGCATTCCTTGTTCAAAAAATGATTTGGTTGTTGATCTGCTTCAATTCAGGGATGGGGTGTACTACAATTTCCATAGAGTATTTTCCATAATCATTGGGCATTTTCATAATCAGATTTTATTCTTTGTTTGTTTGTCCATATTTTATTCGAAGATGGAGCATTTTTTATAACCCTTGCTTGTATAAGGGTTAAAATGAAAATAGATACTTTTAATCCTATCCTATTCAATGTAAAACAAACATGCAAATAACAATCCTCCCTTCTAATCCCGTGCAAAACAAACATATTCATAGGCTTCTCATTAGCAATCTCATCTCATAACTAATTCCAATCCTAATCTCATCTCATTACCAATCCCACCACATCTAACTCACTTGACAAACGAGGCCTCAATGTATATAGTTTGGCATTACAATTTTGTCTTTACTAGATTTTTGTTAGATGCATGATGTTAAACTTTTTGAGTTGGTCATTTGTCTTAAAGAGGGGAATATAAAAAAGGAAAAGACTACAATAAAAAAGTTTAAAAAAAGTTTTGGAGACAAAAAAAATAATGAACAGTTGCTTTTTTGTCTTTAGTATCGTCCTATATTTATTTATTTTCAACTTCGATCACATGTTTATCTTTTCTAATTGCTCTTGTCGAGATAAATAATTCATTCCAAAAGACCAGAGCAAAAATTAACAGCATCCCCCATCTAAAAACAAAACTACTTTCCGTGGAATTTTTTCCATTTCATTATCTTCCTTTATGTTTACCTTCACGACTTTCATAACAAGGACGGAACAAGAATCTTATAAACCGGAGGCCGGATTATAACAACAAGATTTTGAAATTTCAAAATTAGTTTGGTTTAGATTTTGAGGGAGGTTTTTTTGGATAGGAGATAGATAGAAAGAGAAAAGAGATTAATAATTGAATTTATGAAAGACCATGAGTAGAGAGTAGAATTGGATTTTGGAATCCAAAATAAACATATTCTTAAAGCATTTAAATGTTTAAATAACATCCAATACAAAATATAATTCTTACCAAACAAAAAACCAGCTAAAATAATATAAAAGTTTTAAAAATAAAAAACCAAAATAATACGGGAGTCTTGGCCCCCATAAGCCCTCACGGTGGCTCCATCTCTGCTTCCATACGCAAAAGGATATTTTAGAATATGAAATGAGAGAGAAAAAAAAAAACCCCTCAAATCCTGTCAACCTTCCCCCACTAGTCCAAACTTAAGGCTGCTGTTAAGACTCAAATCCAATTTTGTCATCCTTATGTTCAGGGCCAACCCAGGCCCAAGGCCCAAAAAATCAAATTTTAAGGGCATTTCAATATTATTTGTAAATTAGTATACATGTTATTTGTTTGTTTTATACATTTTTTTCTAACACAGCTATTAGAAACCATACATCTGTTCGATCGGGTTAATAAGAAGATGATTCGCGAACGGAAATGGTACTCCACAAATGTCTTTACTAACTCAGTGGTAAATTAATTTTGGAGTGTTCGAGTTTGAGTCTTCTGGGTAGCTTTTTATTTTGAAATATTTTTCCCCAAAAATAATGATATTATAATTGTTAGGTTTTAAAATCAAGTCAAGTTAAATTCAAGCCAACCACTTCGACCGTTGGTGACAAAGCAATTAACATGCAATATAAAGTCTAAAGTAATAATATAAAGAAACATTTCTATCATCGTTGTTTAATTCTAAAAATACGTAGGACACCACCCCACAATTTAGCCTCGGGCATCCAAATTGCTCAGGCCGGCCCTGCTTATGCTACCTTTGACATCTACAAATTGTTACCATAATAAAACCAGAGGAAAGGAACAATCATTTTTACCAGGGGGGTGTAAAAACTCACACCACCCTGATTACATTGAATTGGCAAAGAAATTTAGCCATGAATTAAAAAATAATTGCCTTGTTCCAGCAAGATAATGGAAACAAAATTCATCAGTTTCAAAAATATCAAGCAGTTTCAGAGCAACTGTCTACAATCTCCATCATTTTACCAAACTGCAGCTCCATATCAGGATCAATGCTGAAGAAATGCCAGCTCATATCGTTTAAAGCCCGATAATAATCATCAGAAACCGTCTTGATTCCAAACTCTTTAGTGAATCTCCTAACAGCCAAAAGATGCTTCCTCAAACTAACCCCAGCTGAGTTCTTGAATACGGACACGTATTGCTCGTATCCCTCAAAGCTGTTCCCAAACAGTATTATACGGTTCAACAGGTCCACCCTCCAATTTGCATGCAGGAGGTTGTCATATAATTCAGCCTCGCAATGAGGCATATAGAAAAGTGTTGGTTTTGAAGCTTGCCGTCGGCCTTGTTCGTTGAATGAAAGAACCGAGCAACCCAGAGTTTCCAAAACCCTAGTTTCTGTTCCGGAAAGAATTGGATCAAATACTTCTACATCTCCAATCCAACTGAACCTTTTCTTTGTCAAAATCGCAAGACCGAGCTGCACTCGAGGGGGTTCGTACAATTCAAGGCTACCAATACCATATATCACCATCTGCATCTTTGTTTCAGAGCCCAAAACCCTAGAAATATGATCTGAGATTTGAGGAGTATGAATTTGATCAATAAAATTACAGAAGAATTCGGAGCTTTCAAGTTTCTTCATACAGACTACCATCTTCTGCATCAGTTTAGATTCTTGGTCAGGGTCGACTTTTTGGTCAATTGGAACCCAAGAGTGTGCTTGTTGTGGGATCCCAGTTTTGAGCAAATTCCTTCTCTGTTTCCCACGTCGAGGTAAAACTATCGTCCAGTCTTCAGTTGGGTTTGGCTTTTCATGAGTGAGGGTTTTTGCAGAAGCTGCCATAGCAAATAAGCACAGAGTTGTTTTCTTCTACATGAAGGTCCTTGTATGTTTCAAAACTCACATCGTGCAGTAACAATGCTGCAAGACACAAATTTATAGAAAAAAATACACAAAATTTTAAAACTACATACCGAACAGTTCCCTCTGCATTGAGAGTAATTACAATACAACACAAGGATACAGCATTCAATCTGTATTGTAAACCAGCACCTTGCCCTAAACAAAACAGTCTCATAATAATCTGTCACAGTTTCACTGCTAGAAAGAAGTGATGAAGTTTTGATTCAAGGTTCATTTAGGGTATAATTACTGGGACCTCCCATGAGGTTTGCGAAGGATGGCTATATGAAATTTTATCTTGCAACGCGTGTCAAAGATCATTTTTAAAGTCAGTAATTGATCACTACCTAGCTTGCTATATGTTTGAAAGGATCAAATGAACACTTTGCACAATTCATGAAAATTGTTAACACCACCCATGGTAAAGAACGCCTACTCATTAAAAACAACCAACGCACATGAACCCACTTCAGATAGTGCAGAATGCAGATATACACAAACCAAAAGACAAAAGTAAATATCTCACACTTTGAATCAAACATCAAGCATATAAGGTAAACAAAAACCATATGAAATGGAAACGCAGAAAAGTACAGAAAATTGGACCCTTGTCGCCAATGATTAGCGATTACCTGCTAATGGTTAGGCAGAAAATTGTTCAGCTCAAAGGCTAAACTTTGTGATACACGGATCCCTGGTTTTGGACGAAGTACCCATATCGACGTGACGCGAATACGGGTACGGGATCTGTACCGGATTCGGCTGAAAATAATCGGACAAGTGCTTTTCAAGCTGCAGGTCCCTAGTTCACCGAAGAAGAAGAAGAGAACAAGAGGGAGAAGAAGAAGAAACGAAAAGGAAAGAGGAGTAGTACCTGGAAGATGATTGTCGATGTAGGCGTGAAAGACGATCGTGGAAGCGTGGAAGAGAATGTCGATCTCTGTTCTTTTATGATTTGGGGTTTATTTATCACATTGGGCTGCGAATTGGACTTGTTAATTGTATAATGGACTTATTTATTATTTGTTTTTGCTGGGCTACTACTTCTTTTTGGGCTCCTGTGGGCTTGTACATTTGGACAATTAAAGTAGGTTTCATAAATTTTTATGGGCTTTTATTACTATCATTTTGTCACAAAACAAATAATCCATATACTTAAAGTTAGACAAATTACATAAATTATCTTTATTTTACATATTAAAATTTAAAAAATAATAAAATTTTAATTATAAAAAAATAAATTTGACGAATCTCCGCACCTTTGGATACATATCCCCGAATCCTCTATTTTCAACTTTGAGATTTCCGACTCTTAGATATGTACCCGCACCCGATTCACGTACCCGTGTCCATGTAACGTACTCATGGTAACTTCAGCACTGAGAATGCTGTGAATTAGCACATTGATTTGTTCGCTGGAAAGAGCTGAACCGAATAAGTGAATGAGGCACGCAGCTTTGCTGACCTTGATTCCCGCGTTACACACGCGATGCATGAACAACCTAACCAAACGGATCTTAGGCGCATAATTGCTATTTGGCCAGAAATGGTTTGGTGAGAAATGGTTTTGGTGAGATTTGGTGGGAAACTCCAGACCTCTATTTCTTTGGATGGATATAATGTGGGTGCCAGCGCGGGAGTGCCAGCATGAAAGCATCTTTCAAAAACCTCCAAAACAACTAGAATTTGTGAGTGCGAGCGGAGAACGAGGATTGAGAATAGCAGCGAAGGCTATTTTGAAGGATTATATGACTAACGATATTACTCTATTGAGCAGTGAGTACATGGCCATGGACGTGGACGGAGGCATAAATATAGTCTTTGAGAGGTGGATATATATACTGATTGCTTTCAATTTCTAAATTAATTTTGGAGTGGGCGGATAAGGTGGCGATTACTATGTTACCCGGATCCATGTTTTTGGGCGAAGTACCCGTGTCGACACGACACGACACGGGTACGGGTACGGGTACTCGTGCCGGATTCGTGGGAAATAATCGGACACGTTCAAAGATTATGGTTATAGTGAAGACTGAAGAGTGAAGACAGAATAAAAAAAAGCTTGAGGATTCGATGAACTCTACCTCCAAATCTCTAAATGGGCTTTTCTGGTGGTGCTTGTGTGAGGATATGGATGCTCCGGCTTTCTTTTTGAACGGCCATGGCTGCTGCTCTGTCTCCGTTTTTTCCGATCTCGTGCTGCGGCTGCTGCTCTGTCTTTGTTTTTTCCGATCTTGGGCTGCGGCTGCTGCTCTCTGTGTTTGTTGCGATCTCGTCGAGAAGGAGAAAGGGGCGAGGAAGGTAAGAGAACCATTTATTTTTCCACGTGGCAGCAGATCAACATATGGAGGCAAATTAATTTTTTTTTCTGTTGTGATCATATTTTCGGATGTATCATGATTCAGGAATGGACGATCCCTCATATTTGAATTTTTTTCAATATCAGTTCATATTTTTATACTTTTTCGATTTCTCTCGTCGATACAAACAATTAATCTCAAAAATTACAACGAAAAACTAAACAAAAAATACAAAATACTGAAATAAGTCGAAATTAATTAAGTTCGCAAGAATGCACCCTTATACAAGTTGTTTTTTTTAAAATAGATTCACATTTATTTATTTTTTAAATGAAAAATTACACACATTAATTTTACCAAAAGACCAAAAATGAAGTAAATTTGTCGAAACAAAGAGTGAAAATCACTACTCTTTCTTTTTGAACTAGACACGTATATTTATACAGTTCAACTACAGGTACAGATCAATAGTGTATCAGTAAGAGAAATCGCTAGTGTATTTAAATTTTAAAGCATCCTTGTGAAAAAAATAACTTTGTTACCAAAAAAAGAAAAGAAAAATTAACTTTTAAATGTGATAATTCTAAGTACTAGATCCATTTCTAATTCTGGACCGACAATTCTGAGAAATCAAACATTAAATTGATATTTTAGTAGGATATTTTATAAAATTGTCGGTACTGAGGGTCGGTACCCATAGATATGTAGAATATTTCTATAAGTGTTTAATACAAATATATGCTTTGTAAACAATTTAATATGAGATACTATTGTATCAAAAAAAAGGATTGTACCATTTATTTTCAATATAAAATGATAGCACTACTACATAAAAAAGTCAGGACTTCTTTTGAGAAATTTTGCCTTAAGTGTTCGAACGTAAATATTATCCAATTAAAAAAAGTTTGAAAGTTTGCCTCAGGGGCTTTGATTTTAATAGAAAAAATAATAATAACACAAACATACATGAATTAGGTAAATAAAAATGATCTAAATGGTTTATTTTGTAAATTGAATTAGGATTCTTGATTCCTCTTGTCTTTATCCAACAAAATTCAAAATTCGTGAGGCTTTTTGGCTTATTTTTCGTCTTTATTCAAAAAAATTCAAAATTCGATGATAATTTTAATTGTTATTTGACTTTTTAGGAAAAACATAGCCTACATATAGTATTAAGCATTGAAACATGTTATCCCTTTATTCTATAACATTGGTTACCAAACTATATATACACAAATGAGTGTGACAATCCAAGAGAGAGAGAGGGGGGGGGGGGGCGAAGATAAATAGGGAGAGAGATAGAGCGTGAAAGTATCATACAGAATAACATCAACAGGGGGGGGGGGGGGGGGGGGGGGGGGGGGGAAGATAAATAAGGAGAGAGATAGAGCGTGAAAGTATCATATAGAATAACATCAACATAATTCTAAGCAATCAGCATTTTGTTATATATATATATATATATGGGGGGGGGGGGGGGGGGGGGGGGAAGATAAATAGGGAGAGAGATAGAGCGTGAAAGTATCATACAGAATAACATCAACGGGGGGGAGGAAGATAAATAGGGAGAGAGATAGAGCGTGAAAGTATCATATAGAATAACATCAACATAATTCTAAGCAATCAGCAATCAGCATTCTGTTATATATATATATACACACACACACACACACATTTGAATCAAATAATCTCCAACATATGGAGAGAGAGATTCATAAAGAGTAACATCAATATGTAAGTCTAAAGACTCAAAACAATTCTCTTATCGCCCTCGTTCTTATTTTGTGTGAATTATTCGATCATTTCACTCAGATAATCTCAAACACAATACCAGGTATGGTGCTTTAAGGAAGGTAACTAACTCGTAATCTCGGACACAGAGGTGTTATCTTCTTTGATGTAGCAAATAATGCACCAATTCATTGAACGAAACCATTCATTTTATAGACAATTAAACAATTCATTAAATTCAAAATTAATTGTTCTATATAGATAATCTTGATGTGTCATGAGACTTGCCTCGGAATGCATACCGATGATCGAAGCCATTCATTTCATAAATAATTAATCCAATTCATTGAACAGAAAAATTAATTGTTCTTATAGAAATATGATTTTTGAAGGAAAAAATTGTCTATCTATATAAATAGTCATTTAAGGATAAACTTTGAGTGCTGATAAAAAAAAAAGAAAAAGGATAAACTTTGAGTAACCATACTCCATAATTCATACTATCAAAGTATCAATCATGCCGACAAAAAAACCCATTCATATCAAATGTTTTTAAAGTTTTTTTTATCAGGGGTAAAGCATAGAATCTGGTTTTCAAAAGAATGCATAGAATCAATCATGAATGTATGCAATGCATCCATACAATGATCATGCCATATGAAGACACTTCAAACATGAGAGGATTGGACCATGACTAATTGTCCTGTGCATTTAATGTCCATGGGGAGTCACAAGGCAATTATCCCGCCAAAATAAGGCCAACAAGGCTCTGTTTTTTGGTTTTTTTTTTTATCCGAACAAGGCTTTGTTTGTTTACACAATTAGCTTACTCAGCCTCATCTCCTCACCAGTACTCACACCCCAAACAGATTCTACCACACATTTATTACTTTTTGAACTGGGGGTTTATTTACTTATAAAAAAAACACAGCCTTTTCAAACACTTCTCTTGCATTTCTCTAACCATGTCTTCTTCACAAGCTTCTGCAAGAGAAAAACAAAAAGGGAAACAAAAGGTCAATGCTCGTCCAAAGACAAATCAAGGGTTTGCATTTGATGATAAACCCTCGTGGAATCATGTAAAAGTTATTAATGTGGCTTCGAGTGGAGGTGAAAATAGAATTTGGTCTTGCAATTACTGCAGCAAGGTAGTAACCGGTTCATACACCAAAGTCAAGGGTCATCTATTGAAGATTCCTAGCTCTGGTGTGGAGGATTGCAAAATTATTTTAGATGCAGTATTTGATGCAATAAAGAGGGAACATGTAGAAGCTGAAACTAGAAAGGCCCACCAAGAATTGAATGCAAAAAACAAAGCAGTGTATGTCTCTCTACCCGAAGGATTTGATCTTGCCCATCGAAAGAAGCGCAAGGGGATGGCTCCACAAGGTCCTTTACCTGATGCATTTAATGCTACTCAGAGAGATGTTGCTGATAAAGAAGTTGCACGAATGTTTTTTGCCAATGGGTTACCATTTAACTTTGCTAGGTCTCCATACTTCAGGCAATACTCTCTCACTCTTGCAAATAGTAGACTAGCTGGTTATCGTCCCCCTACGTATGATAGGCTTCGAACAACTCTGTTATCACAAGAAAAAGAGCATGTCAACAAACTACTCCAACCATTCAAAGATACATGGAGAAAAAAAGGAGTTTCGGTGTGCTCAGATGGGTGGTCCGATACACAACGTAAACCGCTCATTAACATTATGGCAGCATCAGTAGGGGGAGCAATGTTTATTAAAGTCATTGATTCGAGCGGAAACACAAAGGATGCAGAGTATGTTGGAAGTTTGTTCATGGAAGCAATTAAACTAATAGGAGAAGAACACGTGATTCAAATAGTGACTGATAATGCAACGAATTACAAGGCGGCTGGCTTGAGCATTGAAACCAAATTCCCACATATATTATGGACTCCTTGTGTGGTGCATAGTCTGAATTTGGCCTTGAAGAGCATATGCGATCCAGGAGCAAAATCACCACACCATGCCCAATGTAAGTGGATCGTAGACTTGGTTTCGAAAGTTAATGATATTCGTAACTTTGTTCTTAACTATAGCATGACAAATTATATTTTCAATCAATACTCATATTTGAAACTATTGAGTGTGGCTAAAACTAGGTTTGCCTCTAGCATTATAATAGCCAAGAGGATAGTGACAGTTAGGAGTTCTCTTGAAAAAATGGTTATGGATGCAAATTGGAAAGTATACAGGGCTGGTGGAACCACTGTGGCTGAAAATAAGGCTCGAGATGTGAAAAAATACATTGTTGATGAGGATGATGATTTTTGGGATAATTTAGAATATCTTTTGAAATTCACGGAACCGATCATTGATATGTTAAGAAAAGCTGACATGGACACTCCTGTTTTGCATCTAATATATGACATGTGGGATTCGATGATTGAGAATGTGAAAAATATCATATTTGAACATGAGCACGAAGACATACTTGTTGGTCATCACCCTTTTTTTTTTATGTAATTCAACAAATTTTAGAAAGTAGATGGGACAAGAGTAACACTCCTTTGCATTGTATGGCTCACTCATTAGTCCCAAAATTCTATTCTGATGCTTGGTTGCAAAGTGGTGAAGGAGTTCCTCGGGTATCACCACATGAGGATCGAGAGGTCTCATTAATGAGAGCTCAATGCTTTAATCAGTTATTTCCTAATACTAACGATTTGCGCCAAGTTTACATGAAATTTGGAGCCTATTCTAGTGGGTCTGGGTATTTTGAACAAGCTCATGTAATTGATGCAAGAAGATATGAGGAACCCATTTCATGGTGGGCCAATCATGGGGCTTCAACACCACTCCTACTATCTTTGGCATTTAAGCTACTTTCGCAGCCAGCTTCTTCCTCTTATTGCGAGAGGAATTGGAGTATGTATTCCTTGATTCAAAACATCAAAAGAAACCGACTACTAACAACCAGAGTTGAAGATCTTGTGTTTGTTCATTATAATTTGCGCTTATTGTCAAGGAAAACCAAGGAGTACATGGATAGGCCTTCAAAGTTTTGGGACATAAGTAAGTTTATTTGTATTATAACGTATCACAGGTTCACAGTAGGAAGTCCAGCAACATAGTAATGTTTACTGCATTAAGAAATTTATACTTTAGCCTTTATGTTTTTCAGGTGGCAACCAATTTGACATTGAAAGAGGTGATGTAACGCAGCTTGTGGAGTTTTTTCTTGACGAATCAGTGCTGGAAGGAGTGAGATTTGACTAGGCTGATGATGTTGAGGTCCTTGATGGTGGGGGGGAACAAGAACAAAATGAGTAGAAGAAGGTGTCAACTATGATTTCTTTTTGCAATTAGACTACAAGTCTACTGGACGATAACTTAAAAGCACTAGTCTTTTGACTCTTTTGTTAATAACTTAATATTCAGCTTGGAATGACTTCTTTTGCTTGTAAATTTGTAATATAATTCTCGGTCAAATGCTGGATGCAAGATTGTATCTTGTTTATTTTGGATGATTTCATAACCAAACTAGTTTATGGCTTTATGTATCTAAATTCTAAACTATGTGCCTTTTGCTATGTTATGTTAATGTAAATCTCATTTTGGTATGGACTATGGAGAAATAGAAAGGATATACAGTAGATTTTAAAAACTGTAGGATCAAGTATCAACATACTATCAAATGTAAAGAAAGGTGATGAAGTGTGCCATGGTGTGATCATGTGGACAGGAAACCAGTGAATCAGGTAAATCTATATTTTCATTAACTAATTGAACTTTGTAAAAAACTCAATATTTCTAAGCAGTAAGGACTTACTTGTCTGTAACAGAACCAATTGGTGGACTCGAAGACTCCTTAGAACTTGAACGTAGTTACCAATTACAAGGTATGTTATTTGTCCCAATTTCTTAGTCCATATGCTTAGCAAACTTATGAGTTATGACTGTAACTTTATGTTTTTATTGTTATGAATATGATGACATGATAATTTTATACTCAATTTTTTTTTGGCATGTAGAAGTTACGGGTTTCTTTAAGTATAAAAATATAACAAAAATATTTAGAAAATTAGGTGGCGTATCCCGGTATCTGTGTCCAAATCCGGACACGTATCCACGAATCCTCTTTTTTCAGGATTGAGGTACCCGACCCTTAGATATGCACCCGTATCCAATTCACGTATCCGTGTCCGTGTAACATAGGTGGCGAACGTATCTACCTTGGACAATTTATAGAGAAATTTTCTATTGTGGTAGGTTCTTAAAAGTTTTGCAAGACGGTCGTCCCTGCCAATCAATTCCTACAGTAAGGCGATTCGTTTGGTGTTCGACGGGCCAACCATCGTTACTGGGTATCCATGACCAAAGGCATTTGCATTCTCCTCTCTTTCCTTTCCACTATATTTCTAACCATTCAAAGGGTTGGTAAGCATAGGCACTAAACTTAGACAAAAAAAATAAAGGGCCAGGCTATTTGCAACTGCGAATTTGTTATATGTAGCCACTTCATAAGAAGGAATCCAAAAATTTCATTTTATGAATCGGCTACATGTAGCAAATTCGCACTTGTATTTAACAGCACCCAAAATAAATAAATTAAGCTGATTTTGTTCTGAATGCCCATCGCGGAGGAGTCAGTGCTAGGCCGACAATATATCATCCTATAATAACGCAGTTGTCTAAACTCAGATATATCTCAGTACAGGGCCGGCCCTAGGCTTCACCTAGCAAATGGTGACTTGTTTTTTGAGTAGTTTATCAGAATTAGATGAGCTTAAACGCTATGAGAAAGACTAATCGGAAGATGGACGATAGAGAGATACCTGTTCTTATCCCTGCCGGAGCCGCCAATCGCCGCTGGAGCTGCTAAGCTTCGTTCGATTTTAAGATTTTTACGACGACACTTTCCGGGTGGTTGAGTTCCGATTCTGATGGGAGCATAGGGGTAATTGCATTTTACACTTGTCAAAAAAAAAGAAAGAAGAAGTGATTGCATTTTACGATGAGAGAAACATGTTACAGGTTTCGCAAATTAGTCCCAACAACTTGTGAATTGGTACAAATTGATCCGGGAGGATTTCATTTCATAATTTGACTCCGTAATGTCCAAGATATGCCCCCTCACTGCAAAAAGTATATTAAACTTACGATGCTGATTTTGTCGCTCAACTTTTATATGTAGGAGCTTCGTTTTTAATATAAAGTTAGGAATTTCATGTACAAAGTGGAGCTTTTGTGTGCAAAAGTGAAGTGCAAAAATTAATTTCCTCATAATTACAATGTTATGTGGCATCACCGCTTTAAGTTTAAGGAAATTGATTTTCTCGCTCAATTTTTGTAAGCAGACGCTCCACTTTTAGCGTGAAATTACTAGTAATGTTATGGATAGCGTGGAGCGCCTGCGTACAAAAATGGAGTACGAAAATCTATTTCCTTAAACTTAAAAGTGAACATGCCACATAGCATTGTGGTTATGTATTTTGCAGTGTAATTAGTACTACTTTACAGGTGAGAGAACATTATCCGCCTTATGCTTTTCATTTTATTACTAACAAATTTTAATTATGGAACTCGGTTAAAGTAAAAACTAGGGGTGCAAACGGTTTGGTTTGGTTCGGTCCGATTTTTAGCATTTTTCGAACCGAAACCGAAGTTATCGGTATTTGTAAAAATCCATATTGAAACCAGACCGTTTAACTTCAGTTTGGACCAGTTCGGTTTCATTGGGAAAATGATGGCCAATGACGTGTTTTGATAATTAATATCCTCCAAGAACATGCTGAGAACATTTGTTAATGCTAAAAATGTTCCAGATAGAATATTAATTATCAAAACACGTCATGGACTGTTATTTTCCTAATTTCATTTGGTAGTTTTCTCGATTTGAAACGGTTTGGGCTGAAAATGAATAATGGCCCTAGGGAAAAAAAAAGCTGTACGTACTAACGTAGTGACAGAGAAAAGATTACAAAAGGGTATGACTTCGGTGTCCCTCGTCATTTCGGGAATATCGTAACTTTTAGCATAACAAAATCATTATGAGTATAACCAAAACTCAATACAAACATAATAGAACCATATCAAGACATAACTTGTTTGTTATGCCTTGGTTGGGTTTGGTTATGTCTTGATTGTTTTTTTGGATATTCTTTGGTTATGTCTTATTTGGATTTTATTATGCTTGTAATGGGTTTTAGCTATGCTCATAATGGTGAAGTTTTGCCAAAAATTACGGTGTCCCATAGCATCATCCATTACAAAAACAAATTGGATAGTAATAATATCAAAACTGTTTTTATTGGTGCTAAAACTACATTGCATAAAAATTTTGTACATTGCACATGGTACAAGCCTTTTGTGTACTAGAGTTTTAGCATTAACAAAAATAGTTTTGACATTATCATTTCCCAAACAAATTTTGAGATTACCTTTGCCTTGTTTGGATCAAGATATGAAAAAAATAATTTCAACTAAAAAACACTCAACCCACGTTCAGGAGCACCAAATAAGTACTTATTTTTTAAGAAGTCAATTTCAAACTAAAAAATATAAGCTTATTGAAATTTAAAAATATTCAATATAAATTTTGTTTGAAAGATCTCATTGAGATTTTTTATATAGTGCAAAAGAATTGAAAAATTATTTTTCATTTATATTATTTTTTAATTTAAAAATGAGAAATAAATATTTATTTTTTAAAAAGTTGTTCTGAAATGAATTCTCGTTACCTTTACTATCAATCATTACTCTCTCCACTCATTATCATTATCTCCAATCATTGTAGCAATTTCTCTCTCTCTATCTCTCTACTCATTATCATTACTTTCAATTATTACTGTCATAAAAATACTTTAAATTTTTTTTCAAAAACCCATCCAAATACACTGTGATTTAGGTCGTGATATTACTCATTGCCCCGTCGGAGATGCCAGGGCAAACTTCTGCGGCATAGAGTGAGAAGAAAGACAAACCCACATCTAAAACCCTGAAACCTCTCTCCGCTTTCAATATCCCCGTTCTCTCTCTCTTTCCCATAGGGTTAGGGTTCTCGTCCCCACCCCCGCTTCCGCCCCCGCCCCCATCCCTCTCTCCATCCTTGTACCTCCATTGTTGCCAATGATGTACGGCGACCCGCAGCAGCAACAGCAACAGCAGCAACTACACCAGCAGCAGCAGCAGCAGCATCTACACCAGCAGCAGCAGCAACACCCCCAACAGCACCAGCAACATCCCCAACCACCGCCAACCCAGCACCATCCCCAATTCGGAGAGTTCCCGAGGGGCCCGCAACAGCAACAACAACCTCCGCCGCCGCCAATGATGCGGCAGCCGTCCGCTTCGTCTAGTAACATGGGCTCCATTAACATTGTCGGCCCGCCCGATTACCACCTCCAACAGCTTGCTCCACCGTCTCACCCTCCATATGATGGTACAGCGACGTGGAATATTTTTTTTTAATTGTGTTTCCAGTGTACAGTAGAAATATGCTAACGACTGCCTTCGGGCGATGGACAATCAAATATCTCAAGAAATCTTGGTATCGAATGGAATGGCGGAATCATCAGTTACCTAAGCTGTAAAATGATTTTCATTTGTAATGCACATTCTAACATTTGTAGCTAATGCCAAAGCAATGACCCATTCATTATAGTGAACCAAACCAAACCAAACCGAGCCTTGTGTACCAATCAATTGTGTCGGTTACATGATTCCTATTTTTCAATTGAGCTCTATCTAGGGCTACCTCTTCACTTAGATTTAGTGAGCCCTAGTTTTTCTGTATCACGGCATCAGTTTAGGTCTTTCTATTCCTTAGCCCGACTATCCACTACTATCCTTCTGGAGAAGACCAACTAAATTCAAAAATCTCCTGCCACCCCCGCCGCCTCTTCTGTCGTTCTCTGTATGGATGTCATTTGAGAAGACAACGAAAAGTATTGATTTGGAAAGATGCAATGATTGGATAGTTGATTTTGTGCGATGGTTGCCTATATTTGAGTAAATTGACTCAAATTGTGGTACTGTTCCCAGGGTCAATAGTTTTGTCGTTTCTCTAGATTAGAAGGTGAACCTTGAGATGGTATAGAGGTTGCCGTGTTCTAAATAGACTAGGCAGTGTTACAGTGGTTGGCTGCGGAAAATTTGTGCTCTTTGGTAATGTACGAGGACAGTTACGTTGAACTGCTATTCCTCTTCCCCCCATATGTTGTCTGGTAGATTGATTGTCAACAAAATACCCGTTTGTGGCTGAATGTTCCATGCTAGGAAAGTTTTCTGACTTTGTAGATTTGGAGGACAACCTCCTCTCTCGGCCTTGTTGTTTGATAGGTTGGCTGTTGAAAAAAGTATGGATGAAGCCTTTCACCTATTAAAAACTAAAAAAGGAAGTTGAAATTTTTGTTCCACTTGTCGAAATCTTCCCTGCAAACATTTATTTTCATACTTACCTTCAGATTTGGTAGTCGATGTCCTAGTGGTTGCACAACTTGAACTATTGATGGAGATCGAACTTCTTTTGTTTGCACTCAAAATTCCGTTGTTTGATGGATCGATTGTCAAGAGAAATAAGGAAGTTGATAATTTGATATTTCTCCACTACTTTATTTTTCTAAAGTTAGCCCGTCGCACTATTGAGTATTGACTGTGGACAACACCAGTGATGTAGCTTGTATTTTCGGGCTTATAATTGAATTGTTTTCAATCAATATTGCAGCTCAGGGTGATAGTTTTGCGGCAAAAAGAATCAGAAAGAGTGGGCAAAGGAGAGCTGTTGATTATACTAGCACCGTTGTGCGATATATACAGGTAATACGAGTTCTGCAATGATTATCTACATATTTGCTTTAGACTTCCTTCCTTTGGTTCTTGCTTTGCCAAGGAGTGTGTTTCTTGATATTCTCACTACTTTAGTTTTTGTCACCAGTTCAATCTAACTTTATATTTCATGGATATATTTCATGCACTTTGGCAAGGGATAATGTAATATATGAATGGCATCAAAAGGGGATGCCACATGCGGGCCACCTATATAGTCATGAGTTGTTCCTGTCTTTAACTCATACGTTGGTTGTGTAACTTGTATTAGAAGGTAGTTAAAATAGAAGATTAATTTGCCTCTTTTCTTAGCATACGGAGTGAAGAATGTGGGTGTCATCTTGTGTTCATATTCTACACCCATGTGTTGCTTCAAATGCAACTACGGTTCCCATTTTCAAATAAGCATGAGTTGGCAAAACAGTAAAATTGTGATGATGTTGAGTTGTTTTAACGTGGATGTGGTTTATGGTAAACTTTGTGCAAGATATGATTGGGTTGATTTAGTTTTTCATATTCAATTTTTGTGCTATTCATTAAAAGTGATGAATTCATTCCTAGGTTCCATTGAGTTTGGCTATTAAAAGGTAGTGTTCTGTCTAGCTTTATATTTTATAAAATCATATGAACTTTTGGGTTAGGGATCTATTGTATCTTGGTTTATGCTTTTGTTGACTAATGGCCACAAGGGGCGACCATACTTGTAAGGTGTTCCTTGAAAAGTTTTGGGATGCTCATGAGGGATTCAAGACGACTTTATGTATACTTCAAAGGACAAACAAATCAAGATAAAAAAAATATCGAACATATCCTTAAATTTATTTGGGACCCGTGAGGAGCTGTATGAGGTGAAAATCTCATGTACGGTTTTGTAATAGATGGTATCAGTGATGTTATCACCGACTATGGTTATCTAACAATTCAAGTACCGTTAATATAGTTGAAGCACAATCAAAATATGGTTTTTGGGGATGGAATTTGTGGCGTCAACCTACAGGGTTTATCATTTTTCTAATTTCTTCCATAGGAGTGTGAGAGATTACCTTTTGATTTACCAGAAGTAGAAGAAGAATTAGTAGCAGGTTATCAAATTGAAAAATTTACTAGTTTCTTCATTACTCTTAACATCAACCGTGTTGGTGGAAATGATAATTCCAACAATTTCTTTATTCTCAACGCCTCTAAATTTCTAGGAATGAGTCACTTCAACAGCCTTCGATGGTTATACTAGTATCCAAAATACGAATGAGATGGGGTGTTTGACGAATGAGATGGGGTGTTCGCTAGATTGTTAAGAGTAAGGATCTCCCTGATCCTGGCCTTTTTGAGACAGAGCTGGAGATAGCATAGGGACAAACTCTGGAGACGGTTACGATTTCGAAAATATATCGATTTGATATCAATCTTCAATTCGAATTTGCAAAAGCAATCTCTCCTTGGTCTTCTTGCATAATAATAATATGGGTTCCAAACATTCATGATATTATGCATGTGAGGAAGTCGAAGGAAGCATGGTAATGTGCACATAAATTAATTTGGGTCTCTAGGCCTGCCCTTTCTGATGCTATTTGGCTTTGATTTGGGGGCATGGTTCTACAACAAAATGCCCCTGTAGTTCCTCGGTTCTTGGAGGTTTAGGGGGGCCACTGTTTCAGTGGTATTCTGAGAGCAGCCACTTTGTGCATATATTGCCAAAGGTTAGGTCTGTCTCCAATCATCCCCCGCCCATACCCCCAATGATTGGGGACTAGATGGGTTATGTTATGTTGTTGTTGTAGGAAGTCGAAGGACTTCTTATCCCTTGGTATATTATCGAAGCATTTCTCCAGGGATTGATAAAGTAGAAATATTCTTGTTATTGCTTCGACTCATCTTCCCGACAAAGTGGATCCCGCTCTAATAGCTCTGAATAAATTCAATACGTGCATTAAGGCATGAAGGTTTCTTATTCCACAAGAACGAAAGTACTTTTTCACTCGTGCATCTACTAGGAGATTTCTTTTGGAAAAGAAAATGTTCCATACTAATGTAATGGAGTCAGGTCTATAATCATGGATTCCGATGCACGAGATCTTGTAGCACTTACCGATGAGGCCCTATCAATTAGTATTCCACAGAAGGCCGAGAAGAAGAAGTCACTCTATTATTGCTTATGTGGAAGACTCACTCAATTCTTTATGAAAAATGGAAGAGAGCAGAGGGATTAAAAAGGACAATTTTTGCATTTGAGGGGACTTATCGTACAAAGGGACCCCTTGAAACTTGAAAGTCACGCTTTTGATTAATAGACATGGGCTCCGAAAGGTTTAATCAGCCAACACCAAGAAAGAGTCCTAAATTCCTACTACTTAACAAGTTGAGAGATTCTATTATTCCCAATGGATGAGCTAAAAATAATTACAAAATCGAAACAAAAAATGACTGCAAAAATAAATGTTATTTAGAATAAAAAAATGTTATTTATAATAAAAATAATAAAACAAGTTCGAGTCCTAAAAGATTTGAATCACTAAAAAAGATTTGGCAAATATTAAAAGGAAGATATATCCAATTAATATTAATCCGTAAATTATATCTTTTTATAAGATTTTTTACTCAAAAAATATACATAAAAGTCCTACCTTTCTTTCTTATTGTCATAAAAAGGATAGAACAAAAGGTAATGGAAAAGGTAATTGTTCTTGAATCAATTTTCTTCGAGACATACAGTGGGGAGGGATTTGAATACAAATACATTACCCCAGCTACTGCCAGAGCGCTGGAATATGATTCCAAATTTGGTACCCAGAGGTACTGCCATCTCTTTCTTTCCCTTTATATATTTGAACAACCCTTGTCTGCACTGTGGAGCTTTTTTCTGTAGATCAGTAGTTAGAGACTTATTAGAGTTGTTATAGACATCTTTCGAGATTGAACAGTGCGATTCTTTGTAATCGATTTCAGGTTTCTATCATGGATGTGTAGGTCAATTGGGTTACTAACCTGACTTTTGTTTTCTGCTGCCTCTATTTTTTCTTTTTGGACACTGATCTTTTATCCTATGTCGTCATATGGACATTCAATGGAAATCAAGTAACTTCTTTTCTTCAACATTTGTCAATATATCCTTGCAGATCCGCATGTTCCAGCGGGATTCAAGGGACAGGACAGTACTGCAACCCACCCCAGCAGCTGCTATTGATGTAAGTGATTCTGTTTATGTTTATTCGTTTTGCTTACTGTGGTAAGCCCTGAGGATAATTTTTCTCGTTTATCTTGTGTTCACCGATTTCTTCATGGCTGGAACCTGGAAATTATTTATCTATGTTATTTACTCCATGTTGCTGCTTCGTTATGCTCTGCTTCAGTCTGGACTCATTTCTGTTCCTGTCATCTAAAACCCCTTGATCTGGATTGGTGCAGATGTTGCCAGCTGTCGCCTATTCAGATAACCCATCGACAAGCTTTGCAGCTAAGTATGTGCACACATCTCTGAACAAAAACCGATGTTCAATTAATCGTGTTCTGGTAAGTTTGATAAAAACTAGTTATTCTGCTTCTGCTGCATGTATTTTGTGGATTGCTGAATGACGATTAGGAAGTGTGTCTAGTTAAATCATGTTGATTATGCAAACAATTTGACAAAAATTCGTTTATTTTTTATATTGTAACCGATATATTTGAAGGTATGAAAATTTTATCGTATGCCTGTGCGGTGTCTCTGTCTTTTTCTTCAAAGTATTTCCCATTTTTGTTCTGTGGCATGTCATGTTTGTGTTCCATGATTTTTACTCCCACCGGTGACCTATCGCATGTTTGACAACCGGTAAAGTATTTCGGGGATTTGACAGGATTTGCAATACGATGGGGATTATTGGTGGCATGTAGATTATTGGACAGGATTAGTGAAACTATGGGAGTAGGGTACTATATTTGACTAGGGTAGAATAGTATGAGATTAAAATTGAGGATTGTTTTCTACTTTGGTTTAAAGAGGTGACCAATCCAGTGGTATTGGACTACCAATACCACCTCCCCATAGGTGGTGCTAATCTCCCCAATTTGGAGGGTTAACAATCGTTTCTACTAGTTGCAATCCTCTTTCCAAAACAATCAAGATCTTTAGCTGACTACAAAAAGTATGTAACGCAACAGCTGAAGTTTTGGAATCCCTTAAGAGGGTTATGAAACATGGCCTTCAAGGATTTTGGAAGGCTGATAGTAGTGGTCATGTAATATGCGTGGAACAAGAAATGGCTAGAAATGCATCTCTATATGAAACCAGGGCAAAAAAGTGGGGACAGGGATTTGGTATACCGGCCCCTTTCGCCGGTGTGCCCAATTTTGGTTAAGGGAATTGCAGAAGTTCAACGCGAATCAGCAGTTTTAGATCCTATTGACCTTATTTTCATTCCTTGAGTTGCTTTGTGACATTCCATGACCTCTCAGTCTTTTTGTTATTATTTAAGTGGGGATGAATTTGGTTTGAATGACATCACTAGTAGGGTACATAATTGATCTTGAGTGGGATAAGGAATGGTTTTCAACCACACAAGTCATATGGCAGTTTATTTTTACATTGGTTATAGGCTTATAGCCATAAACAAGTTGAAGGGTGAAGAAAAAGGATTGATTTGAATATTATTGGGTATGTTTTGGTTTTCTCCTTTTCTATTACGCACTCCCATTTGAAGATTTGGGAGAAATTACGTTTTATGCTTTGCACTTTCCCTCCAAACAATTTACGTCCTTGGAGTTCAATCAAGACTCAGACACTTAACCCCGAAGTGGTTGGGATTTTAAGCAGTTGCATTAGATGGGGGGGCCCTCGGTGCTTGGGGAACAATTTAATCATATTTGCTTTTGTTTAGAGAGGTTTTCTAACATATCATGATATTTGGCTTTTTTGAAGTGGACTCCAAGTGGAAGACGTCTCATCACAGGTTCTCAAAGTGGGGAATTCACTCTTTGGAATGGCCAGTCATTTAATTTTGAAATGATTTTACAGGTATGGATGTATAGGTGATGCCTTTTGTTTGTCCTCCTTGTGTGAAAGAAGCCAAATTGATCTACGTAGCATCTATTGATGTCCAGGCTCATGATCAAGCTGTCAGGTCTATGGTATGGAGTTACAATGAGAACTGGATGGTCACCGGTGATGATGGGGGCTCGATAAAGTAAATATGTGCACTTAAATTACGTTTACAAAGTTTTCTATGACTTTTGATTTTGGTCATATGCTACATCAATTTTTCTTGATATGTGGATATGGCGGCATTTTGTAGGTATTGGCAAACCAACATGAATAATGTGAAGGCCAATAAATCTGCTCATAAGGAATCTGTCCGTGACTTAAGGTATGTGCTTGTTGCTAGACAAGGAATCTATCCGTGACTTAAGTTATCTATTTGTGGTTGCATATATTAGCCATGGCGTGCCTTTCTAGCTGTTGGTTGTTCTTTGAGCAGCTTCTGTAGGACAGATTTGAAGTTCTGCTCTTGCTCTGATGACAATACTGTCAAAGTTTGGGACTTTGCTCGATGTCAAGAAGAACGCTCACTATCTGGTAATGTCCCCGGGTCAAAAAATATTCTTGCATAGTGAGCAACAATTTATTTTCCTTCTATAAGAACTACCTCATTGCTGCATATGACATAGTTTATTACTCAGCCTTTTAAGATAAGCATTGAATAACTGCATATATGTTATACATACATGACTCAAAGCGTTCATGAGATAAATTACAGTATTTTCTTCTTCGTGTTTTCACTCAGGCAGGCCATGGTTGGGATGTGAAGAGTGTTGACTGGCATCCTACTAAATCTTTACTAGTTTCAGGTGGTATGGTGTTGCAGCTTTTATTTGTTGAACTGGTTGGAGTTTCTTAAATGGCAAATTTATATGGGTTTCTATTTTATTCTTCTTAGGGGGAAAAGACAACGTTGTGAAACTTTGGGATGCAAAGTCAGGGAGAGAGCTTTCTTCACTGTTAGTACAACTGTTTCAGTCACCAAACTTATTAGGATTTGTCTTTTGCTTGATACATCTTTTGAGGAGTTCTCATTATTTGCAGTCATGGGCACAAGAACACTGTTCTTTGCGTCAAGTGGAATGAAAATGGTAACTGGGTGCTGACCGCTTCAAAGGATCAGAATATCAAGGTGGATCAACTTCTTACTGCTCCAGATTTTATTCAATTGAATTCCTTTTGATTGTTGATGATTATCCCCGTCTGCCTTCTATCTGCATTTTTCAGCTGTATGACATAAGGGCTATGAAGGAGCTGGAATCTTTCCGTGGGCATCAAAAGGATGTAACTGGTTAGTTCTCGACTTTTATTAAGTATCATCTCCATCTTCCATGAAATGGAGTATGGATATAACTGCAACTTAATGCTGCTATTTTACAAGTTTGTTTAAAGTTCTTAGTTTCATTTCTTGGGCCACATAGATAGAAGATTGCAAGATCTCCAGCAATACCTAAATAACTGTGGATGACAAATTCCTGACGCGGCTCACACCTTATCGATGTAGCCCAGTCGACATGGGGCCTAAAAGGATACGATAAATTTATTACTGGCATCAAATTAGTTAGGACCTAGGAGTCTTTGTTCTAGTCTTGTTTTATTTTCATTTTTGGACTGCTTGAGGTTTTGAATGAATTCTGTGGGTATTAGGCCTTTGCTAGTAGCTCGCTTAGTGGCTATGGCCAAACAAGGTTACTTTTGAGCCAGGTTTGGGTCTCCTCCAAGTTTGCCCTACGAATCTTTTGCTCTGGCCAAACAAGGTTCTTTTGAGCCAGGTTATAGGTCTCCTCCATATTTTCTTGTGAATTTTATGCAGAAATTCCTAGGCTTATTGTGGCTAAAGCCAATACTCCTTTCCAAAACAATGAAAGTGATGAGATCTTACGCTTGCTGCCTCTGCAAAAAGGGTGGATTTTAGTTTATGTCAAAGGCTGCTTCAATGATTTTTTGGTGCTTGCTGCCGTTGAAGGTGTTATGAGAGATGCCAATTGTGAGTTGTCCTGGGGCGTGTGTGGGTGGAGTTTCGATGATACATCGGTTCGCTGGCTCAGTTCAGCTGACTCGCTGGGTTGTGGGCTGTTTGGATGACCTTCATTTTGCATGGGGCTTGGTTTTCATCCCTAGTTCTTGAATCTGACTCCAAAGTTGCCCTTCACCTTATTGAAGAAGCCTCTCCTTTTGATCCAAAAATTTTCTGCGCGGGGAATTGTCAGGCAGCATTGTCATTAGTGTCTGGTTGGTGCGAGGCTGATGGTTGCCCGCACAATCTTGCCCGCTCTGGTGTTAGCTGTGGTTCTGGTTTTGTCTTACTTTCCAGACCCCTAAGGCTCTTTGGCATTTTTTGGCCCCAGGCCTAATTGGTCCAGGAGTTTTTGTGTCTATCATTCTTTAGTTTGGGGCCAAAAGAAGGAAGTCGCCCCTTTTGCAGATTGCTATTAATCTAGTTTTTTAGTGCTTTTTTTCTTTTGTCTTCTCCCAATTTTTTAGATTTTTTCAATCTTTTTGTCATTTTTCTTTTTTCTTTCCTGGTGCATCTAGACTATAAGACCACCTAAAGCTGTGACGGTTTCTTAGTGCAAGCCAATGGAAGGTTATCTGGAATGGGTGGGGGGTCTTTGTTGAGCATGCCCATTTCTGGAGGATATGGGATGGGGTGCCGCATTGGTGTTGCATGTGTAAGAAAGCGGAGGAATTGGCTGATCGCTTATTTTTTTGTTTGGAGTCAGCCTGAGACTTGTTTATGCTGTCCTTGTTTTTCGGAGTGGGTTGGGCTTTTCCAGCAACTACATCCAACTTCTTGATTGTTGGTATGTGTTGGGACGAGAGGGCAAGGAAGGAGTGGAGAGTGGCTCTCACTCACACTCAAACTGGCTTTACTTAAGGCTGTTTTTGGATTAAGGAGGATTTTTGTGTTTTCTTGATTTTGTTAGTAGACATTATTGGGTTTAGTTTGTTGTTTTGTCTCTGTAAGTTTTAATTAGTTCATCAATTGGAGGGGTCACAGAAACCCACATCGGTTTACTTTGCACATGGGGAAAAGAACATGGCTGAATTTGAGGAGTTTTAGGAGCAGGTGCAAGATTGACCATCTCATTGTTCTTAATCATGATATCAGGATGCTTGTGGCAATGGTCACGTCATGATGATGATAGCTATGGGGAATTTCAATACCTAAATAAAGAGGGAATACAAGCAGTAATTTCTTATTCTTACAAATATGGAGTAGCCAAGTAGGTGTCTTAATTGCCATGAATATTGAATATCCGTGGATTTGCATGTAGAAAATTTATTATTCTTGTGGTTTTTGAAATTTCGATATTTGGCCTCCAATTTATTTTCCTCAATGCTTGTGCACAAGACGCCTCCATGTGATGAAAGTCATGAAACATTAGGCCATGTGTATCCTATGCGTTTCCAGTTTTAGAAAATATACAGAGTAATTGTGACATATTCAGACACGTGTAGGTACATGTCTAATGAGTGTTGTTGGTCAGGACATGTCAAAGCTTGTTGTGTCAGTGATTCCTAGCACATTGGGTTTACATGGTAAATTAGATTACCATGATCAAGGTTAATTACTTCCAATTTCTGTTATTGTTATTGCAATTTGTGTCATCATGCTGCTAACCTGCTTCAGTCTGACATTTAGTACTTCTTATTCCTGGAAATTGATTTATTATCTATATGGCCATAGGTTCTGTGTCAACCCTTACCATTCAGTGTCAGTGCTTATACAAAATGATCGCTGATTTGACTTGCTTGTGTATCTAGCTACCAATAATATGCTCTGCGTATGACTGGCCTTGTTCACTATTAAGCTATTTCATTAGCATAGGGACTTGAGCGCTTAATATATGTTACTTTTCTGAGGAAATCCATGCTAACATCGTGTTACGATATGATCTAGCAGTGAAGATTAATAAATGTCCAATAAGATTGCGTTGGTACAGTTTACTCTCGGTCTTGTGGGCCAAAATTACTTGCTCACTTAGTCTGTTAGCTGATTCTTTTGTTATGTATGTTTTTGAAACTCATGTAGCATTGGCTTGGCATCCATTTCATGAAGAATATTTTGTTAGCGGCAGCCTTGATGGATCTATATTTCATTGGTTAGTTGGGTAAGTTCTTTTCCTTAGTCATAGCAGTTACTTAACTGTTGCACTAAATTACTGTTCTTTGTTGATCTTTTCCATGTCGTTGGAACTTTATGTCCAAATTGATTCCCATGTGATAGCTTTCAGATTGTATAATGAACGCCATTTACATTGCACAGAACAGATCTTTGAAAAGTACAACATTTGTGGGGAAATGTACTCCATTTTCTATTGCAGGGTGTGGTGTGAAAGTGGAATAGGTCAAGATTAGAGTTGCTTCTTTCTAAGTGGAGACATCTTTTATACTATCTTTTATGATTTCTTTCTTCTTTAGATTGTAGTATGTGGTTTTCATTCATGGGTGTTACTATTTTGCATATGGTTAAAAGAATGAAAGATTTATACTGCTTTATCAAAACCAGGATTCAGATCCTGATGATAATAGACCATGTTGGTAGATTGCATAACTTCTTTTGTGCTTCTCATATGCGTCCGTCATTGTCAATTTTGATTGGAAATGTAGTAGTACCAAAGTACAATTATTTTGTAAATGTCACGACGGCTATGGATTTTTTTTTCCCAAAAAATACGAAAGGAACTAATTTTTTCGAGTGAAGAGACAAATATACTCTTTGTAGTTGGCTTTATTATTCTTCCTTGGGTTGGAGCAGCAAAAACCATTGAAATTTGGTGGGCTGGGGACTTATAGGAAGAGAGCATCTTTAATGGGGCCTTTATACTCTGGTGGGTAGTCGCCAGATTTAGAATACGTTGGAGGAAACTTAACTATTAGTCTTTAACTGCTCCGTCTGCATGGGGAAAGAGGGACTACATGGACCCTTTCTGTGGTTGAAAGTTTGCGGTCGTATTTTCTATAAGGAAGCTGGTTATGTTCCTTCCAAAGGAATTTGGTTGGGTTCCAACTTGTGGGATGTTTTGTTTTTCTGGATAAGTTACTCGTAAGAAGACTCTGCTGCTGATAACTTCTCTAGAAGATGAAAGTTATTCCACATTGGTGTTGTATGTGCAAGGCATTGGGGGCTTCAGGAATCAGTTAGTTGATCGTAGGGTGTTTGGGCTTTATTGATCTCCTTGATTGGTGGCTCTTTCTTTTTCTCACAAAGTTGTGTGGAGTTTCCTGTATATTCCTAAGTAGATAGATGACATTTTCTTATAGTTTGGAAGCATGCCTGATGCGCATAAGGAGTATCGTCATTATGTTTGAGTGTTATATTTTTTGGTAGACATAAGTAGATGTTTATCTCGTCATGTCCCACTGGGCGAAAGGAGATCACCATTGTGCTTGATGTGGTTATTTTGTTGAAAAATGTGGATGTTATCTGACCATACATAGTTCCTTTTCTTAACCATTCAAAGTTTCAGTCCATCTTTCGAATAGCTTGTTTTTCTGTTTATATTATGGTACCCTTTACCATTAAGATATCTTGAAGAGGGTTAATCCTCTGCTGCCTTTTGGGCTATGGAGACAAATTTGAACTTTGACTTTCTGTGGAGATGTTATATGTTCTCTATGCCTCTGCTTTCTCTAAGTATATTGAGCTCCTTCAATTTAGTCATGGGACTCATCGATTGCCCGTCTTATTTTTGAGATGAATTGCCTCTCATTTCTCAACTTAATGTTTACTTATAATTCAACTTTGTTGGGGTGTGTTATTTTATTTCCGGTGGATCATTTCTGCCATCTTTCCGACTATATTGTTGGTTAAACCTTGGAATATCATGCCTTCTCCAACTGTGTTTCACAGTGACATTATTCAACATCTTTACACAAGGCTCATTTGTTGTAGAGGGACTCCCCCACTCTGAGACTCACCTCCGTGGGTCTTATTTGGTGGACATGTTTCCTGTTTTCTTGTGTATGGTACAACGTGTTTATTTGCCCTTGACCCCTTGTCAATGAACCCTGAGCTTGGAGTAAAATTTAGTAGTCATTTGGTGATCATACGAAGCATGAATGGATGATACGTCAGTTCTTCCCTATTTCAATTATATATAATGACATTGAATTAAAAAATTCTGTCTTCATTTCTTCCTAACTTCAATTCTTTACTCTTGTCTGACCATGCAGATCATACACTTTTTTCATTTGGCTTCTAGTGACATCGTGGTGTTTCATTATGAATTGTCTTGTTGAATTTGCTCTTAAGATAATTATTATGCTCTGGAACTCCATCTTTAGCCAATACATTTGGATAGCATCTTTGTTTGGACTTTGGAGGGAAAATTTAAGTTCACAGCGATTGGAACTTCCCTCGTGTTTTCCATTTTTAACTGCTCCAGGTTATTCATCCCCTATGGTATTCATCATAAGTCACTATGTTTACGACATAGTCTTACCTTCTGAAAACCACTTCGTAATGTTTCTAGGAACCTTGTGGTCATGGAGTTATTTTTTACCAAGTTCACTAATGTGGTCCCTTTATTACTTAGGAGTGCTTGGTTCACTCATTTTGTGGTCAGTACTTGGATGGTTTGCTCGTGTTGCTTGATCCTAAATTGGAGTCAATTTCAGACTTCTTGTCTCTGATGACAGTAAACTTTTCAAATCTGCAGTCATGATACACCTCAGGTTGAAATTCCCAACGCCCATGATAATAGTGTTTGGGATCTTGCATGGCATCCTATTGGATATATTCTCTGCAGGTAAGTCGCAAGAGTTGTTCTTTCTTGAATTTTTCACCTTTTTTTCACCGTGCTGTATTTTATGCTCATTTGAGATTGTTCATAGAATTTAGGACCACTAATGATACTTACCAAGGGAACCTTACCTATGGCCTCTGGCTTTTTGGGACGTGGTTGTTTAGAGATGTCTTGTCAAAACCTTCTGATATCTTATTGAGTGATAAGAAATTGAATAACCATAGAATACTAATGACGCGAAATCAGTATAATATTTGAGCAGAACTATATCTTCTTGTGTATTCCTGGCTCTCTATAATGCCTACTCTCACTCCGCGGTACCTCTTGCTGCTCAAGCAAGATCATGTCATTTGAACCTTCTTGATTGTTCTGGGCTACGTCTCGGGAATATCTTCTTCCTTTTGATATAATCTACATACTAGGAAGTATGCATGACAAAAAGGTTTCTAGATTTTCTACAATTGAAACGATCATTAATAGGTTTGAATGTACTCTTTTCATCTTTTGTCTACCATGCGAAGGCAAGTTATTTTTGTCATATTCACAAATTGTTACATGAGGGTGTAAGTGATAGACACTTATGTCCCCCAAGTTTCTGAAGTGTGCCCAGTTGTAAAAGACGAGAAATAATATAGATATGTTTTAGGAAAATGTACTGCTGATATTGTCCTTGTTGAGGTAATGGTTATTGCTTCCGGGCCTCTTCCCCTTCTTCTCTCCGATAAATAGAATCCATTAGTTTGATATCCTGCATTTGCACCGTTCTGGCTCCACGCGTGTAGGATGGAAGGTATTTGTTCTGCATTATTTAGCTTTGTTGGCACATCCCATTGGTGAACATTTATAGCTTCTGATGCAGTGGTAGCAATGATCACACAACCAAGTTCTGGTGCAGAAATAGACCTGGGGATCCAGCTCGTGATAGGTTCAATGTTGGTCATAGCCAAGGTTTGTTCCTTTTGTACCTTATTTATTCCCCCTTTCCAACTCTTTCTCTTCGTCTTGATAAATTTCCCATTCAATGAGGTTCCGACTTGTTACAGGTTAGTGCAAATGCACTGGGCTTTGTTGATTTGTTCTTTTAATGAACATTTACTGTATTTGGATCACGGATTTGTGCAAGGAAAATAAAAAGAAAATAGAAGAGTTAAAGGATCTAACAGTTCGCAATGGTTAGATCCTTTCAATTTCCCTTTCCTTTTCCTTGCTCGGTTGCTCCTATCCTTGATCCAAATACGGCCTAAGATAGAAGCTATAATTGAAGGGATTATTCTTCCATTTTTATCTAACTGTCGGGTTTTTACCAGGTTATGGTGAGCAAAATCCTGCCCTAGCTGGTCGTATGCCTGGTAATTTCCCAGGAATTGAGCCTCCTACAACTCCTGGCCCTTTTGCTCCTGGATTGACCCGTAATGAGGGGAACATTCCCGGGGTTGGAGTTGCAATGCCATTTTCTATTCCATCTTTTGATCCATCAGCTCAGGGAGAGCAGAGGCCCCCTCCTTTGGCAGTCTCAATGCCTTTAGGGGCTCCTCCGCTCCCCCCTGGTCCACGTCCTGCTCATCTTGCTAATCAGCAGCAACCTTATCAACAACAAAACCCTCAGCAAATCCAGCATCACCAGCAGCACCCACAGCAAATGAACTCTTTGCTCCTGCCGCCTACGAATCTGCCTCAGTTACAGCCTCCATCCCATTTGTCCATGCTGTCACACCCACATTTACCTCATAATCCGGCCCAGCTAGCACCTCTTGGCATGCCTTCATCAATGCCAGGACCGATGCCTACTTCACTTCCTATGCCGATGCCCAGTCAACTGGTAAATTATGTACCCGCAGGGTTTTTTTCCTTCAATTTCTGCTCTTATTTTCATATCTAGTACCACAATTTGCAGGGCTTTTGGGTTCCCTTTATACATGGGGACAGGGATTTGCTTGGAGTCCATTTTTGTTCACCCTTACCTAAAGAGGATGAACATTATTACTCTCCCTCTTTTTTTTTTTAGAAGCAACCCCCCCTCCTATGGTGGAGAGATTGTGGGGTTATTTTTTTGTGGGACCCGAATCCATCTACTAATGAGAATGAGGGCATTGTTCATCCTCTATTGGTGAGGGTGACCACAATAATTGTCTGTCTGCTTGTAAATTTTTAGAGAAACTGTCTTCCAAAACTCCATTTGTGTTATCGAAAGCCTTCTCCTGTGTTAGGATCGTCACATACACGATCTATGAGTATAAAACAGTAAAGAATCAAACACAGAGATATACGTTGTTCCCCAAAACCGGGTACGTCCACGGGAGCGAGAGCGGCTGCTGTTATTTTATTATCACAGTATGAATTAGGGTTTACAATATAGAGTATTTATAACTACTCTATTCTAACCCTAATCTGGTATTTGGCTTGTATCTCAAAAATACCCCTGTACGAACTGTACCGAACAGCAGGGGACGTTGCCCCCCACACCCCCCAATTATGGAACGCCTGGGCCTTCGGCCCAATCTACTTTCACTGGATCATTGGCGATGGGCCAGATGCTGTCACTCCGCTCCACTCATTCCGCTACGCTCCGGCATCTAGCCTTCTTTCTAGAACTCATTAGTATATCTTCATACTTAATATATGAGCCATAGTTCTAACATCTTGTGCATATGTTTTTGTTTTTTTTTAACCGAATGTCTGGGCCAGCTTGCGCGCACCTCGATTAATTCTAGGGCTTTGAAGTTAACGACAAGTCAAACCTCCAGTGGCTCCAAGGTTTGGAATGTTTGGCTTTCCTAAGATTCGAACTTGCAAGCTCTTGGGTGGCAAGCCCTGTAGTTACTTTCTCGTACCCATTTGGCCTAAGCCCTTGGTGTTTCCCCTCTTCATATGCTTGCACATCTACTGTAGTCTATTATAGTTGGTGCTCGTATTGTTGTACGTATAGTTGGTTAATGCTTGAAATGACAGCAGGGCCTCTTCATTTTTTGACTAATTGAGAACTGGATTATACAATGTGAGATCCCAATTAGTTCTTTTTGGCCATAAGGAATTTTTGTTAATTTTTGCAAATTTATGCCTGCAGGGGATGCCAGGTGCAATGAATCAGATGGTTCCTCCATTTCAACAAGGACATTACATGGGTATGAATCCTATGCACTCCGGGTCAGCACCTCCAGTCGGAGGAAACGCAAATGGGTTGCCAAATATGCAGGGCCCTTCAAATGCAAGTGGGACCCAGATGTATCAATCAGCTGGTGCATTCAACCGGCCACAAGCTGGGCCGATGCCACCAATGCCAGGACATAATCCCTACCAGGTGAGATTATGAGGAACATTGTAAACAAATAAAAAACTCAATTACTGTTACACCAAGACAACAATATGAGGCTGTAATTGTTTTGTTAACCGAGTACTTCCCGTTCACTGGAAACTTTCATCAGAATTCTCCATTTGGTGGATACCGATGTAATTTCTAACGGTGTAGCAGTTCTTCCATGAATATATTCTGGCTTGTTTTAGATGGTTTGGGATGGCCTAACTGAAGATTACTTTTCCCGCTATTGCTTTGTTTGCAGCCTGGGAATCCAAATGCAGCTGGCATGGGAGCATTGCCTTCAAATTTCAATCTTCCGTCTGGCATGCCTCCGCCGCTACCTCCAGGGCCCCCACCACATGGCCAAACAAAGTAGATACTACTTCTGTATATTAGACTGTCTCAGCACGTAGGGATGTTGGTTAGGACATGATTTAAAATCTCTCCCCCTCATTTTTTTAGTGTACTATTAATCATCTTTCGGATCCAAGGGTTTTGTAGTTCCCCCTATTTCCTTTTTTTCTCCCTGATTATAATTTTGGCTTTTGCTTTTCTTCCTTCGATGAAACTGTTTGAATTGAAATGCAATTGAAGCTCCCATACAAGATACATAGATATGTTCGTCTTTGTTTCTGATTCATTTAAGCATATTATTTGGATCCATTTGTGGAGATTTTCTTCCTGCTGAAGGCTTTGGTTGCATTGAAATTGATTTTCTTGAAATTTCACTAAAGCACGCGTCCTTCCGGTGTACAAATTTTCAAAATTTAGGTTTTAATAGAAGCAACCGTGGCGCAATATTTTTGCTTGAAAAAATATTCCGATGTCTAATCTGTGGCTTCCACGAAAACCATTGGCTACCGCAAATTGATTCCTTAATGGCAAGGAATGACAATTTTGAACATAATAGTAACTTGTTTTCACTACTCCACAAGGATCAGGAAATTGGATCCAGGTTTAAAAGACAGCTTGGTATAAAATAAATATTCTTGGCCTTCATGGGATGAGCTCCTCTCCAATCCATGCCATCCGGTTTGCCCATTGGTGGGCCCATACGGGTCTAATTTGATGATCTAATTGTTCACATTTTAGAGCTTGTTGAGTACATCAACCGTGCCAAAAATCAGGTTGTTTGGATGTTGTTTAACATGTTTTCAGAACAGATTTGTTTTAGAATATAACAATATTACAACACAGAATTTGAGTCCATCTAACCCATTTATCTCAAGACAAATGCATTCCGAATTTATATCAACTAATCTTTGATCAATTTGATTTTTGGCGTGACAAATATTCTCAACGAGCTCTAAAACGTGAATGGTTTGGATCATCATAGTGGGCGTGGGAAGGACTGACAAATGGACAAACTGGACGGTCCAGTCCATTTTTATGGTTTGATGTCACCCGTGTTGAGCCATTTTCTTCCAAGAACATAATTTGAATCTGAAACAAAGACCAAAATAAATAATTCAGTATTCTGCCACCTGTCCAAATATTTCACCAGAGAACTATTTCATGGTGTAAACAATTCTTAAATTAAGTGAAGGAATTTCGATTTTTTTTTTTTCCCAAAGGTTGCAGGGTGGAACATCGTGCGATTTTAATAACAATCATTCCGCGTGAAGGAAACTTATTGCCCAAACCACGGGAGCAATCTCATAGTCAAACCTGGAACCAATGGGCAAGATTTAAATATATATTATGAACTGAACTCCAAGCAAGCAAGTTTCCATCGTTCATCCAACGGGCAAGATTTTCTCCGAAAGTCCAATGGCATATGTTTGATAAATACTTTAAATATAATCCTTTTGTTTTTCTTTGATAACTCAGATGTCCTGGTCGGCTTATGCGCACCTCGGCTGATCGTGGGGGCTCAATCCCACCGTCCACTTGCGGAAAACCCAATTTATGCCAGAACAAAACTGTGTATAAATGTTTCCGAATGGCTTGATAACACCTGAGAGATTTTGAAACTGAGACTTTAGGAGGAAGTAAACCCCGTCTCACCTTCACCGGGAAGGGCAATCCCGTCATATTAGTTCCATTCATTAGCAGTTAAGCACCTTCCTATCAGGTCAAGTCCTTAGCACATAAGTTACGCAAAAGGGTTGACTAAGCTACAATTTGATGATTTGATCTATAAATATGTGTGCTCTGCCTTCTGTATGATTTATACTGAACATAATTTACTATAAACATTCATCTCTATTTGTACTTGTAAATTTCTTCATAAGTCGTGGTTAGTTAATTAACTAGCATCATTCACCATCCATCAATGGAGAAGAAGACCAAAAGCAAGCTCTCACTCTTCATCTGTTGCTCCAGTGTAGAGCTGAAAGGGAAGAAGAAGAACAGCAACAATGAAGAGGAATTAACTCCCGAAAACGACAAGGGGGAAATCTTCACGGCCATTTTCGGGGAAAATAGTAAACGCTCGTCCGCATTTATCTGCTGCTCGTCGGTTGAAGCGGGGGCAACCAAGTCCTCCCCACCATCTCCTCGCAATGGTCCTTTCCCTTTGGCCCTTCGTTTCTTCTTCGCTTTTTTGATTGCCTGTTTTCGTACTCGCATAAGATTTCAAGTTCTGTTGTTTTCTAAAAGGCTTGAAACTTTTTCGCCTCTGCAGATGTACCTCTGAAGAAGGGCGAGATGGTCGCGTGGTGATGGTGTCGGCAAAGGCTGTTATGAAGCTGCAGGAATCAATCTTGCTTCTTGTGCTATATTGTCTATCTATATACTACTATCATCCAAAATGAATGTTTTTTTTTTTTGGGAATAAGTTGTAAAATGAGTATCTGTTGAAGTGGTTGGAGGATTAGTCATTTGGTTTTGGTGTTCATTGTTGTTTGTCTGTTGGTGTGTAATATTTGTAAAAGAAAGTGAAATTTTGCAAAAGGAGATCGTATTCTGCAAAAAGATTATAGTTCAAAAAGCTTGTCTTTAACTGTCTTCATCACTCTTGAATGCATACCTACTTCTTCAAAGAGCAGAATTAAGAACATGAACAACAACACGAAAACATAAGAAAAATAATAACTGAATGAGTAAGAATTCTCTAAAGGAAAAACGGTGAGGAAAATAAGTTATACCTTAATCAAGGATCTCGTCTATTTGCGTTTATAATAGATTATAAACTTCTCTTTTTTACCAATAAAGTTATGAAGCAAAACTGATTTCTCCTTTTTTTGGAGAGGCTAATGAATTAGAAGAATTTTGCGTATGCTTATAAAAGGAAAACCTAAGTTTAGCATAGATTATAAAGGAAAACATAGATTTTTTTTCCTGAAGAAACACGTATGTGGGAAAAAAGATTGTTTCCTTTTCGTGTATATGGAAACCAGCCTAAAATGAAACAAATTAAAAGCAAATATTGAATTGAATGTAAGGAAATCAACTTTAGACAGAAATCAATTATTGAGTTGATTTAAATTCAAAAAGATACTCCAATCAAACTTTCTAAGGAAACAACCTAAAAGCAATCAATTGAAAGAATTTACCAGTCATAAAGTTAGGAGGTTTATGGTAGAAAGTATGCTCTTGATTGGACGGATATGATCTATTGAAAATTTGATCCGATGGTTGTAGAGGGTGTTGGGTTTATATAAGTAGACAAAAACTACTCTGTTTTATAATATAAAAATATAGATTAAGGAAACCAACCTAAAAACAATCAATTGAAAGAATTTACCAGTCATAAAGTTAGGAGGTTTATATTAGAAAATTTGATCTCGATCAGACGGATATGATCTATTGAAAATTCGATCCGATGATGGTAGATGATCTCTTTTATTGATTTTGACAAAAAAAAAGAAAAGAAAAAAAAAGGGGACACTAAGCTACAATTTGATAAATATGTATGCTCTGCCTTCTGTATGATTTATAGTGAACATAAACATTCATCTCTATTTGTTCCCATATACTACTTGTGTTTGTGGTTAATTAATAGGATGATAACCTAACATCATTCACCACCATCCATGGGGGAGAAGACCAAAAGCAAGCTCTCACTCTTCTTCATCTGTTGCTCCAGTATAGAGCTGAAAGGGAAGAAGAAGAAGAAGAAGAAGAACAATGCAGAGGAACTAGCTCCCGACAACGTCGACAAGGAGGAAATTTTCACTGCTGTTTTCGGGGAAAACAGTAAACGCTCGTCCGCCTTTATCTGCTGCTTGGTCGAAGCCGGGGCAACCAAATCCTCCCCGCCACCTCCTCGCAACGGTCCTTTCACTTTGGCCCTTTGTTTCTTTTCGCTTTTTCGATTGCCTGCTTTCATACTCGCATGCGATTTCAAGTTCTGTTGTTTTCTAAAAATTTCGAAACTTTTTTCGCCTTTGCAGACGTACCTCTGAAGAAGGGCGAGATGGTCGCGTGGTGATGGTGCCGGCAAAGGTTGTTATAACAGATCAGTGGTTGAAGGATTATACAGTTGGGTTTGGTGTTCGTTGTTCACGTGTGATATTTGTATTTTTCGTTTTGATAACTCAAGTGTCCGGCCATCTTACGTTGTTACGTTACATTATACATCGATTCGTGGGAACGGAAGTGCAGAGGCTAGTTAAGTTGTTTGGATTCATTAATAGGATGCTTTTTTGGATTCATTAATACGATGTTCAATGATTTATTATAGACGGAGAGTAATATATAATGTGTTTCATGTTATGATGAATTGATGATAGTGCTGTTGCAAAAGGTTAACGCATGAAATGATTCGATGCTTCCCATCAAGACGAATAATGTGACACAAAAATTTATCAAAGATCCACTAAAAATTAAGATAAAACAAATAAAAAAAATTGTGTCGTAATAAAATTCTTTAAAAGTTAGGCTGAGTTCTCCTTAGCTTTTAGGACTTGTTGAAGGTTTTGTCCTTATTAAAAAAAATTCACGTTCGTTAATTTTGTGCTAAATTTTTGTAGATTATTAATTTGTCTAGATAAGAGGAATCGGGAAAAGTAAAAAAAAAAAAAAATTCTTAAAAAGTTAGGCTGAGTTCTCCTTAGCTTTTAGGACTTGTTGAAGGTTTTGTCCTTATTAAAAAAAATTCACGTTCGTTAATTTTGTGCTAAATTTTTGTAGATTATTAATTTGTTTAGATAAGAGGAATCGGGAAAAGTAAAAAAGTAATAAAATTCTTAAAAAGTTAGGCTGAGTTCTCCTTAGCTTTTAGGACTTGTTGAAGGTTGTCCTTATTAAAAAAAAATTCACGTTCATTAATTTTGTGCTAAATTTTTGTAGATTATTAATTTGTCTAGATATTTGGAATTGGGAAAAGTAAAAAAAAAAAATTACTGGTGCCCAAATGTTTTGAAAAATATTTACTTTTCAGCAAAAAAAAAAAAAGGAAGTCAAAAAAGTCTTTTTTTTACTTAGATTGGATATTAGAGAAACGGAAACTCCCCCTAGCTGGGGGATCGAGGGGGGTTACGTCCTTTAAGAGTTAATGTATTTATATAGGGGACTCAAGAATATTGTAATGAATATTCTGACTTACTTGATCTGACTTATAGTTTTTTTGTTCGAAGCTAAAAGTAATTTTTTTTTACTTTGCTGATTTTTTCTCACTGAGACGAATTAATAATCCATAAAAATTTAGAGCAAAACATTAAAATGAGAAAAAAATTTAAATAAGGACAATTTTCAAAATGTTAAGCAGAACTCAACCTAGGATGAGAGGAATCGGAAAATTTAAATAAGGACAATTTTTTTACGCTAGTGATTAACTTATGCAAAATAAATTTTTTGTTGTCTTTATTCAATTTTTTTTTGCATTTGTTAGTTTTACGCCAAACTTTTATATAATATGGGTGAGTAAGGACGAGAGGAATCGGAAAATTAAATTTTTTAAACTTTTATGCAAATATTTTAGGAAATATCAAAGAAAAACTCAAAAAGTCAGTTTTTTGATTTTTTTTTTCTTGAATATTTTTCAGAATGCTTGTTTAAAAGTCAATTTTTTTTTTTTACCTTTTTAATTCCTCTCGTTCTTACTCACTTATATCACATAAAAATTTAACGTAAAACTAAAAAAAAAAATAAACAAAAAAAATTAAATAAAAACAAAATTAATATAATATTATTGTGCATAAGTTAATCATTAGTTTGAAGGAGGTCTAATTTCTAAATTTGGGATCATAGAGGCGGTGAATAATCCTAGTCAATGTACCCATTTGGTAATTTCCCCAAGAAGAAAGGCCAAAGTACAGAAGGTGGGGGGTCATTAGTCAATTCTCAGTATGACGCCATCAAATAATCCCAATCGGATTCGTAAATCTTCGCCTCTTCCGTTGGGGATTCGAATGAACAGGTCATAAAGCCATAAACCAATCCGATTGAAGAGATCTTCTCCTCTTTGTGGGACCTAATCGGAAATTACAAAGCTTCAGTGGTTCAATTATCTTATTCATAAACCTCGGGTGAATCACTGTATTGTTTCGCCCTATAAATAAAACTGAGATCACTACAATCCGATTTCCACCTCTCCTCGTAAAGTCGTACCTTCTCTCTTTCTCTCTCTCTCTCTCTCTCCCACCTTCCAAATTCCAACCCAGTAAAACAGAACACTGGATCACAACACCACACACAGATTCCAAAATCCAAAACCCTAATTTCCACGCTCTCAGCATTCCGAAACCCTAGAATGCAGGACAACGACGCCGCTGCCGTTGTGGTCCCCGACCACAAGCTCTGCGGTTACCTATGCGCCGTCCTCACCGCCTCTTCCTCATCCCAAACCCTCCCTCTCCACACCCTCTGCCACGTCAACCAACCCGAGCCCGGTTTCCTGACCGAAACCGGCGTCGTTTTGTCCCCAATCAACCGCGCCCCCGCCGCGGATTCTCCCTCTCGAGAGAGCGGGGCGGCGGAGAGAGAGAGCGCGACGATGCCGTCCTCGTCGTCGAAGAAGAAGCGGAGGAGGTTCGGGCGGGTGCAAGGGAGCGCGACGACGCCGTCCTCGTTGTCGGGGAAGAAGGGGAGGAGGTTCGGGCTGGTGCAAGGGAGCGCGAGCGTGGTCCATCAGGTTCACGCGCTGGTGGTGCACAAGTGTTTGAAGGCAGTAGGTAGGGTTTTGCGCGTGGACAGGGATTTAATGAATGGTGTGAGGGTTGTGGTGCTTGTAGATGTTTATTTGCCGATCGCCGTGTTGTCCGGGTGGCAGTTTAAGAAGATGGGGTCGGTTGCCGCTGCGCTTTTTCGGCACTTGAGGTGCGTCAATCGTGATTGTAGGATTCGCAGTTTAGTTTTTTGGCTGGTTGCACCAATTGGGCTATATAAACTATTTATGTTATCTGTTCATCGCTTCCTGGTGTTGTTTTCATCAGCTAATGCTTCTCCTAGATTCGATTGTCTTCATAATCCGTAACATTGTGCTTCCGCATTATCTTCTTGTTGTGCTGGACTCATCATTCTACTAGCCGTGTCATGGCTTACTATGTGGTTTTATGCTGTGAAGTTCAAATTGCTTGCCCTGTTTGTTGTATGCTTGTCTCGCTGACTCAGTATTAGTCATTTTCTGCAGTTGTGACTGGCAGAAGAGAAGTTCAATGCTTCTCAGTGAGAGAATTGAGTGCGGACCTGATAGTACAGATATTGAGAGCATTTGGAACGTTTCTGATTGCCATGTTCTTGGTTGTAAACTGCAATGCGGTGTTCCTGTTACTTCCAGGAGGAAACTCTTCGAGCTTCATGAAATTTTTAAGAGCTTACCTAGTGTGGCAACGAGAGGAAATGTTTATTCTTCGAGAGTGCACCCTGCAGATGCTTCATGTAGCTCGGGTATTTGGGAGGTATCAGATGACCTGTTGATTGTGATTCTGAATTCACTTGGTCCTATTGACCTTGTCAGGGTTTCAGCCACATGCCGCCATCTAAGATCGTTGGCAGTTTCAGTTATGCCTTGTATGAAACTTAAACTTTTTCCTCATCAGCAGGGAGCTGTAGAGTGGATGCTACAGCGTGAGCGAGATCCTGAATTGTTGCCACATCCTCTGTACATGGATTTTGTAACTGAAGATGGGTTTGGTTTCTATGTAAACACTGTTTCTGGTGAAACAGTCACAGGGTCTGTTCCATCAGTCAGAGATTTCCGTGGGGGAATGTTCTGTGATGAACCTGGATTAGGCAAGACTATAACCGCTCTTTCTATTATTCTGAAGACACAAGGAACAATGGCGGAGCCGCCAAATGGAGCGCATGTAATCTGGTGTGCACACAATGCTGATTATAAATGTGGTTATTATGAGGTTAATGGGGGTAATGCTGCCAGTGGTAGCATATTATCAAATAAAAGGGGTGCGGGTCACCATGCTCGAAGGGGACAACTTTATTTTTTTGAATCTACTCTGAGTGACAATATAAAAGGCTCCTCACCAGATGGGGCCTCTTTTTTGGATTCTGCTGTGCCAATTGGGGGATCTACTGATTTCAGTCCAGATGAAGGAATTCATTCAGCTACGGCTGGCTGCTCTACACCAGCAACATGTGTAGTTCGATGCCGAAGGAGCTTGACTCCCATTAAGAGAAGTCTTCTTCATGCATATGATCTATCGTCTCACTATTCTAATGGATGGAAGGTTACAAGTAATAAATCAAGTAAAAGAAAGAGTTCTTCCAATGGTCGAAGGCGCGGTTATCCAGAGTACGGAGTTGGTGTATCTTATGGATCACCTCGTGATTGCAAGAGGCTTAGGAAGTCCACTGCAGGGTATTCTATACAGAATGAAACTTGGGTACAGTGTGATGCTTGTCGCAAGTGGCGAAAGCTTGAAGATGAAAGTTTGGCAAATGATGCTTGCGCAGTATGGTTCTGTAGCATGAACAGTGACCCATTATATATGAGTTGCAGCGCTCCAGAAGAATCTTGGGATAACCGCCAGCCGATTACATATTTTCCTGGTTTTCACACCAAAGGAACTCCTGGGGGGAAAGAGGAGAATGTGTCATTTTTCACCAGTGTGCTTAAGGAGCACTTCAATTCTGAAGCAAAAAAGGCCTTGACTTGGTTGGCTAAACTTTCACCGGACAAACTTTCGGAAATGGAATCAATTGGTTTACTACAGCCTGTTGTGGACACTCGAGTAGTATCTAGAGGAGATGAACATAAGTCGCATAAGATATTTCAAGCTTTTGGTCTCATAAAGAGATCAGAAAAGGGTACTACTAGGTGGTACTACCCAAGCACTTTACAAAACTTGGTCTTTGATTTGTCTGCCTTCAGAATCGCACTTTGTGAGCCTTTGGATTCATTAAGGTTGTATTTGTCAAGGGCAACTCTTATTGTTGTTCCAGCAAATCTAGTGGATCATTGGAAAACTCAGATCCAAAAGCACGTTAGGCCTGGTCAGTTGCGTGTTTATGTCTGGACTGATCATAAAAAGCCTAGTGCACACAATCTGGCTTGGGACTATGATGTTGTTATTACTACCTTTAATCGTCTAAGTTGTGAGTGGAGTCCCCGGAATAGAAGTGTATTAATGCAAGTTCATTGGCACAGAGTCATTCTAGACGAAGGGCATACCCTTGGTTCAAGTCTTAATTTGACAAACAAATTGCAACTGGCTATTTCATTGACTGCTACAAATCGTTGGTTATTGACAGGAACACCGGCTCCTAACACACCCAACAGTCAACTGTCTCATCTTCAGCCCTTGCTTAAGTTCCTTCATGACAACGCTTATGGAGAGAATCAGAAGTCATGGGAAGCTGGCATTCTTAAGCCATTTGAAGCTGAGATGGAAGAGGGTCGGACACGTTTGTTGCAGTTACTTTGTAGGTGCATGATTAGTGCAAGAAAAGAGGATTTGCAGACAATTCCTCCTTGCATAAAAAAAGTGACATATGTAGATTTTACTGAGGAACATGCAAAGAGTTACAATGAATTGGTGGTAACTGTGCGGCGTAATATATTGATGGCTGATTGGAATGACCCAGCTCATGTTGAGAGTTTACTGAACCGAAAGCAATGGAAGTTTCGAAGTAATACTATAAAAAATCTGAGGCTGTCTTGTTGTGTTGCTGGACATATTAAAGTAACAGATGCTGGGCAAGATATTCAGGAAACAATGGATATTTTAGTTGAAAATGGCCTGGATCCTATTTCGGAAGAGTATGCTTTCATTAAAAGTAAAATCCAATATGGTTGCTGTTGTATGAGGTGAGATTGGTTTTGAGGTTTCGTGAGACATATTTGATTTAATCTAATATTATCTTTCAGTTACTGATTGTTTTTTGATTCGGTAGGTGCAATGAATGGTGCCGTTTACCTGTCATTACACCATGCAGGCATCTTTTATGTCTTGCCTGTGTTGCAATGGACAGTGAAAGATGTACTTTTCCTGGCTGTGGTAGCTTGTATGAGATGCAGAGTCCTGAAGCATTGACCCGTCCAGAAAATCCCAACCCAAAGTGGCCTGTTCCCAAAGATCTCATTGAGTTACAACCATCTTATAAACAGGCAGGCTTATTTCCAATTTGTTGTGTTTCTTCTGTTTGTTATTTTTGTTCTGTTACCAATGTTTGCATTCCATTCTTCATGTTGTTGGTTTAGGATGACTGGGATCCTGATTGGCAATCAACATCTAGCAGTAAAGTTGCTTACCTTGTTCAGAGAATGAAAGAACTTCAGGAAGTTAATAGAACGATTGGTTTCCAACTAGATGAGGGGAATGGTGCCAAGCATTCTGATGAGCTTCCTGTTGCCTCCCAGAAAGGTGATCCTAGTACATCATCACACCAGTTGGTCTTGCCTAGCAAAAGCAAGGAATCTTGCAAGACACTTCCAGAGAAAGTTATAATATTTTCTCAGTTTCTTGAGCATATACACGTCATTGAACAACAAGTAAGGTTATATAGTGTAGTGGACTAATGGCTAATAAGATTTTCCTTGCGGAAAATATAAGCTGCTGTCATTACCGTTACTGATATTTTGAAGTTTATCTTTTTTGACAGTTAACCGGTTGTGGTATAAAGTTTGCTGGGATGTATAGTCCAATGCATGCATGCAACAAGGTACATAACATATGTTTCTGCCTAAGTTCTTTGACCGTGTCTTTTTCATTGTAAGAAAAACTTATTATCACCATTCCTTTTATTTATTTACCTTCATTGGAAAATTTCTGTTCTCATGTTTCAGATGAAGTCACTGGCAATGTTCCAGTATGATCCAAGTTGTATGGTTCTTCTTATGGATGGAAGTGCAGCGTTAGGCCTTGATTTGAGTTTTGTTACACATGTATTTCTGATGGAACCGATCTGGGACAGAAGGTAATTGACCAATAGATCTAAGGGTCCATATTGTGTGACGAAGTTTATAAATGTTCAACGACATCAATGTGTACCTTCTCAAGCTCTTTTTCCTTTAGAAAGACAAAAGGTCACTCCTCTAGTAGTTTTTGCCATGATTTTAGCTGCCATGACCTCTTCATTCTGTCTCCAATCGTTCAACGTTTGTTTTCCAACACGTCGAGTTCTATTTCCACTCTCTTATTTCCCATGGTATTAAACTTGATGTATCTGTTGAAAATTTTATCAGCATGGAGGAACAAGTGGTCAGTCGTGCTCACCGAATGGGTGCTACTCGTCCTATTCATGTCGAAACACTGGCAATGCGTGGTACAGTGGAAGAGCAAATGCTGAAATTCTTGCAGGTATCTTTTGGCACATATATCTCGTTATTGTTTCAGTTGCACTTGCGATGCTAGTGGTTGCGCGTGCCAACCACGTTACCCAATCAGTCCATCATCTCCACTGTCATTGAATATCCCATCGATTGTATCCATTATTGCAACATGAATTGCATTTTCTTCATCATCATGGCCGATTGTCTTGAAAAAAAATTTGAAACTCAATTATGTGATTTTGATAAGCAAGATTTACTCAATTTTGTTTTGCACTACGCCAAGCATATTTTTTCCCATCCAGCCATCCTTGGCAATCTCAAAGCTTTTTCACCTGATTGCTTCCGTCATCGTTGATTCGTGAAAAGTTCTGAGTGAAAGCTGCGAGTGGATGAAATCAACAACTACCACTGGTTACTTATAAGCATTTAATTGAAAAGCCTTGTCTTAATTTTGTCGATGCTGTTGGAGTAATGTTCTTGAAGAATATGTTTTAATAATACTCCCTCTGTCCCGATTTGTTTGTCCAATTTAGGAAACCCAACTTATTAAGGGGACAATCATTAAACTTTGTAAACTTGAACTTCCCAAAAAATGCCCTCCTATTCAAATGGCACTTGTCACATCAAATCAAGAGAGAAGGGTAAAAGGTATTTTCATGGCACTTTGTTCTTGAACTTTTCAAAATGGACAAACAATTTGGGAAATTGAAAAGTCAAGAAGTGGACAAACAAAATGGGATGGAGGGAGTAGTATTTTTACTCACATGAAAAATAACAATGTTCAATGCCCTAGCAATTAATCAGATTACTTAATGAAGCTTGTACTGTGAAAATCTTGGCTTTACGCCACTGTAATATAAATTTGCAAGCTGAGAGTGGTGGAATCAACATGGTCTATAGCAGTGGTGGTAAAATGGGAAAAAATGCCAAGGGGAAAAATTGAAAGAAAAATATTAGAAAGGCTATAGGATGGAGACTACCAAAGGCGCAATTGAGGCTCGCTAGTGCCCGAGGCGAGGCATCCAAAAAATGCCTCAAGGCTTTTGAATTTACGAATTATCTTCTATGCATACATGCCTTTGTCTCTAGGATGATCTCCCAGGGGTGCCTTTTGCTCCATTTTAAGGTATTTTTTTTTTACTGTGTATGCCTTTTACGTATGTCATGTGAGGTGTATGCTTCCTTTGCACTCAAAATGTAAGCTTCTTCTATACTAAACTTAATCAAAGAATGATGCTTTTGGTATTTTGAATTCAACACCTACCATATTGTTAGGTCTGCCTTGTTCTTTTCTCCATTTGGTTTCCTCGTTATCTAATTGTGTATTTTAGTTTCTTCCTAAACTAATTTCTTCATGAATGTTACAGGATCCTGATGAGTGTAGAAAGTTCTTGAAGGAAGAGTGCAGAAAACCTGACCGCGAAAGTTCCCGGCTACACCGTACATTACATGATTTTGCTGAGACCAATTATTTGGCTGACCTTAGTTTTGTGCGTGCCAGTGCCACTACATGAGGGTACGTGAAATATTTTGCTTAATATTGAAGATTCCTATAGACCTTTATACTAAAACAATTGGACTTGTATGTGTATTTGGGGCATTTCTAGTCCTTATTGCTATGTATGCGCTGGACGTTAAGGATCATCTCTTTCATGGTATGTATTTTGGTCTTCTAAGATGTCATTTTGTAGTGAACTAGCAATAAAGAATCAGATTGAGTTTGACAAGCTGGGTTCTAGCAGCTCTCTGCTCACCTTGACAGGGCTTGTGAATTTACCAGTCAATTTTTGAGCAAGTCAAAGGCTTTTGATTCTTAGAGTTTCCAAAAAATTGCTCCTGGAACACTTCAAATACTCACCAATTTCAAAAAGGCACACATTTTTTTTCAACCCAGGGGTTGCACAGCTGCAGAACCGTTGATTAGGCTGCAGTCCCATTCATGAGTGTGTATGTTAATTTGTTCGTGTTGGGTGCACATATGTGTTTAAGTGCTAGGTTTACCATGCCAGGTTCAACCCAGAATGTGTTACCCTACAGCCTACATTGTGAAGGAGTTTGTACAAGTTTTTAATGAAGCATACCAAAGTGTTGGCAACGTTTTGCAAACATTGCACATCAAACTTCCCAAGATTTTATTCTATTTCCCAAATGAGTTTCGTGGGCATCAGTTTTCTAAGTCAAAGCAAGTTCCTTGGTAACTGGAGTTTATTATCTGGGTAAACGATTTCCTCTTCAAAAGGTGAGTTGCTTCCTTGCCAGAGCCGGCTTTGGGCTAAAGCCCATAAAGCATTCACTTTAGGCCCCAAATTTTGACTAATTTTGGGCCCCCAAATTCCATAGGTCTGTGTATAATTAAGTTTTGCATAAAAATTAAGTAAACCTTCCTAAAACATTTAAGGGCCCAATTTAAAGTAAGGCCCATGTGAAAACGACGATCGTACATATTATTTCTGTAACATTTACTGATGTTTTCTCCTTTGGTTTACTCATTTATAGATGCTATTTTGGTTGGGGTGTGGATATTGATAACTTGATGTTCCCATACCTGTAACACTTGACAAATTGAAAAATGCTTAAAGGGTTCAAGTTTTGATGCCTCGATAACTTCACTTGAACCTTGAATTTTCTGAAATTGGGATTGTTCTTGAATCTTTCTCGTTGGATTGTTAACTGAGGGGTGTCTTCGAATCGTGTCTCCTATATCAATCAGTGTATGAGTTCTAACTATTTTAAACTATGCAAAGTTTGCTTTAGGCCCCACAAATCTCAGAGCCAGCTCTATTCCCTCCCCAAGTTCCCTCCCTAATTTGTTCCAATGTCCCATAGGATTTTCTTTCTTTTATGTGTTGTATGTTGTCAGTTCCAGTAATGCATTGCATGGATTGGAATATTGAACCTGTTGACTAAATATCTGATTAAAGCATTCACATCACAATTTGCATCGCTAGAAGATCCAATCAATCAGTTGTGTTTCATCACACTTTTGTTATAATCTTCATCTTCACTGCTTTATGGTTGAATACATGGTTATCTAACTATCTACCCACTTCACTTTCTGGGTGTATGCATGCAGGTTTTCGACTCTGTAAATAGCTGTGATATTTTGTCGCAGGTATGTACAACTCTCGTAAAACTCAAGCTGCCGTAATTTTCTTTATTTTCTGTTTTGTGAAGTTACATCTCCTGGTTGACACTGAATGCAGTTCTCCATTGCCTGTAGGGGGAGGTTTTTGCGTAGGTGATCTTATTCATTTGAATTAATTGCGATTCAGCAGATTGATTTGGCATTTGTGAAAAGAAGCCCCTTAGCTATTCTTTTAGCATCACATCAAGCTGATATTACAGCACTCTAACCTGGTGGTAGATCAAAGTCGCGTTTGCCAATAAATTATCGTTTCTTTTATCAGATTTGGACGGAATTTCATCATTTTTTGCAGCCTCAGTTGTATTAGACAAGAATGGAAATATAATTATTCATGGTTACTGTTCCTGTTTCTGGCACCGGTTACTGTTCCTTTTTGGGATCAGGTTACTGTCCCTGGTTCTCGGCATTTATATGTTTTACACGATTTCCATGACAAGAGAGGTTTTGCGCGGGCCTTTGACAAGGAGGGAGGGAAAGTGAATCCATGACGGAGGGGAGGATTGTGGGGGAGGTGTTGTGACCGAAGTCACAGTGTGTGTGGTACTATAAATAGGGTTCAACGCACGTCTTGCATATCAAGTCTAGAGTGAGCCCATGTCATATCAAGTCTTGCAATTGTAACTCTTCCATAATGTTGAAATTTTGCTCGTTCATCCTTAATATTTCTGGAGAATGATGGAGTACCCAGAAACTACACCGTGCCCCTTAAAAATGTCCACATGTAGAGGGGGGACATTGGCGATTTTGTCCATCCTTACTTTGTTCACCCTTAGCGATGGTGTTTTCATCTCGGGTTGTATTTCAATAGATACAGATACATTTATAAGGAGACAATTGAAAAAAAAAAAAAGTTTAAGAAAACATTGGTATGTGCTTGTGCTTGATCTAAAAATTTGATTATTGGGTCACGAATTTTAAAGCCAAAGTGCTTGATCTAAAAATTTGATTATTGAGTCAAGAATTTTAAGCCAAAGAGATGAAGCATTCCTCGATATCTGATTGTACTAACCACACGGCTACATTGAGATTGCCCATTATCTTGGAATCCTGGGATGACTGCCACCTTCCTATTTGAGTAAGAAATGCATATCGAACCCTATGGTCATTTAACCGACGACTGGGCCTAGTGGTGCTTGTAGCTTGTATAGAACATACTGGCCAAGAAGGGAAGAGATAGACTACAGTTTCAAGTGAAATGACTGGTGGTAGTGATACGTGGTTTCAATTGTTTAAGCAAGGGAGCCCGTTGATTACTTACCTTTTTAGAATCTATTCTTTATCTATTTATGTATTAAAAAAAATTGAGTGAAAGATTATCCCATATATATTAGTAAAATGTAAAGATTACAACTATAATAATGAAAGAAAATACATCAAAACAAAAAAAACAAAAAAAAAAAAACAAAGAAAAACCACAAGAAATCAGCACCGAGTCTGATCAATCAGAAGGGACTTTGGGCAAGGGTCAATAGTTAGAGGGTTCGCTCAGCCATGGTAAAATAGGTTAGGGATGAAAATAGCAATTTACCCAAACCAGTAAATCTAAAATCAGTTAATGCCAGTGCGAGTCGTTGAGCTAGCTAGGGCTTGAAATGCAAACACAGTTCGCTGAATCTTCAATGATCCCAACTCCAAAAACGACTGATCCCGAGTAGAATTCTACCGCTCGTCGATTCTTCACTGCCCCTTCATCAGGTCCCTTTCTAGCTTGTTTGCCTTTTATGTTAGATTAATCCATCTTGGTTATGATATGATGGTGATTGGATGGTTCAATTTCTGCTGGTCCCAAATCACCTGTTGCTTCTCTCACCTCTGTAGTTTGTGATAGTAAAAAAAAGGTGTTCGGTGTACATTGATATAGAAAAGAATTTGCTATATGTTCATGAAGTTCAACCAGCAATGCTAGGAACACAACTTTATAACACATCTGCTTACAGAGCTGTTTGATGCACGTGAGCCCCTGTACATTGGACCTCTCTGAGCACAGTTGTGTTCCGTGACTTTTTGAAGTTTCAATTTCCGGTCTCATTTTTTTTGCATAGAGGGAAATGATAAAAAATCCATTGCCTGGGTAGGGGGTATCGGGAGCCCTTGGATATAGCTCAACATATGAAATGGTGGAGCACAAGTAAATCAGTGTTTGTTTTGATTGGGCTTGTGGTATGTATTTCCGTTACTGTCTTCGCGCAACCATCAACTTTATACAGACGAAAGGAAAAATTTTGGACTTGCTACTACCTTGATGGAGAGGATAGGAAATCCCACTCCCCATGGGATTTCTTATACTCTACAGCAAGGGATATGGACTCGTCTGGATACCATCTCAACTTGCGGCACCAAATACCGGATATCAGGAACCCACAGGATTACATCTCCTATAGCAATTCCAACCCCATATGGCTCAAACAAATGAAAATTGATCCTATTTACATTCCCTTTCACAGAGGAATTTCCACAACATATTGTTTCTGTAACTGTAACTTCTCTTGTTATGCATTTACCCCAAATCTCAATATGGAAAAAAGAATCAAAGGGTATGTCCTGCAAGCAAGTGCACATCAATAATTGGGTATCAGGGTTTTCATTTAATATTGTAGATTGCTGAATACATGGGATTGCCATTGAAGATTGATTTATAGACAGGATTCCTGAATCAATCTTTGGAAATCTTGAATTGACCTTGATTATATTGCTTGTATTTTAAAGCCACCAAGGAGATTATTATAATCAGAATCATATGATTAGATACTTCTGTGTGTTTTCATTTCTCAAGTGACATTGTCGTGGTATTCTGATAATCTCCTACCGATTTAAAGAAGTGATAACAAAAATTAGTGTCTATGTCAGACCCATACGATTTCACCATCTTTTCCTTTGGAATGCTATTGATTACTGACTTTTGAGGGTCAACTTTCTCACTATGATCACCAACTGATATAGTATTATGCACATATTTATCTTATGAAAAAGGCAAAGAAGTTTAGCTTGTATAGAAGCTTGGTTTCATGCAACGAGTCTGCATATTCCGTTAACCAACAAAATTGGATTCACTTCATTTACCACAGATTCACATAGCTTGATCTCTCTACCTAATCTACCCATATACTCATTTTGTAATTATAAAGGCTGAAAGCAAATTTAAACATTAGGGGTCAATAACATGGAATGCTTCTTCTTCTTCGATTCCCCCCCCCCCCCCCCCCCAACCCAATTAGATCGCATACAAGTCATTGAACATTGGTCTTGTTCTATCCTGTGAACATGGGTCTTCGCTGTCCTTTCTCTTACTACTGAAGCTTTGGTGTTTCTTGTCGTTGTTTTCCTCTCGTTAGATGTGGCCTCAACTTATTCACATCTTGCATTTGAACTGGCTTCAGAAAGAACTCTTCTGCCCCTTCTTCCAAACATCTGAGCAACACCCAAATAGCAAATTGCAGGTTAGTACCATATTATGCAGTTACCATTTCACATTCCAACAAACTAAAACTAAAAAACGAAAGGTAAACATTTAGATAATACTAAGTATTTTCTTTAGTTTTCCTCACCTGTTGATCCTTGTGGGGATATTTTCGGATGACATGATTACAACTGGGATGTCACTGAGATATTTAGATTCCTGCTAGTCACATAATATAATTCATTAGTAGGACATAAAACCATAGAATGCGCGTTATATGTTCATATATATTGGTAGCTACAAACACGGCCTGTTTTCACTGCATTTTCTCAACTTATTTGTTTTTGGTCTAATAGTTTACCTTGATCTTTCTTAAGAGCTCATAGCCTGTCATTCCAGGCATGCAGTAATCTGTAATAATCAAATTTACTTCTGTATCCTGCAATGGAAAAATGTGGTTAGAAATAAATCAATAAATGTCTTAGAGAAATATATTTGGTAATATGAATGCGTACGTATTTAGACGATTAAAAAGAGCGAGGATTCCAAAAGACTAGTGTAAAAAGAAAATCAATATCGGAAATCTCATACTTGGTGATGACTTGGAGAAAGAGGGGGAGGTTTTGTAATGCCCTCTTCATCGTCTTGTAGTCCTAGAAATTGAAGAGCTTTGCTTCCAGAATCCACAGCAGTAACTGGGAAAAAGTAAGACACCTCAAGACATAAGAATCAAAATGATATAAAATCTAAATCTCAAAATAGTCACGCCACGGTCACGTTTGCTTGGTTGGCCTATTAGCGAGGAGGTATGTGATTTCTTAGATTGATAAATAAATACTACCATGCAATTAGTGATAATGGAATCATATGTCTAATCTGAACATCAAACAAGCTTTCCCCTGTCTCTAGAACATGATGAAGACATGGAATTACCTTGGAAAGAAGAGGACCTTAGGAGCCTCTCAATCAACTTTCTGTCAATGATGCTATCATCAACTGCCAAAACATGGAACTTTGCATCTGCTGCTACACTACACATTTTGTGGGGAAATATGCCAAATGAAGAAGAGGAGTCAGAGAGGACCAAGAAAACCAGAACTCCAGAGAGAAAAATAGGACTGAGAAATGAAGGTTTGTGGATCTTGTGCTTGTGATTTCTCTATGGGGAGCCATTTAGGGTCAGAGCTGAAACTAAATAATTTCCAAGATATGGACAGTTTGGAAAGCAAGATCAGACCAGATAGCATCCCAGGATTTCCCGGATCCTCTAGTTTGACTTTTGAATTGTTGAACAACCAAAATGATTGTGGTGTCTTATTTTCTGGCACATTTTCAAATGTGATATTTTTTTTCAAAATAATAAAGTTGACCTTTTCTTGTGATTATATTCCATTGCCTCTTGGATTTAGGGGAAGGCTATATACTGCATTGGTCATCCAGATTGACCTTTTCGATCGATGTTTAGGCTACCAAGGGAGACAATTTTACAGCCTCCAAGAAGGATCCCATGTATGCACGTGCTTGCCAGTCAAGAATTCCTTAGTAACATCGTTAAATAAATGAATACCTTAAGAAAATTCCTAGCCCGCGACATTTTTTTCATATTTTTTTTGGGTGTTTTTAGTTCATAGATATTAGATATCATCGACATTGCGTTAAACAGAACAATCAATATATATGCAGAGCTCCTATTCATTACACGAGACACCTAATTGATTGCCCCGATCCTACCGATGGGACTCGGTCAAGTTATGACTCCAGCCCGCATTCAGGGACCTCTTCCGGATCCCCTGTTCATTAACCTCGCGGTATTGGACCAATCTAGGCCGTCCTGTCTCGCTCTTCCTCTCGTAAGAGATTCCATAGTCACTCTCAAAGAAAGTCGATACGCACTGGCCGCGCCCTCCACCTTTTTATCTCAGCAGGAAGTAAAGACCTGTTTGGTGATAAGATAGTTTTCCTTGACTTCTTCTCTAATGACGCGGGGTTCTGGCCCTATGAATTATTATTATAATAAAGAAAAACGCACCCTTTGATGGACAGATTACTTGGTAATTAGTAAAAGAAAGCAATCATTAACTTCAAAGTCTTAAATAAACAGCATAACAATGGTGACAGAACTACAGCAGAGTTGGGAAAATCTTATATATTATGATTAAGGTGGTTTTCCCAGAAAATGATTTGGGTGAGCTGGCAATATCTTTATATCAAGATTAGGGTGGTTTTCCTCGAAAAAAGATTTGGGTGATTTCATGCAAATCTTGACCCCTTTTTATTAAATTCATTTTGCTCAATAAAGAGGGGCTCACAAGCTTGTGTTCCCCCCTCCCCTTCTCTGAGTTGCACCCTTGGTTCTAAACATTACTACAAAATTGGGGAGTCAAACCATAATTTCAGAATCATTCAAGTCCACCTAATAAAATTTGGGCGTTGCTATTCGCAGCCCTTTATTTTCTTCCATAGTCCGGTCAAAATTTCCAATTATACTCGACAGTTAGTTACCGAAATTGAGATATATTTTCAGCATCCAATTATTGAAATACAATATTTTTTTCAACAGTTATTTACCGAAAATGTATGTTCGGCAGTTGTATAACGAAAGTTGAATATATTTTCGACATGTAGTTACCGAAATATAATTTTGTTTTTAACAGCTATTTACCGAAATGTTATGTATGATTTTCAACAACTATTTACCGAAATTTAGTGGGCTATGGGAGAAAATAAAGGGTTGCGAATAGCAGCGCTCTAAAATTTTTGCTTTACCGTGCCACATTCCAAAATATTTCTCTCAGGTCCCTCTACTGTAGAAACAACTAATTACGTGTAATTGTGACAGCCAGGACGGAACCAAAATTTAGTAAACGGGGCGAACTATGAAGAGTAAAGTGCAAGTACCACTGTCACACCACTTTGTTGACGAGTGAGTATGTTGTTGATCTCTAGTATCAATCAACCATTAACACAACCCAAAAATACTTCACGATTGTTTGAATTCCGGATGCTGAACGACATTATGCTCAAAATGATTAAGCTCCATTCTTGAAAATGTTGTTGAACTTCTCAAATCCTAAAAATACATCCCAATTGATCGTGTGAGCTTGAAGTGTTCATATATAGTAAAATTCTTATAAAAAAGAAAAAAAGAGAAACTATGGGGGCCTTGCTCCCCATAGCCCACCAATAGTTACGTCTCTTGTGGCAGCATGCCAGCACCCAAGACGATAATTTTTATGGTACGTCTAATGGATATGTGAAGGAATTTATGAGAAAAACTACATAAATAAATTTCGCCAAGGACACGCACGAAAATGCACAAACAATTGAAGGCAGGCTCGCGTTGGGTAGGGGACCCCCACACACACCCTGCACGAGTGTTTGTGCACTTTTATGCGTCTCTTATCTTCTTCCGTAGACGTACAACTGTACAAGACAAGAGACCCATTGAAAATCATCTTCAGTACCAACAGAGTCTTGATTCACACATTGAAAGGAAAGAAAAGAAAAGAAAAGATGGACAGGGCATAAGACATTGAGCTTGACAATATGATTGCAGATTCCTCAATCTAGTACTAGCTGTGCTCAACTTTTGGGGTTTCAATTTGAGCACTTCACCTGATTGATAACAACTCCATAAGACACATTACTGGTACTCTTAGTAGATCCACCTAAGCATGCAAGCTGATAATGCACTATCCATTAGACAATGGGGGCCTCCTTAGACATAAGCTCCACCCCTTTGGTTGGACCATCACTCTCAGTCTTCTTGTACACAAAACCCTTGGCAACCAACACGTAGACACAAAAATTCAAAGCACTCAACCCTGCCAGGACCCAGTAGAAGTAGTCGAGGTGCGCCCGATTTAGATTGTCGGTAACCAACCACTCGTTGCCAAGTCTTGCACTAATTGCCTCCACAATGGATATGACAGCACTGCTCAAGAAGCTCCCCATGCCCACGATGCTAATGTGGGCAGCGGCTCCCACGCTCCTCATCCCTTCAGGCATCTGGTCATAGAACAGCTCCTGGAGTCCAACGATGGTGAAAACATCCGATAGCCCACAGAGAATGTATTGTGGGAGTAACCACCAAACCCTCATGGGGACCACTGATTTCGGTGCATTTAGGAGATTGTGGTCGATTGCGATTTTGACCCTTTTAGCCTCAACTAGAGCTGATACTACCATAGTAAGCGTCGACAGGAAAATTCCAGTCCCGATTCTTTGTAGCATGGTTATACCGGATTGGTGACCGGTGATTTTTCTGGCAACTGGAACGAGTACCCGATCGTAGAGTGGGACAGCAGTGAGGATTGTGAGGCCGGTGCACACTTGGAGGGATGCCGCGGGTACTAGGAAATATGAGGGTCCAATTGTTCTGACCATTGTGCTGCCTTGTTTGGTGAAATAGGTACTGAGTTGTGCTATTACTAGAGCAAATGTCAAGCAACTTAGCCATACGGGGAATAGCCTTAGGAGAAGCTTTACCTCTTCAACTTGATTCACTGAACAAAGCCTCCATGGGTTTCTGGTTTTGCTTGTTTTATCTATCTCATCAATGATCGTAGCCTTGTCCAAAAACCTGTAGAGAGTTTAATTAGGTCTGTGAGATAAAATGGTAGAAAATATTCAGAAAAGTTGCGGTTCAGTCCTATTTTCGGAATACATTTTTTGCCAAAAAAAAACCCACCTCCAATATTTTTTTTCAAGGTCGGACTGAAAAATTTCTCAGTCCTATTTACATCGATATTTTTCAACAAAAATGGTGGAGTAATTTTTAGTTGGAACAACTTGAACATTGTATGAACTCTACTATTAGTGCACAGTTAATGTAATTTTTTTTTGCTAACTCAGGTGATCGGGCTAGCTTCGCGTGCATCGACTAATCCAGGGGCTCAATCCCACCGCCTACTTGCGGGGAGCCAAACTAAAGTCGGAGCAAAGCTCCGTATGGACTTGTCCAAAAAGAGTTAATTGGTAACATCTGAGAGATTTCGAACACAAGACCTCAATGTAATTGCTGATAAATAAGGTTTGAGGGCCATGCTAGTAGCAAAAAAGGGAGAGATACCGACTATGTACTTTTGCAATTATCTATGTTTTCCCTGTCAAATAGAATTCACCCACTGATGAGAGTGGGATTGATGTTCTCTAATAACCTCATTCATTTGCTAACATAACAAGCCGCCGAGTATACGAGCCAAACTCGAGCTCGAGCTCTCTAAAGTTATAAATTACTACTACTAGTATTAAGGAAAATGCAAAAAAAGATGTATGAATAGACATTCTTGTTTGCTAGTCTAACTTGAGTAGTTTGGCTCATTTATGATACAAGTGTAAAACTTTGGCTCAAGCTCGTTTAGTAATTTGATAAGTCAAGTCCTCAACAAGCCGAAACTCGTGTTGCATGAAATGGTTCGGTTCGTTTGCAGCCTTACTCTTGAGAATCTCTCTTTTTTTTTGTTTTCAATTATAAAATATAGATGGTAAAGTTGTGAATTTAAACCCAACAAAAGCCTCGTGCACAAGGTGCAACTTTTTTAAAGTGAGCTCCCAACATCCAACAAAAGCCTCGTGCACAAGGTGCAACTTTTTTAAAGTGAGCTCCCAACATCTAAAAGGAAACCAAAAAAAAAAAAATTACAATCACACCTAATTTACACACCCACAGCCACACAGATATATAAAATCTAAGTGGAGCCGCCCAGGGTCATGACTCAGGAGACACCAAACTCTAGAACCTAGTAGAGTACCTTTTAGGAGTAAGATGCGCGGCATGCGCCAAAGTCTCGTGACTCAGGAGACACCAAACCCTAGAACCTAGTAGTACCTTCCAGGAGAAAGATGCGCGGCATGCGCCAAAGTCTCAGTGGTGACTGGTGAGACACCAAACCCACCATGAATACTCCTAGATCTGCTGTGCCAATCACAATTCCAATATTCGGAATCTGTCACAGGAAAAATACTTCCACTTCCTCGCTCATCCATGCATGGTCCCCCACCCAGTGGCGGAGCCAATGTAGTAGGCCCATCCCGGGGGCACGAGTTTTCACTACATTATTATTATTATTATTATTATTATTATTATTATTGTAGTTTTAGTTTTTCTTGAATTGAACAGATATTGTTTTTTTATATAGTTCAACCAACTCACTCAAATATGCACATATAAAGGATATTTTGTTCAATAATTCAAGAATAGGGTGAACATAACATTATTATCTACTTTATTTAGGATTCATACTACCCCACTAGGTGAGTGAAACACACTACTTTAAAATCTGAAAATTCGCATTCGTGTTTCGTGATGTAATACGTAAGTTACTGTTGTATTGCCAAAAAACATCAAATTCTGGGTCAGTGGGATGAGATGTTTGAGATTCGCTGTCACCGGAATTGTATTTTATAGTGTCCCCGCTAGTGGATACTTCTAGCTACTATGCCACTACTCCCACCCAAATATGTAAATTGTAACATACTCCTATTTCATAACAAATAACCAAAATATTCCATAAAAAATGCAGCATCCTTAATGCATATACCTTGTAGAAGAACTTCAAAACAAAACTCAGTTACATCACTCGAATTTTTTTTAGTTTTTCAACAAATTTTTTTTTTAAAAACAAAACTCAGTCACATCTTTTTTCGATTTCATATTTTTTTTTGGATCCAGAGACTTTCTCCATACCCTACCAAAAGTCCCCAGGCCATACGGCCCATACATATCCACTTGACACTCATTTGGTGCCTTGAACCGAAAAAAGAGACACCGCAGTATCTGACGCGCCGATGGCACATGACCGGTTGAATTGAAAAGTTCATGACAAGCACAAGCACTCAAGTTCATAGGTGGATGTTTTCTTTTCTTTTTGGTATCGATGATCAAGGGTGTTCGGGCCAGTTTACGCGTACCGCGACTATTTCTCTCTCCGGTCTGGTCAAAAGGTAGGCAATCCACGCCTAGAATTGGAAACTCACAAGAGATTTTTCTCTTGCCGCCTGGTCTCAAGAGATAGCCAAATTTTAAACTCAAGATATGAGAATTTAGAGCTATGTCTTGTTGTCACTTGAGTTACCCTCCGGAGTTCATGATATGTGGATGTACTTCCACAATTTGAATACCCAACAGAGGTCTTTGACAACTTTGATAAAGAGTGGATATATACAATGGTATATTATATACTACAAAATTGAGTGCAGATTCAGTGGTTCTATTTCAATATCACTATTCACTAAATTCCAAACGTCAGCATGAAAATGTGATTTTGCATCTTTTCCCTTGTGTTCAAGCTGACAAAATTCTTGAACTCGCAGGTTCCAGTCTTATCGTAAACAAAAATTTACAAGGATGACCGAGGGTTTGCTTGGTTGGTGAATTCAGCGTCTTGAGATTAGTCAATGTAACGCGTAAGTTGGACAGATACCCGGTTATGAAAAAAATTACAGATTGATAAATCATGATATATGAGTGTTGGTGGTTCAATTTTGAAAACATGACCTACTAACTTCTAAATGGTGGGTTTGGGTCTGTGTGCAATTATTGTGTTTTTTTATGTCGAATGGAAACCATATTTACCATGTCAACGAGAGGCACTCCAAGGGAGATATATAGTATTGTGTTTTTTTATGTCGAATGCAAACCATATTTACCATGTCAACGAAAGGCACTCCAATGGAGATATATAGTAAATTTGCTACACTATTTTAGCGTAGCTCTCTCACTCTTCAAGGCTGAAAAGTGATAAACGACTCTTCAAATTGCCACCTTACCAAATATAGTACTTATGATTGGTGAATTTATCTGAATATTCTTTGACAAAGCTGTCAAAGGAGTAGTAAAAAATTAAACTCACAAGGTTGTAAGAGTCCCTTGGAGCGCACGTGTTGCAAGTGGCTTTCAACTTGTCACATGCATCACCAAATTTATTAATTTGGTATGTAAATTTGCTACTTCCATGCTCTAAGTGGGGCTTTAAAAGTTATAAGACCAATAGATATACCTGAATTGATTGGTTCTTGCCAAAGTGCCGCCCTTCATTTGACCTCCTGTATCTCCACTGCTAGTGTCCTCATGGCAAACACCATGATTTTGGCGCGTCTCACTCACGCGCCACTTCCTAGCCGCCGCAAGGAACACTTGAGCCACCCTCGTAAACGGGCTCCCAACTGGAGCCTCCTGCCGATAAGTCCTACTTCCCAGCAGAAAAATCACAAGCGCAGCCGCCACCACTGCTGCTGGCATGCCATACCCGATTCCCCACCCGATGTAGTCTTGCACATAGATCACCACCAGTATCGCGGTGGTGGCACCGAACACTATCCCCAAGTACCACCAATTGAAGAACGAGCTCTTGGCCGCCTTCTCTTGGGGAAGATTTTCGTCGAATTGGTCTGCAGCAAATGTTTGGACGCATGGCTTGTGGCCACCTTCCCCAACGCTCAGTATGTAAAGGGCTATGAAGAAAACTGCTTGGCAATGTTGCAATGATGTGGTGGTGACTGATACAGTCAACAGAACAAGGCCCTGCAAAATTCAGAACCCATAATCATGATAAAGAGAGAAGCTCTCTGTTCTTCTTTTTTCCTTTCTGGATTCTTTTTCTTTGTGTAATCTTTCTAAACTTGAAGATTCTTTTTCTTTGTGTAATCTTTCTAAACTTGAAGCCAAGAGCAAGCAACCAACTAAGCGAGATGATATAAAGCGGAGAAACTAACCCTGTGAAATATTACAGTATATCATTTCAGTTTAAATATTATCCTATGCACAACGTATCTGATGTGTAGGAGTATATGTGTACGTGCACACGCAGATTTTTTTTCCCCCTAAGATGGGAGTAATCGATTGCATATTGACCGCGCGGTACACAAAACCTGTTTCATATTTGATTGACAAGCTAGTTATATATACGAGGATCGATACGTCTTGGAGTAAAATGGTTGATTTCAATGTTTGAAGCTCTTTTGGTGGTTGATAGTATTTAAAATTCACTACCATGTCACCGGTGGTTGTCGTATTTTCTTTGATTCTCCTGCTTCAACAACACAACGATAACGATTTGTCGATCTCCTGATACTGCTGTTTTATGCATGTGTAGAATGGTATTATGTATGCAACTAAGGATTAGAAGAAAGTGAGAAGAAAAGATGGTGAACTCACTAAGAGATAAATGATGGATGACAGAAGGATGGTCTTGAAACGGCCTAGGTAGGAATCAGCCACGAAAGCACCCAACAAAGGGAAAATTGCAGAGACCCCACGCCATACATTCACGTTCTTTGCTGCAGTAGAAGTAGTCTGGCCGAGTACACCGGTAAGGTACATAATTAGGTTCCCCGACACGCCGTAGTACGCAAACCGCTCCGCCATTTCCACAACTGCATTTCACAACCACCAAACAAGCTTTTATTCATCCTTTCAAAACAACCACAACAACAACAACATGATCAAAAGGATGATATAATGCAAATATGTATCCATGCATGCATGTAGGTAGGTAGGTAAGAAGGTATGTGTGTATAGGATGACTACAGATGATGAAAATGGCAGATTTCCAGCCTCCCTTGGAGGGTTTAGCTTGGTTGGGCATTTCCATGTCTCTATTGTCGCCGGAAGGAGTGATGACTATGGCTGCAGCCTTTGAGCTCATCATGGGAAGTAGAAGGTTAGAAACAAAAAGGAAGAAGAGATCAGATGAAGCAAATGTGGTGTTAGGCGCTGAATCTATTTATAATCTTCACATTCCACAGAAACTTTGGACTAGACTATAAGTTATTGCATTTTGTCATATTGTTCACACTAACCCACAACTTCTTCATCTTCATTTTTTCCTTTCGTCAACAACTTATAAATTAGTGGAAATAAATTGACATTTTTGAACAACAAAAAGTTGTCCATAACTTATTGGTTAGCGGAAACGCCCCTTTAGATGCTGTGGCAGAATTTCTGCAAATATACCCACTTAGATGCTGTGGTAAAATTTCTGCAATTATGACCCGAGAGATTGTCTTTCATTGGAAAACAGCACAACTTTTCTTATAAACTTTTGCAAAAGAAACTTTACCAAAAGATATTTTTTTTTACTTCTAGTAATTTTTTTGAACTGCTACTCCTAGTAATTAGGCTTTGACTTGAAAGTGACATAGGTAAGATTTACCCCGTCATTTCACATTTATAGCTTCTTAAGCTTTTTGTGTTTGTCTATATTACACTCATTGGGGATATGACATTAGTCAAATATACATGGCCACCCCACTAAATTACGACACTAGTGTTAGGTACACCTAGTTTTGTGCAATATGTGAATATAAATGCATCCGAAATAGTCCGATGCACATGAGACTCTCATTATTTTGCAGACTCATATGCATCGAACAGTTTCGACCACATTAGTGTCTGCGTCTCTTGCACAAAAGTCTGTACCTATTTGAATGTATTGGTGACATCGATCTCTATGAAATGTGAAATTTGTATCAAACATTCCCATATTTCAACGGACCAAGTTGTGAAGGGTACTATTGCTAAAAGGCAAGAATACCCCTCGATTATGGTGGTAGGACTGTCTTTTATGCTTAATTCCAATCTAATGTTGTTTACAAACTAACTTAAATACTCTACAAATTAATATAAAACATACAAACAAGATTATGGGTAAATTTCTATGACACCCCCTAATGTTTGCCTTAATGACAGATATCCCCCTCATTTATGAGAAATGGCCATAAACCCCATATGGTTTCAATGTTTATTTCACCGATGCGCAACAAACAATTGTTCAAGAATTTCCCCTTCCCCTCCCTCTTAATAAAATGTTACTTTTGCCGATAAAAAAAAAACCTAACTGTTCAACCAAACATTTGATAGGCTTAGCCAAGTGTCTTATAATTGACAAATTCACGCTTTTTAATAACACAATAAATAATTGAAAGCTCTCAATTTTCAAAAAAAATTTACCCAAAAGTAATAAAAATTTCCTTTCTATCCAAAAGTGAAAAAAAAATTAAATATTTATAGGTAAATTTTACCCTTTCGATCATGTTCACTCCTTAATGTGTAAAAATAATTCAATTTGATTCAAAATAAGTGAGAGTTGCTAGTTCTTTTATTACTTTTTGTTATCAACAAGGGTAAATAATAAGTGACTTTCGGCGCATTCTATCACGTGCTTGGATAAACAATTGTCGATTGGCGTGTCGGTGAGATTACATAGAAATTACGGGTGGTGCTCATTGTTATTTCTCGTATGTGAGGCATTATCCGTCATTAAAGCAAACCTCGGGCCAGGGATGTCAGTGAAATTTACCAAATAATTATTGTAAAAGAAGAATCTCACTCATCCACCAAAGGAAATAGCGAGTAGTCTTCTTTCAAGTGAACAAAAAAAAAAAAACTTTCTTTCCAAGAAAAAATGAATGCAATTGAAGTGATCTATGCACTCAATTGAATCTGGAAGCCCACCGTTTATTTAGTCTTACTTTTAGGATCAAAACCCTAGAAGCTACTTCAACCTATAGTAGGATCTTACCAAATAAAGCAAAGTTAGGTTAGTGCCACATTGTGCGACTCCCAGATTACATCATCCTTCTTCTTAGTATTTGAGTGCTTTGAGTTGAGTGTAAACTCTGCTGTTTTCTTTTGACAAACGGGTGTCCAGGCCAACTTACGTGCACCCCCACTAATCTCAAGAGTCTTTGATGGCGTTGGAAACGAACCTTCGAGCTCTGAAAATTAAGAAACTTTCCTGTTTTTTTACTTGTATGTCCTGTACAAAATAGGAGTACAATATCGAATCAGACATCTTATTCGAAGTTATTGCGCTAATTATCACCATCTAGTAGTTTGGCAGGTAAAAATTTCAACAGGCACTTGGTTTCAGAGCTTTTGAATAATCCAGCTTTTTGTGGCAAAAATGTTTATCTTCCTCCTCGATCTCTTGCTCGGATCAGCTGGCAAGTAACTGGAGTTAATAGATTAGAATCAATAATGTTCCATAATAGTATCATATACCGCGGATCACGCACTTGAAAGAAAACAACAGAAGGATCTCGCTTATAGTTTTTCTTACTACGGCAGGACGAGGTGGTATGATGTATTGGTGATGTGTTGTATGTATCATTTATTTAGTTGATAATTATAAAACGCACAAGCAATTGCATGCCACCGAGATTTCCTTTAATATTTTTGGTGAACGTCGACTATAACAATTCTATCGCGGCAAGTAATTATAAGTAATGATGCAAATTAATGGACAATTAGTAAAAGGCGATTTGCCCGGGACGTCGTGGATAGGGAAGGGCAATAGGCAAGTAATATTGCTTGGCAATGTTGAATTCTTGCAATTAAAACCATTTCCTCTAACACTATCATTGTTTCATATTGGTTTTATGGGTTGGAAAAGTTGATCATCATCATGGTATGACTACAAAACCTTGTGAAAAATGCATGCACCTGGACTTGGTCCAACGGAGTACTATACTTAGAATCTGATCAACCTTCTTCAGTGTCCCTACTCTTTCCTCCATTATGACATATCTTCCTCCTGAATAACCCCACAGCAAAAGGATCAGTCTAGAGGACATGGATAGGGAGGATGAGGCCTCTGCTTCTCTGGAGTTTTAGCTCTCTTTCGTCTGTTGACGTCGTATAGGCTTTTGGCGTGGTTTGTAATTAGGTGTTGTTTTTCGCTTCGGTTTTCTGTTAGTTTTTGCTTGTAGCTGCGTGTTGAGGTTTGTCCTTGGTGTTCTGTTTAGGCTTTGGGTGTTTTGTTTAGGTTTTCCTCTAGGCTTTAGGTTTTTCTTTGGGCGTTTTGTTTAGGCTTTGCCGTCCTTCTTCGGCCTTGAGTGGCGTTATGCTGGTGTGCTCTTGTTCCATTTAATCTTTGTAATTCTTTATAAAAATTAATAAAATTATTTTTGCTTAGAAAAAAAAAAACAAAAAACAAAAGGATCAGTATGTGTGGTGCACATGATGGACTTTGCAACTAAAATTCGCAATAAGTCATAATAAAATACCTATTCGGTTTTGAACACCCGAATCGGGACAAGAAGTAGAGGGAGAATGGAAAATAGCGTGTTCTTGCGGCTCGAATGAATATTCTCGTTTATATCAGTACGGGTATAAACGCTTTCTTTTTTCGCATAATGTCAAACGATAGTTATTACTAGGAGAAGACGTAGCCCCAGGACCTTGTATATTGTTACTAGTAAATAGTACGTACATGTCTGGTAAAATAGTTACGAAGATTCTAGCTCTGCCCTAGCAGTTACACTTCAGTGTATATCAAATTATATTGCAATGTGTAGTAGACCAATGCATATGGGCTTGTTCGTTTGGGGTCTCAAAACTCTTGCGCACTGTTCCAAATAAATTTTTTCTATTTATTTCTTTCCACCTATTACTCTTAAAAAACCTTCCTCAGTAATAAAGTATTGACGTGGCAAAAAAAGATGGAGTGCGCACCGCACACCCCATTTGATGCTGCACACCTGGAAATTTCCCAGACCAAAGTGTCAGAAATCTCAATGCTGGGACATAGGAATCTTGAACTTAGGACAGATGGTCCTTGGCTAACTGGAAAATCAATGATCATTGATGAGGTTGTTCCCTCGCAAGGAGAGATTATTCAGTGCCCTTGGGGTACTACGTGACGATGCCCCAAATCTTTTCCCACCATACATTGTTGTGGGATTCTTACACTTAGTTTCGGACCCCACATAAATGTGTAGTTGAGAAGAAGCCAGGGACATTGAATAATTTGTCCATCACAAGAGACTTTTTTTTTTTGATCCGCATCACAAGAGGCTCACATTCATATATGGGGTCTCACACGCACTTGTGGTGCATTGTGTGTGGGTTCCCACATAAACGTGAGTGTGTGTAGACGTGGGTGGTCGTAGAAATTTTGGGTATGCATTATTTACTATACAACACCACTTATGCAACTAATTCTTCAGTGTACGTAACACCTGAATGTGTGGTAGACAAGAATGTTGAGTCACCATGTGACGGCGCCTCAAGACCACTAAATAATTTTTCCACTTATGCAACCCAACAGCTAGCAGACAGTCACTTGACACAGAGAGAGAGAGAGAGAGAGAGAGAGAGAGAGTAGCTAGTCATTTAATGAAGTGGGGCAAAAGTTGAGGGTACATCCCTAAATTCTTTCTGTAAATTCTCTCTTGCTGGCATTGGTATTCAATTGCCCAAGTTTATGTAGCAGAGGGGGGTACATAGTTGGGTGAGAGTTTAATGAATTGGAACATTAACTTTGATATTGACACCCATATTTTAACTTCTCAAACTCTCCTTGTGATAGTTTTAACTATTGGCTCTTTGCCCCTCGAAATTATGAAAGGAACAACTTATCTCTGAGAAATAAAGTGGACAAATTCGTCCCGTCAAAACCAAACATGATGAAACATTTGTTGTAATGTGCCGCCTTCGACAAACATGTCAATTGCTTGAGTCACCGGACACCAGGTGTCATGAAACGGTACATGTGTTAAAAGTGGCACATTGCTAGAGTCAAATTCAATCCAAGGGGAAAAGTGGTGGTGTTGATATTGAAGGGGCCAAATTGTTGCTTTAGAATTCCTTCAGTGGTCGAAGTGTCAAAAATCGTAGTCTCGGCTATTGCAGTAACTAGTAAGCTTAAAGTGGAATGCTAATATCGATTCTCACAGGAACAAAGCTGAATCTTCAAATGCAACTTTTGAAGGTCAAAAAGGAAACCCCAGAAACTTATATGCATGCCCTCTCTCGTTTGTATATAAAAGATTGCTAATAACAGCCCAATTGATTGTCAATAAGATATGAAGCTTTTTGTGCGAAAGTTTCTTTAAAAGGGTTAAAAGTGTATCGGAATTATTATTATTTTTTTTTGTATTATTCTTGTCTTATTGACGACTCAGTGGGCTGTCAATAACCCAACTGTTTATATATTTTGTTTTGGCCTATGACTTTCCACAACTGAAATGAAGCCAACTTTGTAGCCAACAAACCTGCAAAGCACTTCTTCCACAAATAGTCAACAGCCAACAAGGGCCCACTGAAACAAAAATATAAGCAGCACAGCCCAAAAGAGAAAGGGAGGTCTTAATGTAAAAGAACTTCATTCCCATTTCAATTTCCTTCTGTACATTTTATTCTGGTGCTGAAATTCCCAGAGACTGCTCTCCTTCTGGGCAAAAAAGATTGGTACAAAAAGAATTCCAATGCAAGTTAACCCCTCCAGTTAAACACCCTATACAATTGGAACAGCCTTAAGTAGCTCGGAATGCGATGCTAATCTATTACCTTTCCTAAAACAAATCACACATTTAGCTATCAATACAATGTGATTAGGACTTGGGGATGATATTGGAGAGCCAGATTACTGAATCATATAATCCCAGCACAAAACAGTGTTGTCCTCCAATGGCCATGCCGATTGCCTACCAACTCTAAGTGGAAAATAAATGTCATTCTGTAGTTTCAACTGTCTTCGGCGAAAACTTTGAAAATGAAATCCCGGAAACGCTTTGAATACTGTTTGGGATCAACGGCTGAGATCGAAGTTGGGTCGTATTGGATGGACTTGTATGCATGCTCAAGCTTTTTGCTAATATCATAATCCTGTAATATATCTATTATTCCGAAGAAGAGGATGACTTCGTAGAACTCTCCTGTTGGTTCTCCAATTAACTGAAAATCACTATCGCTTCTTCTCACTGTTAGTTCAGCACGCGATGGCATGTTTATCCCTAATTTGATGGATGACCACCTGCAAAACTCAATTTATAAACAATGAGCAACGAAAATACAAGGTAGTTTTTCTTTTTTTGAAGGGGAAAGTTAGTGCAGTTTAGATTATCGATTACTGAAACTAGGAATTACAATAGATTCATGCCACATAAAAGCACTAAAGAATAGATTAAGATAGAAATAAAATTTGTGTTCTCTATTTCTATTGCGTCAGAGACACGAAGTTTGGAAGCGAGTACCATCAAAATTAAAGAAGGAAACATGATAACAAACATTTTGGTTTGCCCGCGTGTATTTGAGTATGTCTTTGACATAGGAATTAGATGACTACTACACGGAGTCACATACCCGCACCTTAAAATACATTCCCGGGTCCATATGTAACAGCCAAAACGCAGAAGGATCAAAACTCAAGATTGCATCAAGCTTAGGGTCAAAGGACAAATGTCATGGCGAAGAAGATTGTTTTCCATTCTCGAATTTCCTGATTGGCTCGGAGTTATATTAACTAGTTGCAAGCTTATCAATGATTCGGAATAAAATGAGGTATGCAGGCATAAACAGACACTGACGAAATGCTGGGGAAGATATTTCAGGACTTCTAAGTGAGTTTTTTGTTTCCAGACATTATAAACAGTTTAGATGTGTTTGTTTACCGGTCAGGGTCAAAAAGAAGCTGATCCAAGTCTGCCCTTGAAAGGCGAGGAGCTGCTACATCATCAGGTTCTCCATTTCCTGTTAGAGAACATAAATCATCCATAAACTATCAGATATAATTCAACTTGAAATAATGGAAGGGAAATCTGGCTTGGGGAAAAGATAAAGATTTAAACCAGTAGGGGTGCGGACTCCAGTAGGGGTGCGAATTCCAGTAGGGGTTCGAACTCCAGAAGGACGGCCCTCACTGACGAGGGCTTCCCTGGTGTTTTGGTTAGTTTCTCGAAAGTGAAGGCCCACCAAAAGACTGTAGTCCATAATCCTCTCTTGTTCAAGAAAGTCACAATCCCTATCCACTTGCCTGCATATAGAAATACTGATGGTTTACAAAAGGAAATTTCTATGCAGAGAGGAATTGCAGAATTGACTTAGGAGTCAACAAGGTTTCGAAATTGAGTTGAACAGTCTACTGATTGCAGAAAAGTACGCTTTCCTTACAATGAGTCATAAGACAAATGTGAGAAATCTTCTTAGTTCTTACCATGAATGCTCCCGGGAAGGCAACAATATGTAGATGTTTTATGTATACATGTGCCAAAAGCAATAATAGGCTTTAATGTTGTCTCACTATCCTCTCAAGTCTCATATGTTGCTTCTTATTGCTCACACACAATCTGGCTCTACCATTCTGACACTTCTAGACTTAATTGAAGAGAAAAAATAAGGAACAGAAGCAATTAAAATTGTCGTTTACCTGCAAAAGTCTTGGAACCAAACCTTCTGGAGTCGGAAAATTAAATTTAGGTCAAGGTCCTTAAGGGTTGTGGTTGCGTCAATTTCAGCCTCAGGTTTATCAGTTGTGCGGCCAATTGAAGATCCTTTCAAGTCAAAACGTCTGTGAATAGGATACTCCGTACAGAACAGATTCCCCATTATCACAAATCTCACCTGAGAAATCAATGAAAAACATGAATACGATATACAGTCTTTGATTTGTTGGAAGTCCAGAGTTGGTTGTTTTTGCTTTCAACCTTACCTTCTTTTGGGCAGTTCCTGTTAACTTAACACAGTGAAGGCCGAAAAATTTGGTGACAAGAGTGTTCTCAAACGCTCTAACATGATTATAGTAACCTGGAAGCATCCTTATTAGAACCTGACATGGTTTAAAGCATCATATCTAAGTCAGAGCTCTCAAATAGCTTGTAAAAACCTCAAGGAAAATTGTCATGCCAGGGGAAGAAAAAACAAAACATTTTTTAACTTACGTGAAATCGTGCATAGGATTCTATTACAGAATTATGTTTAAAAACTCAAAACTTCAGAAGGAATTCAGGAATTCTTAAAATTGGTCACAAGTGCTAAGTTCCAGTCAAGTGGGACAGTGGCGGTGGTATAGAAATATTGAGTGATCTAAACGCTTTGGCATGAGATTTGAGGTGAAAACAGTAATGCAAAACTTGTTATTTAGCACAAGCTCAGAGGAAGTTGACAAATGAACTCACTTTACATTCTGCCTTCTTCATGGTCTTTATCATGTACTTGTCATCGTTGGTCAAGTAAAAGAAGCTTCCACTCTTTCCGGGGGATGAGAGCTCCCGAAGGGCATCATTCCCACATAAGGAAATCATGTAATCAGCTGCATCCACCTTGAACAATTTCCTAAGGGTCCTGAAAACATGAAATTCCTTGAGCCCCAAATACCATCGTTATGGAAAACAGGTTAATACATTGTAACTGTCACATAATATTTTGGTTGGGGCTGACCTGAAAACCAGCGGGCAATAATCTTTCCATTTAAATTCACAGGACTGGTGAGGTGGAGTATGTTTTGATCCTTCAGGAGGAAATTTGGTCCATACTTTTTCCTTTGGATCAAAAGCAGATGACCTCAGATCAAGGGATGTAGCTGGGGCTGGCCTTCCAACGGAATGTCTGCACAATGGCACTAGAAACAAATTAGAAGGTGCAATCTCCAGACCGAAATACTACAAATTCACTTGCATTGTTCCAACAAAAAAATATTGTACTGTTGGCAACATATTCTTCCCATAATTCACCTAACAAATGAATACATCAAAGTCCTAAGCTATGATAGAAGCTACAAACGACAGTTTACATAGAGTAAGAAATGCAGAGGAACTTCAGATCCTTCACTATGCTTGTTTCCTTGTTGTAACTCAACCACTGAAATATTGGTCCCTTCCAACAACAGACAACTAACAATATTCTTCTTTCGCAACATAACCTTTACAAAAATGTTGAGTCAGTGGAACTACATAACGCAATCTTGTTCCCCCTGCATGATCAACATTAGTCTATGGATGAATTGAAGCTCTGTGTTTCTCACTATATCTTGTTAGTAACAATCCTTTTGGGTGAAAAGGGGAGGATGAATGTCCCACGGTGAAGAGAAGGGAGAAATTCAGAAGATATGCATATACGTAAAGCGTTAGCAAGCAATAGACTACAACATCATTGACATTTCTCAAACGATGAACATAGACATGGTGAAAAATCTAGAAGACTGCTCTTGGGGTTAAAAACTACTCGAAGAAAGCATTTCATTCATCTATAATTCACCTCTTAATCTTACAAAAATAAGCGCATAATTTCAACCAAATTCAGTATGATAGGAAGCTTATAAACCAAATTGGATAAACCTCAAGTGAAAAGTTCACATCAGAGGATGAGATCAAAAGGAGGCAAAACTACAAGTACCTAATTCCAAGCTGCAGATTGAGCATAAGCTCATAATTCCTATGCCCTTTAGATATTGTCTCTCCCTGTCTCCTCACTGGCGGTATCCTCATCTGATGTGGCCTGTTCCCCGTCGACGAATCCATATCATCAAGTTGAAGATTCCCCAAACCTTCTTCTGCCTCCCTCCCTCCCACTGAACACCTACCAACCACATCCACCGCCATCTCAGCATCCGGTGACCACCCATATGCACTACCATTGCTCAACCTCCCATCAACAGACGCTCTCCTAGGCCTATCATTTGCTTTCGAATGCTTCAATATGGGCTGCTTTTGCAAGAACTCAGCTTCCATTCCAGGCCAATTAAGCATCTTTTGTGAAGGCAATATAGAAATCTTCTCCCCCGGACAAACCTTACATTCGTTCAAATCAACCGAAAACATTTCCTGGGGATCCCAATCCAAATTACCTACTTGTGATCCTGAAGGGTAATAGCTCCCACTTTGTTCTTTTGGGTCCTTACTCCAAACACCCACATAGAAACTCCCATCCGCCCATCGAAACGTACCGTTTCCCTTGGGCAAACCATCATCCCAAGACCCATCATATCGATTCCCATTAGCCCAAATCATTGTTCCATTGCCATTCATCTTCCCATTCTTCCATTGTCCAATGTAATGGTTCCCCTTAACCCATTGGTACCTCCCTTGCCCATCTTGTAATCCCCTACGCCACTCCCCATCATAGTAATCCCCATTGGCATAATTCTTAGTCCCTTTCCCATGCTTCAAATTCATAACCCAAGAACCTTTATAAGTGCCCCCAATTCCTGTATAAGTCCCTTGTCCATCCATATAACCACTCTTGAATTCACCCTCATAGGTGGCACCAGAGGGCCAGCTAAACCTGCCTTTCCCCATGGTTTTGCCTCTGAACCATTCACCAACATACATACACCCATCTGCCCACAAGTACTTTCCTTGGCCGTGGGGGAAGTTATCAACCCACTGGCCATTGTACATGTCTCCATTGGAGAGGACCTTCACCGTGCAATCCTCACAGCCGGCGATGTCGTCGTCGTCGTCGTCTACGTGGGCGACCGACATTGTTGGGAAGAAGCTGTTTGTCCTTTTCTTTGCTGCTGCTTGTGATTTCCTAACTGTTGCTTCCCACGCCTTCACAAAGCCCCCCAGCTCTTTGCTCATTCTCCTTCCCAACAGCTTCTTGATAAACAACTGTCCCTCCACTCTCTCTCTCTCTCTCTCTCTCTCTCTCTCTCTCAACCCAGATCAAGCTCTCTGTGTACCATCAATGTGACCCTCAAAAACAAACCTACCACCATTGCTACAACAAGGAGCAGACAATAACCCACCCATATAACACACACAGAGAAAATAACTTACAAAACCCAAAAGCAGCAACAACAATCTTTTCAGGTTTTGGGTCTTTTTCCTATTGATTTGCTGAAATGGGTGTCTGTTTTTTGGGTTCCTCTGATGTGGGTTTGTTTTTGAGATTTCTGGAAAGAAACAAAAGTAGCAGCTGTTAGATTGACCGGAAAGCAAAAGGTGGAATGGAACCAATGACTGGCTTTTTTCTTCTCATTATTTCTGAGGGGTAAAAATTTTCTTTCTTTTTTCTTCTGCTTTTTTTCTCTGATTGGGTCTGAACCAAGGATTCTAACAACACATTTTCTTTTGTTTCCGAGTTTAGCTCCTAGAACTGCTAACAGACCGAACAGTTGGGAGGAGGAGAGAAATGGGGGTAATGGTGATGATGTGTTTGCCATTTTTAGTGTCGAAATCCGACCTAATACCTTAATGGATTGCAATGACTTACCTGATAGCTCTCTTTAGCCTTGCTTTTGCAACTCTGTACTGCCATTTCATATTATTCCCTAAACCCGCCCCAAAACTATCGAATACTTCCATTTTGCCTCTACCATAAATGTGCTTTCTCTCTATCTAGTAGCCTACCCAAATCCCCGTCTGAGCAGCTCCAAACGGGGCCCTCTCCAATCTCGCTACGATAATCGAAAACGTTCACTTCGTAGAGCTCGTCGAGTAAATCGAGCGTACCAAAAATCAGCTCGATTAGATATCATTAACTGCCTCATCCGAACATTATTATCTTGAAAAGAATGAATCCGAAACACTGGATAAAACCCACTGATTTTTGGTACATCAAGATAATAATATTCGGATGAGGCACTTAATAATATCTGGTCGAGCTGATTTTTGGTACACTTGTTCTTCTCGACGAGCTCTACGAAGTGAATGTTTTCGATTATCGGAGCAAGACTGGAGTGGTCCCCGTTTAGGGTGCTGCTCTTGGCTGCTGTGCTGCCTCCGGATTTGGGTAACATCCGCAAACCCATATGAAAAATGTTCTTGCATTGTTTTTTTTAGGAATATGGCTGAACAGTTCGAGTAGTTGATGGAAATGACAAATTATGCTCCAACTAATATGAAAATAAGCATTTTTTCAAAACCTTAATGTTACATATTTTGGGATGCTTGAACAATTTAGTGATATTGTTCTAATATTCGCAAGTAGTGCTATTTCGTTATTTCGGGACAGAGGAGGGTTAATCTTCTGCAACATACCCATTCTTGCAATTTTCGAAAACGAAAACTATATTAATCCACTTTTCACTTCCCTTTCGGATGGCAAATGTGATCTCGTTATCAGCTTTAAAATGAAGAGGTGAAACTAAGAAACTTGAAATAGATTTCCTCGTGGAATCCTAATAGGTCCATCATGAACTATCCATCGTGCCTCCTGCTCCTTTCATCATGTTTGGACAATGTCAAGGAATAGAGTGGTTGGAAATTAAATGGGAGAAGTGACCCTTGGCATTGAGAGACAAGTCCTTGAGATATATAGAATTTGTTTGGCAGCTGTCTTCCGTTTGTATTTTGTATTTTCATATTTTGAGAGAGTTATCATAGAATGAATTCTGTCAAAATGCATTATAAGAAATGAACTAGAAAATGTAGAAGCCAAAAATCACATCGGGAGGAGCTTTTTGGATAACTTACAAAATCTTTTACGAAATTTATAAGTCTGCACGTATACTTTTAGGGGGTGTTTGGGAGCCAACTTTTTTACTTTTCATTTTTCACTTTTTGTCTTTTTGGCTTTTGGGATTATGATCAGAATGTATTTTGTATTTAGTAGAGTGTTTGAATGATATGTGCAAAATGCATTTTGCAGTAGGAGTAGTGTTTGAAAGATAAGGAATGAAAATGAATTATGGATTGATTTTTTACTATGTTGCCCCCGGTTATTAATAATGTTGTATAATGTATATAAATAATGTTTGGGCTCAATTTATTTAAAATTTAATTCCGAAATTCTGCCCCCGGTCATGATTCATGAACTGGTGTCCCCCGTTTTTATTTTTAATTATATTTTTATTATTTCAATTATTGTTTGTTGTTACTTTTCCAAAACCATGGCAAAAATGGGAATTATCCAAAAAGAGAGAGGGTAGCCTTGTCTGTTTGGCATGGCTGAATTCAAAAATGTGAAAATGGAAATCCAAAAAGCTCCTATTTCCAGATTTTTCTGTTTTGTTGTAGAAACAAGAAATTGCAAAATCCATTTTACCCAAAATCCATTTTCCCTCTTCCTCCCAAACACCCAAAATCCAAAAATGGAAATTGAAAAATGTAAAACCATGCCTCCCAAACACCCCCTTACTAATTATCATTACAATGTGGAAAATAATCTGCAACTCATAACTCAGGATCTTAAAAATAATTGGCTCCTAAACCACCCCATACTCTTAGGATAGATATTTTATTAATATTTCTAGGATAGATATAGCACACACACATGATAGCAAACATTAGATAACCTTTTGTTTTACTCCCACCTATATCAAAACGGGGTTCGCACCCAAAAATTGGAGCCCAAAATGTAATTCTGACCATTCATTTTGTAGAGGTTGGAGCAAGAGTTAAATCGATCAATAAATATATGATTGACCTTGGAAGTATATTCTCAAAAAATACTTATCATTCATTATTCAAAATTATTCTAATATTTTTCAAAGATTCCTAATTAATACAATATTTTTTAAAGATTATTATGTGCGTGTAGCTCTATTAAGTAAACCTTTTTTTTTTGATCCGCCTATTAAGTAAACCTTTAAAATCACGTTTTTGGGCTGAGGACGAAGCCCATCCGGAGTTCACAATGCTTACACATCACCAAATAAATAAATAAATAAATTAGCATTCCATGTGTAATGTTTTCTGTACCCTTTCTTTAATCTTCCAAGTTCATCGCCTTATGATCATAAAGTTCAACAACTTATGATCACTTATCAGCTTCTCTATTACGGTTAGAGTCGTATGGTTGTAAGAATATATAGTACATGTTAGACTTGTGTTTTTGTTTTCCCCCTATTTTTAGGTACTGGAAAGTCACCTTTTCAATGATGAAGGTACCAACCTCTTTGAAGAGCTAGGGAATTGTACAAATATTTACTTCTTGGCAGGGGTTATAAACTATACATTTTCAAACTTAATGCTCAAAATTTGCCGAAGAAAACTGACCTTTTATTCAAGAGAAAGCCAATATATTACAAGGATAGGACGAGGGGGAGGAGGAGAGAGCAATACAGTGGATTTTAAGAAAGAGGGAAATCCAAAACCTGCCGTACCAATACAGACGCATCCCCTTATATAGAGGATTCTGGGACTCAAATGAAAATGAAATTCAAATTTAAAAATATAAATTGCACTAAAATTTGTTCGAAATTAAAGATAAAGATGTCGGGTACACTTGATGGGCCCCATCGCTACATCCTTCGTCATTTTTCTATTAAATCTGAGTGTTCGGATAATTGGCGTATTAGCCCATGGGTCCTTTCCCTTTTTAGAAGACAATTGTTCAACAATTATTTGAGTCATCTTCTTAAGGGTTCTGAGATTCTCATGCTAGGTAAGAAAAAGGATTATTGTCAGGGTCTTTTGCACTCTTCCTTGATGTCATTGATTCAATTTCCTTCTGTATTAATTGTCATGTCTATATGAAATGTGATGATAGTGCAATGCGGAAGTCATTTTTAGGGATATGGCACTTGAAAACTCCAAAAGAAATGCTAGTTAATTCGGAATCACATTTTAGTTCATTGGGTTTGAACTTTGAATCACATTTAGTTCATTGGGTAGAGGTTGATGCCAAAAAATGGCAAAAACATCTTTGATCCCAAAATTGGCATCATCTTTGGCTTTGCCAAAATCATACATGACATTGGGTATGCAACAAAATATGAGATGAGTTTAATTTAATGCTCTAAACTTGATATTGTGCCCGTATAAAACCTAACCGATATGACAGCACTGTCATTTTATAACTTCTTAACACTGTACGTAGCAAGCCATAGAATGGCTTTGAGAAAGTACCATTCTATAATTTGGCATTTGAATGGTTAATTAAATGGAGATTTAAATAATAATCTCTTTTTTTTCTCTTAAGAAAAGAGAGGGTCCTATTCAAGAGCATCCATCAAATTGACTAGTTATGAAGGGACAATGGAGTTATCAACACACAGATGGGGCAATTTGCTAATGATGGGGATCACAGCTTAGCCCCACAACACTTGAGAGTCCTTTTTGTTGCCCATTTTGTGTGATGTGTGCCATGTGAATGCTTGTCCCCTGCTAAGTACCTGCTTCAGTGACAAAAGAACACCTCTTGTCTATTCATGTCTTCTTGTGTCTCTCCACAACCTAGTACAGAAAACAAGGGAAGACCAATTTGTCTGTAGGTTTAAGTGATCAATCTCATTCATTTCACAACAGAAACACCCTCAACATTTATTCCCATTGATATGGAAATCAAGGTTGTTGGTGAGGTTAATATTCTCATGAAGTAAAATTTTGACAAATGGAATAAGTAGGAAGGAAATTAAAAAGAATTGGTCTCAACCTAAGTCACATAATCTGCTTGCGTGTGCAAGAGTGCGATTACGAGTATGAAAGTGCCTTCGAAACACGTACGAACCTACCAAAATTCGCAAGAGCCAGGATTAAGAGCAGGAGCGCATGACATTTTGAATGATTATGTGACTAAGGTCTTAACCCTTGTATAAAGGGTTCATGTTCTAGAGAATGAACTACTTATGAACAAAACATCCTGAACTCTTCATATTGCTAGGAAATTTAAGAGTTGTTTCAAGTTCCAAGTTTCACATCCTCTATCTTGACTAAATTTTGGAAGTAGCATGGTTGATTTTAACTGGACAATGACATATTGTTCGCTCTCTGCTGTATATTCAGACATAGATTTTCTTTTTTAAAATTCCAATTACCCAGTACCCTTCGTTTTAATGTGGAACAAAAAACTAGAGGGAATTCTCTCCGGTTCGCTTGGGAGATTTGAGCTAGAGGGTGTTGTCCGGCACTCGGGGGCTAACTACAACACCCTTTTTGATTTTTGATGTTTCTTTTTTTTTGGTGTGGATTTTTTTTCCAGTGTTGATCATGTATAATAAAATCATCAGAGAAGAGCTCCAAGAGAGGACAAAGAGACCTAACAAACTCTCACTTACCAATTCTTCTCTTAGCTTTGGAATAGTAATTGCTCACTTATATATGTAACAAGTGGAAGGCAAAAGAACAAAAAAAAGAAAAAAGAAACCCTTCTAATTCTACTCTAAGAACAAGAAGAAGAAAAGATCAATCCCCAGCTCCACCCCTTCATCAATCAAGCAAAATCCAGAGACAGAGTTAGAAATAATCTCCCTCTGTTTTTTCCTTCCATTTCCTCTATCTAGTTTGGGGATTATAACTTTCCTTGATTTCTGTTTCAGTCATGTTGCTTCCCATCTCCTTGATCATCACCATCACTCTTCTCACCATTATCCTCTACACGTTCCTCATAAAAATCATCTTTTTTAATCTTGGATTTAACATCCTCATATATGTTTTCCTTCTCTTTTTCAATAAGCTACACATCTTTTTGTTCCAAATTCTCTTACTCCTCATAAATTAAGCAGCAACCATGTGTGTCACGGTATCGATAGATCAAGAAAAAAGAATAGCTTCGGATGTTAATTGCAAGGGTCGAGCTCCTTTCCACTAACTGTCTCAAATGGTACAAATTTCCTGACAATGCAAGAGTATCTACCGACGAGATACTTCCTATGGGATCCGTGCTTGTGAGATAACTCCAGCAACTATCTCGGACAGTAACCAGAGAGGATCAATTTCCATTACTTTATTAGTTTATTTCTTCTTCTTGTTGTTCTTATTCGGTTTGATTTCACTTTCTTCGGCTTCATCATTCATGGGTATGAGTTTATTAATCCAGTTGTGCTAATTAACGGTTCTTGATTTTACGTTAAATGATTTGCAAATTTTATATTGAGCCAATGACTGAATTATTTCGCATTTTTCAATTCCATATGTATGGAATTACTGATATAGTTGTCTGTTAATTAATTAAATGAAATATGCGAGGGTTACACAACTTTATAATACCAAAAATTAGGCTATTTAAATGTCATGCTCAGGTGTGTACATAAACCAAGCGAAGGCATCAAAGTGGTTGAATGGTAGATTTTGGGCCTCTACAATGGTAAGATTGTTTTCTGTTAAATGACTATCTTTCGGAATCGGAAGAAGGTCCCTTCGGGCAAATTAGTCCATATTGTTGGATAAAATGGAGTTTTAATTATTAAATTAAAAAATTATTTGGGAGTGAATTAAAATTGACTCCATTACAATCACATGATATCTGGTTGAAGTTGAAAAGGTCTCACGTCGTTGATTAATATGGAAAATTAAGAATATATATATCCTAAGTGTGACTAAGGAAATTGGGCTTGTCACTGGCTTTGTTCGGTTAAAGGTTTAGTTTTAGTTTTAATTTTATTTTCAATCATTATCCTATTTCTTTCTCCAATCATTATCCTATTTTTCTAATTATTACTTTCTCATCTCTCTCTATCTCTCTCCAATCATTACCCCTATATTTAATCATTACTCTATTTCTCTCTCAACCCACTATCAAAACTAAACTAAACTCCCAACCAAACACAACTCTATTTATGGGAAATGATTTTGTGTCAAAATCATTAGTTCCTAATGGTAAAGCGGTGTGTCTACTCAAAGGGGTATAGAACTTCAAAGTGGAAAAAAAGGACAGGGGGTGTGTGCTGTGCAGCTTCGTGCTGCACAGCCTCCGGCGAGGCTTTTCCGGCGAGGCTTTTCCGGCGAGGCTTTTCCGGCATCATTCCGACGATTGGAGACGTTCACCCCGTAGAGTTCGTCGAGTTCTACATGTGCACCAAAAATCAGTTCGATCAAATATCGTTAAGGGCCTCATCGGAATATATATAACTTGAAAAAAAATGAATCCTAATGGATACGAAACACTGGATCAAAACCACTAAATCCATTTTTTTCAAGTTATATATGTTCGGATGAGGCCCTTAACGATATTTGATCGAGCTGATTTTTGGGACTCATGTAGAACTCGACGTGCTCTATGCGGTGAACGTCTCCGATCGTCGGACCGATGCCGGAAAAGCCTTGCCGGAAGCCGTGCAGCACGCTGTGCAGCACAAAGCTGCACAGCACACACCCCCTGTCCGGGCAAAAACAAAGTCTTTTCACAGCCGGTTTTTCCGGAAGAATTGTTTATTCGAGTGGCAATGGTTGGCCATTCAGTGCCACCATTTCATCTTTAAGAGTCACCTCTTTTCTGTTTGGTTTCTCCGAACAGTTTCCATCCTTTCCGAATGGTCACATTGTGCACTATTTATAGGATTCAAGTGCATTCTTTTTAACATCGGAAAAATTACAGAGCATACACATTGCATTCATATTGAGTTTGAGAGAGAGTACTGCACAAGTTTGCGTTCGCCCGTTGAACAGATTGTAGTGCTACTTCCGTTCTTCGAAAATTGGGTAATCCTGGGAGACAAACGTTCAAGAGACCCAAGAGCACCGGTGTGGGGGGACGAATTTGCTTTAAGGATCCAGTATTATTCATAAAAATACTAGCCTCGATTGCCAATTTCCGGACGCCTGAAATTGGTCCAGTAAGTTCTAATCTTGTTTGATTATTATTCTTTGATGTGTAGCGAATTTCCAGTGATAAACAAATCCAATTTCCAACAGATATCCCACCATAGGTTTGGCTAGCAATGTTAAGAGTAGTCCATTAGGGTTAAAGTGCAAGGCCTTAGTAATTACTCTATGATTCTAGAGTAAAATAGAGAAGAATGATGAACCTTGCCTAATCGCGCCAATTAGAGAATCTCAACTATAAAAAAATCACCTTTTTTTAATGAAAAAACACGAACTAGGACAATTGGAGAACTTTTACACATTTTTGAATAATCGAATCAACAAATTTGATGGAGTTTAAATATTTTTGTTTATAGAAATCCAATAGCTAATGTGAGACCCGTACTTTATCTTTCTTCCGATTAGCGATTAATAATGTGGATTAATATTATTGGAAGGCTTGTGGTGTGAGACCCGGGTCTTTATTTTAGCAGTTAATCAAAAGTATTAACTGTAAGGGTTGATTGTGTAAAATTTGTCAGTGTGAGTGGTAAATGGAAAATTGTGAGAAGAGAGAAAATTAATAATGGATTAAAAGAGAGAGAGAGAGAGAGAGAGAGAGAGAGAGAGAGAGAGAGAGAGAGATTTGCATGGAGGGCGTGGCATCATTTGGCTCGCTTGCATGTGAGTTTGGTGAGAGGTGTAAGCATTTGTGTTAATGTGTTATGTGGAGGACATGCAGAAAAGGAGAAGATATGCATATGTTGTATAAAGTCTTGACATGAAGAAAAGGGGGTGCCTATGGGAGGGGGCCTTCTCTTAGGTATGTGTCTAATAAGGAAAAAGGAAAAAAAAAAAAAGAACAGAACAGTTGGAGGGTGCAACCTCGGTGGGGTTGGGCCGGGGTGGTGTTTTCACGCATAATTGTATGTATGAACAGCTTTGTGGTTTGTTGTAAATAATGATGTGGGACGGGTCGTACACTTTAATATCTACGTTGTGTTGCTTGTAATTTCGGGTCTTTACAATTGGTACCAGAGCATAGGTTTCATGATTCTGTAGACTGTCCTAAAATTTGATTTTAGGACGACGACCTATGGGTAAGTGATGCTAATTAGGTAACTAGTATGTCTTCGTTATTTACTGATCCTATAGGAAATTGTTCGAGTGAGTTCTTGGTAATTTAGTTTGCTGCTAGCTTTCCATATTTGACAATCAAAAAAAAAAAAAAACTCCTCGCGGCTGTCCGAGTAGTACTTCATTTGATTTCAGTATATGTTTCAGAAGATCCATTTTATTTGTAGGTCTTACATGGGGTTTGGTTCACTTTTAATTTTACTTAATGTATTTCGAGAATGATTATTGGTATTATCAATTTTTTTTCTTTTCTTAGGGGACTGGTATTGTATCAGTTGATATTTAATTTGGGTTTTACAATTCGGTGGGCATTCTAGTTTTTTTTTTTTTGAAATGATGAAGTCATGCATATCTGAGAGGGTGGAGTTCCGCTCTGGATTAAAAATGAATTCTCTAAGGTAGATGTTGTATAAGGGGTATTATCTGATACGTACACTCTTAAGCTTTGTGGGGACCTTAATATGTGGAGGTTGTGTATGAGATTTCGACGACACAGTTGGGTATTGAATTAATTAACAGATAGTGGTTTTGTTTTTTTTAAAAGAAGATGATTATATTTGTAAATGGGTATGAGTATGAACGTTGCTTCCTTTTTCATGTTGGACTACTTGGTGCTTGTTTTAGTTCTAAATAATGATGTTATTTTAGAGATTGTTGTTGGTGAACTGCACTCTCGATCTATATTAGTAATTGTCATAGAATGCAGTCGACACACGTTAGTATATCAGCTTATCTTTGTTGTTTGAGGTAGAGCCAACTAATCATTTGTGTGGCGTGAGGGTGGTTAATTAACTATGTAGTATTACCCGTTCGGGGTATATGTGTGCACATCAGTGGCATAAAGAGATGTGTGCGAGATGATTTGATACCAGTGGGCGTACTTATATATATATGATTCCAGGATGGTGGTTGGGAGATGGTGCAATAGTAGTGGTTGATTTAAAAAAAACTGCGCCAGTACTTGAGATTTAATTGTGTGTGTGCTTGTCGCCTTTGTGGCATGCATGGTGTATAGCCTTAATGGCATGGCCTTTGTGGCGTGGTGTATAGCCTTAGTGGCGTTATAAGTATTGCCTTAGTGGCGTGGCCTTAGTGGTGTTAAAAGTATTGCCTTAGTGGCGTGGCCTTAACGAAATTGCCTTAGTGGCGTGGCCTTAGTGGCGTGTAATTTTTGACTTTGTGACATGGCTTGTGTTCCAGATGTGTAAACCATGAGGGAGGAAATGACAGAAGTGCGTGTTGCTTGATTAGTTATTTGTGATGAGATTTCGGTCCGAGGTGCGAATGTCGGTAAGTGCTGTGTTGTGGGATGAATAAGGACCCGAGCTGCCCAATGTTGGGTCAGTTGGTGAATTTTTGATGTGATATTTATTTGTGTCCGATTCATTGTTGAATGAGAATAATTAATTGAGTGTCGGTGCTGGTATTGTACTGTATTCGAAAGATTTTAGCGAAAATGTGTGACAAGTTGTTGGTTCAATTGTTATAATTTGAGGTGGAATGAAAGGAATTTCGGGGTCGAATTTTTTTTAAAGAGGGAGATAGTTGTGAGACCCGTACTTTATCTTTCCTCCGATTAGCGATTAATAATGTGGATTAATATTATTGGAAGGCTTGTGGTGTGAGACCCGGGTCTTTATTTTAGCAGTTAATCAAAAGTATTAACTGTAAGGGTTGATTGTGTAAAATTTGCCAATGTGAGTGGTAAATGGAAAATTGTGAGAAGAGAGAAAACTAATAATGGATTAAAAGCGAGAGAGAGAGAGAGAGAGAGAGAGAGAGAGAGAGAGAGAGAGAGAGAGAGAGAGAGAGAGAGAGAGAGAGAGAGAGAGAGAGAGAGATTTGCATGGAGGGCGTGGCATCATTTGGCTAGCTTGCACGTGAGTTTGGTGAGAGGTGTAAGCATTTGTGTTAATGTGTTATGTGGAGGACATGCAGAAAAGGAGAAGATATGCATATGTTGTATAAAGTCTTGACATGAAGAAAAGGGGGTGCCTATGGGAGGGGGCCTTCTCTTAAGTATGTGTCTAATAAGGAAAAAGGAAAAAAAAAAAAAACAGAACAGTTGGAGGGTGCAACCTCGGTGGGGTTGGGCCGGGGTGGTGTTTTCACGCATAATTGTATGTATGAATAGCTTTGTGGTTTGTTGTAAATAATGATGTGGGACGGGTCGTACACTTTAATTTCTACGTTGTGGTGCTTGTAATTTCGGGTCGTTACAGCTAAAATAATATTCGATTTGTTATGAGTCTATATATATACTCTGCTTTGGAGTTATAAAAGGACACTGCCAACACAACATTCTGATGACCATCCCCAATTTCACTAAACCTATCATCAAATTCTAATGTGACAAAAAAATAGGGTAAAATCAATGGAAAAGCTACACCAAAGATTTCTTCAAGATGTGGGTTTTGTTAGGAATTGAACTCTTTGTTCAACTCATAACACCCTACGGATCTTGGATATTAGGATCACAGAAATCGCAAGCAAATAAAAGTAGTGCGTAACGAACAAGAAAAGAACGAACACAAGATATACGTGGAAAACCTCAATGCGAGAAAAAACCACAGGAGCCACAGCAGTTCACTATAAAATCGAATCAAGAGTATAAGTCTTTTCGCAATCTCTCTGAGACCTGCATTTTCTCTCGTCTCTCTCTGTTTTTCTCTAAAAACACATTGACCTAATTACATACAAACTACAGTGTAAAATAGCCGTGGGGGCTCTGCCCCCACACTCCGAACTAAACCATTGCTGAAGATTGTTTGCACCCCCAATAGGTTTAAGGTCTAATTTTTATGGCAGATTGATATTGGTATAGGCGGATGGGAGAGAGAGAGAGACTGAGAGAGGGTTCATAATACGTCTATCTCGCTCTAGATTGCAATTTCATAATTTTTCCATTGAACTTTTGTAGTTTGTTAATTGTATCGGAGATTTAAGAATCCCACATTGGTAAATTATAAGTTAATATTCTAGGTTATAAAGTATCACAATGCACCATCTAAATGCCGAGCTCAGTTGCATGAGTTTGTAACCAAACGGGGCATTAAAGTGGTTGAATAGTTGTATTTGGGCCTAATGCGGCGGATGCAACATTCTCTCTACTCCACAAAAATGGATTCGGGACTTGGTGTGTACCCATCCAGACATGGGTTGGCTAGCAATGCAAATTGAATTTGATCCGAGTCAAAGTGGAGGGCTCTGCAACCGACTAAATGATGGTGCATCATGCCTAACAGCACCCATTGGAAAAACTGAACTACCAAACAACCACTTTTTTAAGATGATCACGAAATTGCCATAATCCAGATTGTGTATATACATGTGAGATTCTGTGAAGCTATTCGTCATTTCTATTTGTTTGCTTTTTGTTGGTACAATTTGTGTGGATTGTCTAAAGTTGGAAGGCTTATTTTTTCTTTCCTAATTTATTGTCCATTTTGAGCCAAACTTTTTACACTTCTACATTCTTTGGATTCTAGATAAAGAGAACTTAAATTAGTAGAAAAATTAATCAAACATTTCACCAAAGCTGAAAAATGGGTCCAAGTACCAATTTTTCCTTATTTCTTTGTTTTCCGCAATCGGATCTTGTGCGAGCCCATTCCACCATAGGTTTGGCTAGCAATGTAAATGTCTATTGGGGTTAAAGGTGGAGGACCCTAGAGCGCAGGGGCACGCAACTCTCTCAACCCCTATTTTGCAACAAAAGAAGGTTCGACGTCACACCATAGACTCAAACCCCTAAACCACCCCCTTGGAAGCCAATGAGTACTAAAAGATGTGCTAAAAGTCACATTTAATATGTATTCACTCTAGATGGAGGCGTTCCCCACAAAATAAAGTACGTGAAGTATTTAAAAATGTATCTACGTAAAACCAAGTTAAGTTTTTTTTTTTTTTTTTTATCTTTCCTTTTATCAAATTAATTACATTTTATCAACATAACGAGCCTTTTTTTTTTCCCTTTCTAAACTAGGACTTTGATCGAGTTATACATCTTAAAAATGATTACTTTGGCATATCCTTCGGCAAAGTCTGAATAGCAATGTTTAAAGACCCATCACTCTTGTAGTACTCCTTTTGACTTAATCTAAGTGTTGTTGGTTTAAAATAAAAATAAAAAAAGTCTTGAATTGCAATTGTTGATATTTTTCTTGACCTTGCATCCTAGGCCCCTAATTAATTTATGTCTGAATGAAATTTCAGGTTCTGTTGCTGGAGAACCCTAACAACTAACTCTTGAGTTCTATAGAGAAGAACGGTGCACCTTGTCTACGGAGGCAGAGCTAGGATTTAGTCGCAGTAGGGTCAAATATGTACAAGACATATAGTTTTCTTTTTATACCCGGTAATCGGGAAAGAAAAAAAAATCCAACTTTGTAATATAAAACTCTACTCAAATACTTGTTTAGAAATTTGGCAAAAAAAACTGATGATGTCGCAACATGCACCAAGGTTCAACATGTACAACACCAAGGGTGTTTTTTTTTTCTACATGGGAATTTAACGTCTAGGTTTAATGAAAGATTAATTTAGGAGAGAGAGAGAGAGAGAGAGAGAGAGAGAGAGAGAGAGAGAGAGAGTGAACCAACGAATTGCAAAAAGAGGTTGAATCGTGGACATTGGATCAGTAAAAGTTTTATATCGGGATTGAAATTTCGTATTTTGCCCTTTTGAGTTTCTGCATGTAGTTTGTTAATTAGATTGGAGATTTGAGACTCCCACATTGGTAAATTATAACTTAATTTTCTAGTTAATAAAATACGACATTGGGTGGTTAAAATGCCGAGCTCAATAACATGGGTTTGTAACCAAGTGGGGCATTAAAGTGGTTGAATGATTATATTTGGGCTTCTAATGCGGCGGATGCCACAGTCGATTTGGTGCGCATCCATCCTAACACGGGTTGGCTAGCAATTCAATTTGAAATTGGATCTCGGGCTTAAAAGCGGAGGGCTCCGCTACGATAAGAGAAGAATGGTGCATCTGCCTAATCGCACCCATTGGAAGAACTCGACTGCCAAACAACCACTTTTTAACTTGACTAAAAAAAATAAAATTTTGAGGTTTTGGTTAACTGGATACTTTCATAGAAACATAAAAAAGTTTAATGCTACTATCCGCCCAGAAGGCGGACGATGGTGTACTACACGCACATCAATAAAGCGCCAGTTTCTATGCTGTGTCTGAAAGTGTATGACACGCGCAATAAATTGCTTTACAGCTATTGAGAATCCTGCCTTTTCAATTGACATGTGGATCAAATTACAAAACTAACCCTTTACCCCTGAATTGAGAATCTCGAGAATTACCGCCATGGGTCCACGGCTCCACTTCACCTCAAGAGTCAGAGACACATCTAAACAGAGGTAAAGACAATTCATGAGTAGAAAATTTCAAAACTGAATTGTGGAGTCCACGCCTTGTTTCCTCTAACAAAAATCACAAAACAAATTAATGTATTTTATTATCTCATTTTCACTAAAAAAAAAAAATTTAACACATTTTACCAAATGATTTCCACTAACAAAAAAGTTTTTACCTACTCGATAATTTTTTCACTCACATACCCAGCAAAAAAAATTTTACTATCGGAAATAACTTAACATTTCTCGACAATTTATTCATTACTAAAAACACCTAACAACTTTTCAACCTTAAATAAAATTTACAAATTTTTTACTACTGGCAACACCCCTAATAGGCGCCACGTAGATTTTTAGAATTTTTTTCTTTATTTAAATTTTTTTGTTAGCCTAACTTTTGTAGTATTGAAAAAATAAAAAATTATGACTTTTACCTAAATATTTTTAAAAATATCTAAAATAAAGTTGGCTTTTTGAAATTTTTGGACTTTATCTTGGATATTTCCAAAAAATCAAAACCTAACAAAGCCTCAATATTTTTTCTACTATTTTAGTAGAAAAGTAAAATAAAAATAAAAGAAGTAGATAATCAACAACTGGTTGAAGGTTGTTGATGAATCAGTTCTGATTCGGATTCAAAACAAAAACAGTTCTGATTGAAAAAAAGTATTGCCGGAACGGAATTTTATGGGTCTGTTTTTTAGGGGGTGTTTCCGGTAGTAAAAAATTTGTGTAGAATTTTATTTGTGGTTGAAAAGTTGTTAGGTATTTTCGGTAGTGAATAAAGGGGTGTTTCCGGTAGTGAAAAATTTGTAAATTTTTATTTGTGGTTGAGAAGTTGTTAGGTATTTCTGATAGTGAATAAGTTGTTGATGGGTTTGTGAGTAGAGTTACTGTAGCAAAAATTTTTTTGTTAAACAACTTTTTTGTTAGTAGAAACGAGAAGATAAAATACTGAAACTTTTTTGTTAGTGAAAACGAGATGATAAAATGTGTTAAGTTGGTAATGAAAAAGATTTTGTTGGATATGTGTGTGAAGTTATTGAGTTGGTAAAAACTTTTTTGTCAATAAAAACCAGTTGGTAAAATACGTTAATTTTTAGCGGTTTTTAATAGTGAAGACGAAATGATAGAATGTATTAAGTTTTTTTTTTGTTGTGATTTTTGTTAGTTGAAACAACCCCTAAGAGCCCGTTTCAGAAACCTTTTTAAAAAATAAGCAGCTTATTTCACATGTTCAAACTCAAAAATAATATAAATAAAAAATAATTTTTCAATTTTTTTTTGCATCGTATAAAAGATCTCATTCAAACAAGATCCATATTGCATATTTTTAGATTTTAATAAACCCATAATTTTTGAGTTTGAAATTGCTTTCTTAAAAAATAAGAGTTTTTTTTTCATTCTGGAACGGGCCCTAAGTGTAAAAAAGAGAGAACAAATGGTGAAATGACAGAATTGTCATGTAGGAGTGAGAAGATATAGGACGACATTTATTATTGTACATACAGTACAAATATATATACACAATACACTTTAATGTGTTTGACATAGTTTCAATTTTTTTTTTCCTTCCTGTAACCTAAAACTTATTTACTTTTTTTACCTTTTGAAAATCGATTATGTGTAATTATAGCATGCCATATATTTTTTGTTGAACTCTTAGCAAGTTTATTTATATTTAATTATTGTAAAACATTATCGAGAGTCCATATTTGTACTCGAAATCTCTGGGCCAGTCTTGTACTCGGAAGGTAACCCATCTGTATAAAATTTCTGGATCCGCCACTGACTGTGCCCACCCGACACTGAAAAATTTCTCCAATGTAGTAGTAATGTATTTTAAGGTCTTAGTCTAAAGGCAGATTGGTTTGGGAGAGAGAGAGGGGGGTTGTGAAAATTGGTGTAGGCCTCCCAGGCTCGATGAATCGTGTACAATTGATTCGTAAGTTCTCTCTCTTATTTTAAATTTGTGTATTTTCCCTTTGCATTTTCGTAGTTTAATTCTCATTTACATGGGAGATTTGAGAATCTCACATTGGTCAATTGTAACTTAATATTCTATTTTATAAACTCTCATATCGGGTTGTTTAATCACCGAGCCCAATAACACGGGCTTGTAACCAACCAGGACATTAAATGGTTAAATTTGGGTTTTCAATGCGGCGGGTGTAGCAGAATCTCTACTCCACAAATGAATTTGGTGCGTAAGAGCATCTATCGACTTGGGATCCATACTTGTGAGTTGTGAGACAACTCCAACAACTACCCCGAGTTGTGATAATTTAACGGTTCTTGATTTTATGTTTTATGATTTACAAATTTTAGATTGAGCGAATTCGCTTTTTTCAATTCCATGTGACATGTGTATGGAATTACGGATATAGTAGACTGTTAATTAATCACATGAAATATTTGAGGGTTACACATCTTTATAATACCAAAAATTAAGCTATTTAAATATTGTGCTCAGGTGTGTAACCAAGTGAAGCCATCAAAGTTGATGGTAGTTTTTGGGCCTCTACAATGGTAAGGTCCACCATTCTCTCTACTCCGTTATTGTATCTAGTACGCACCCCTCCCACCATAGGTTTGACTAGCAATATTAAAATTAGTCCATCCCACCGTAGGTTTGGCTTAGCAATGTTAGGATTAACAAAAATGCTACTCACACAACTGTTGATATCAGCACGACGTCATTGCAAAACAACATCGTTTTGCTTTAAAAAAAAAAGCGGGTCCCGAATAGCGCTTTCCCTTCCCTTTTCCTCTCCCCTTTCCCTTCCCTCCCCACATTCACGATCCGAGAAGAGAATCAAGAGAGAGGGTGGCTCCCACCACCAACGGCGACGACGCTTCCCACCTCCACCAGTGACCACGCTTCCCACCTCCACCACCAGAACCCAACCCCAGCGCTCTCCACCTTCGATGACCGCCACTACCACTGGCTTCTAGGCAGTCCGACGACGTTACCCTCACCACGAAGGCCTCTCTCTGTCTCCCCCTTGAACTGATTGCTGAGTTGCTGGAAAAAAAAAAACCCTAAATTGAGTTTCTTGAAAAAAAACTCCTAATTCAAAAATCAGGGTTTCGTTTTGAACTTAAAGTCAAATTGGCTTGCTCTAATGTTAAAAGGATGGAACTGAACTATTATGTATAGATGAATATACCAAGACTAGTTTGTTTGCATTTAATCAAGCTCTCATGTCACGGTTTACATGATTGTCCTAGGTTAGCTTGCTCTAATGTTAAAGGGATGGAACTGAACTGTTATGTATAGATGAATAAACAAAAACTAGTTTTTCTGCATTTAATCAAGCTCGCATGTCACGGTTTACATGATTGTCTTAGGAAAAAAAATTGTAGTTGTAAGTCGTGAAAAAAAGAATGCATAGATGAAATAGTGCAAGGCCTTAGTAATTATGACTCTAGAGTGAAATAGAGAAGAAGGGTGCACCTAGCCTAACCGCGCCTATTAGAGAATTTCAAGTATAAAAAAAAATCACTTTTTTTTTAATCTACTGATTGATAAAAAAATAAAAATCAATTTTTTAGTGAAAAAACACGAACTAGGACAATTGGAGAACTTTTATACATTTTTTAATAATCAAATCAACAGACTTGAACAATATTATTCTCTTTCTACTTTGAGAGCCTCTCTCTCTAAACTTTTCAGGGTTGCTTCTTTGGGGAGGCGGGCGGTGGCCACCACTTCTCACGTCCACCTCCCCTCCTCCCTCTGGCCTCCCCTCCCTCTTCAATTCCTAGCCTCCTCATGCTCCACTTGCGCCTTCCCCCATCCACTCTCCATCTCTCTCTCTCTCTCTCTCTCTCTCTCTCTCTCTCTCTCTCTCTCTCTCTCTCTCTCTCTCCCCTCTAGTGCTTGTTGGGGTCGATCTGGTGCAGATTTGAAGAAGAGATGGTTTGACTTTGCTCATCCGGCAAATAAGTCGACGGATCTGGTGCAGCGATTTCCGATGACAGAGTTCTTAGCCGGGTCTTTATTTTCCTATTTCTTTTTTGGTTCAGTTGTTTTTAGGTTATGTTGATTTAGTTTGGGGTTTGTTGGTTTGATTTTTCTCCTTTTTATGGGAGTTTCTGGGTATAGGGTTTTTGGTGTTGGACCGTGTGGTGGTCTTTGTCGCAGTTGAGGGTTTATTGCTCTCTCTGTCTGGAGGTCGTTCATGGCCAACTCGCTGACAAAACTTGGTGTAAGGATCTAGTGGTGATATTGGGTAGCTAGGCCTCTTTGTTTGGTTATTTACTCCCTTTTGGGACGATATCCAACGTCATTGATGTACTCGGTTGTTTTTGGTATAATACAACTCCTACCATTTTGGCAAAAAAAAAAATTCAACAGATTTGATGGAGTTTAAATATTTTTGTTAAGAGAAATCCGATAGCTAAAATAATAGAATTCGATTTGTTATGAGTCTATATATATACTCTGTTTGGGAGTTAAAAGGACGTCACTGCCAACACAACATTCAAATGAGCAATTTCACTAAACCTGACGTCAAATTCCAATGTGACCCAAAATAGGGTAAAATCAAGGAAAATCGACACCAAAGCTTTCTTCAAGATGTGGATTTAAGGTCTAAGTTTAATGGCAGATTGGAATTGGAACAGGAAGGAGAGAGAGAGAGAGAGAGAGAGAGAGAGAGAGAGAGAGAGAGAGAGAGAGAGAGAGAGAGGTTCTATCTCTAGATTGCAATTTCGTTATTTTTCAATTGAATTTTTGTAGTTTGTTAATTACATAGGAGATTTAAGAATCCCACATTGGTAAATTATAAGTTAATATCTTAAGTTATAAGGTAGCACAATGGACCATCTAAATGCCGAGCTCAATAGCATGGGCTTGTAACCAAGCAGGTCATTAAAGTGGTTGAATTTGGGCCTTCCAATGCGGCAGATGCAACATTCTTTCTACTCCACAAAAATGGATTCGGGATTTAGTGCGTACCCATCCTACATTCTTTCTACTTCACAAAAATGGATTCGGGATTTAGTGCGTACCCATCCTGATATGGGTTGGCTTGGCTTGGCTAGCAATGCAAATTGTATTTGATCCTGACGGAGTCAAAGTGGAGGGCTCCGCAACCGACCCATTGGGTTATCTATGGTTGATAGAGAATGATGGTGCATCATGCCTAACTGCACCCATTCGAAAAACCGAACTACCAAACAACCACTTTTTTAGGATGATCACGAAAAGCTATTCGTCATTTCTATTTTTTTGCTTTTGTTCGTACAATTTGTGTGGATTGTCTAAAGTTGAAAGGCTTATTTTTTCTTTCCTAATTTATTGTCCATTTTGAGTCAAACTTTTACATTCTTTGGATTCTAGATAAAGAGAACTTAAATTAGTAGAAAAATTAATCAAACATTTCACCAAAGCTGAAAAATGGGTCCAAGTTCCAATTTTTCCTTATTTATTTGTTTTTCGATAGTAGTGAGTTTAGGGGCACCATTCTCTCAACTCCGCAATCGGATCTTGTGCGAGCCCATTCCACAGTAGGTTTGGCTAGCAATGTAAAATGTCTATTGGGATTAAGGTGGAGGACCCCAGAGCGCAAGGACGCACAATTCTCTCAACCCCTATTTTGCAACAAAAGAAGGTTCGACGTCGCACCATAGGCTCGAACCCCTAAACCACCCCCTTGGAAGCCAATTGGTACTAAAAGATGTGCTAAGAGCTCGTTTGGATGGGGTATTAAGTTTGGAGGTATTATGTAAGAAGAGGGGATTGGAGAGTAGGGGTATTATGTAAGAAGGGTGAGTCCACATTGATGTGACGGGGAGATTAAATAATACATGATTTCGATGAGGTATAAAATAGGGGGATAAGATTGTTTTGTAGTTGAATGGAAGAGAGAGGGTGTATTATAAGGGGGGATTTCACATAGCCGGCTCCCACCCTAGCCATGTGTAAGCCCCCCTCAGGGGGTATTAGGGGGGATTATGGAGCAGGGGTATTAAGATATCCACCCTAGTTTTGGACTTTCCAAATCACGCCATATGCACGGGCCCACGTATTAGGAGGGGGGATATCATAATCCCCCTTCACATTGCTGCATCCAAACAGGCCCTTAGCCATATCTAATATGTATTCACTCTAGATGGAGGCGTTCCCCACAAAATAAAGTACGTGAAGTATTTGAAAATGTATTTACGTAAAACCAAGTTAAGTTTTTTTTTTTTTTTTTCCTTTTCTCAAATTAATTAGCATTGTATCAACATAACGAGCCTTTTCTTTTTCCCTTTCTAAACTAGGAATTTGATCGAGTTATACGTCTTAAAAATTGATTACTTCGGCATCTACATAAATGTCCTTCGGCAAAGTCTAAATAGCAATGTTGCAAAGACCTATCACTCTTGTACTCCTTTTGACTTAATATAAACTATGTTGTTGGTTTCAAAAAAAGAAGTCCACGTAGCAATTGTTGATATTTTTCTTAACCTTGCATCCTAGGACCCTAATTAATTCCTGTTTGAATTTTTACGATTTGGCACCCCATAACTAAAATTCTAGGTTCTGTTGCCGGAGAACCCTAACAACTAACTCTTGAGTTCTATAGAGAAGAACGGTGCCCCTTGTCTAGGGAGACAAAGTTAGGATTTGGTTGCAGTAGAGACTGTAGAGTCAAATATGTACAAGACATATAAGTTTTCTTTTTATACCCGGTAAGCGGAAAAAAAATAATCCAACTTTGGAAATAACGTGTTTAGAAATTTGGCAAGAAAACATACATATTGCAATGTAATCAACTTTGACTTGCGAATACAAATTAAAAGCCATCAAGGTTTCCGAGCTTAAAAAATTGAGGATGTCGCAAAATCCACGTGAAACTCCTCCTTCAACACCAACACCAAGGTTTTTTTGTCCTACATGGGAATTTAAGGTCTAGGTTTAATGAAATATTGATTTAGGAGAGAGAGAGAGAGAGAGAGAGAGAGAGAGAGAGAGAGAGAGAGAGAGAGATTAGGATGACCAACGAATTGCAAAAAGAGGTTGAATCGTGGACATTGAATTAGTAAAGTTTTATATCGGGATTGTAATTTCGTATTTTTTTCCCTTTGAGTTTCCGCATGTAGTTTGTTAATTAGATTGGAGATTTCAGACTCCCACATTGGTAAATTATAATTTAAATTTCTAGTTAATAAAGCAAGATATTGGGTTGTTAAAATGCCGAGCCCAATAACACGTGCTTGTAACCAAGTGGGGCATTAAAGTGATTGAATGGTTGTATTTGGACTTCTAATGTGGCGGGTGCAATATTCTCTCTACTCCGCCAAATAGCTTTGGTGCGTACCCATCCTAACACGGGGTGGCTAGCAATTCAATATGAATTTGGATCTCGGGGTCAAAGCGGAGGGCTCTGCTACGATAAGAGAAGAAGGATGCATCTTGCCTAATCGCACCCATTGGAAGAACCCAACTACCAAACAATCACTTTTTAATTTGACTAAAAAAAATGGAAATTTTATTTGTTGTCACCAATTTTTGGTTTGCCTCGATTTCTTATCTTAGAAACATAAAATACTTTAAAGAGTTTGTATTGGAAATCCGAAGGATTTACTTGTTACCTGTTGCTTTTATTTTGTATTTTCAGTTCTGTATGATTGGTTTCTCGCCAACCGTAGAGTTTGTGGCTTTCATTGGAGAAATTTTCCAACTTCGGGTGGGCACAATCACGTGGTGTCCGTGCACGTATCTCGGCTCCTAAGATACGTGCACGGACATCACGTGACCGTGCTCACCCGGCACTGAAAAATTTCTCCAATATAGTAATGTATTTTAAGGTCTTAGTTTAAAGGCAGATTGGTTTGAGAGAGAGAGTTGTCAAAATTGGTGTAGGCCTCCCAAGCACGATGAATCGTGTACAATTGAATCGTAAGTTCTATCTCTTGATTTTAAATTTGTGTATTTTCCCTTTGCATTTTCTTAGTTTTTCATTTACACGGGAGATTTGAGAACCCCACATTGGTCAATTGTAACTTAATATTCTATTTTATAAACTATCACCTCGGGTTGTTAAATCGCCGAGCCCAATAACATGGGCTTGTAACCAAGCGAGGCATTGAAGTGGTTGGAATGATTGCATTTGGGTTTCCAATGCGGTTGGAGTAGCAGAATCTCAACTCCACTAATGAATTTGGTGAGAGTACCCATCCCGTCATGGGCTGGCTAGCAATGCACCACTTCTTAATGAAATTGACTATGAACATGTGAGGCTCTCTTCTTCGTCTTTGCTTTTTAAGCTTTTTAAACTGGCACCATGTGTTTGGATTTGTCTAAACCTGAAATGCTTATTTCTATCTTTCGTAAGCTTTTAACTCATTTTGAGTCAATTTTTTGTATTTTTCCAACTCATAAATAGTAGTAGTTTCAAAAATAAAATTTAATTGAACATAAAAAAAAAAGTTCACGAAAGCTGAAAATAGGTCAAAATACCAATTTTCCCTCATTTTATTTTTTGTTCTTTTTATAGTACTAGTATCTAGGCTTCTATATGTGGTGGGTGCACCATTAACTCAACTTTGCAATTCGACCTGGTGTGTACCCATTCCTTCACGGGTTTGGCTAGCAATGTGAAAATCAACCCATCAGGACTAATGTGGAGAACCCTAACAACTAACTCTTGAGTTCTATACAGAAGAAGGATATTGGGGATATTGTCTAAGCGCCCCTACTAGAGAATCCCAACGATCAAAAAATCACCATTATTCTGTATCGTTCTAATTTTATCAGATGTCTTCGAAGGGATGGAAAAAAATGAACTTTTTCGTTCTTTATAAAAACAAATTACTGTACCTTTTTTCTCTTCACTAGCCAACGCCTTTGCAGCGGAAGTGGCACTGCTTCCATCTCTTCATGTGAAAGGCCGCCAGAGTTCGAGCCCGATATACGACATCTTATAGACCAAATTACCCAATAGACCAATATCTTCAACTATTTTTTCTTCTCGTGTTTTGAAATTTTGAAAACCCACACGAAAAAGAAAGAAAAAAAAACCCGAAAGCAAATACACGTTTACTAGAGCAATGTTTGGAAGTTACTTTCTTTAGGGGTTATAGATTTTAGATTGGGAATTGTAAATTTTAGAATTATGATCAAAATGATAATTAATTTATAAAAGTGTTTGGGTGATGTATACTGAATAGATTTTACAATAGAGTATTTGTTTGGAATATAATCTGCAGAATAGATTATGATGTGTTTTTTGACTATGTACAATCTTTTTATGAAATGATAGGGATTGGACGTGAGTAAGCAGAAAGCCCAATGGCATATGACCCAACGCTGTGCTTAGTGCTATATGACCTTCATTGTGGTATAATTTCAAAGAGAGAGAGAGAGAGAGAGAGAGAGAGAGAGAGAGATTCATTGTCATATAATTTCAAAGAGAGAGAGAGAGAGAGAGAGAATATAATCAGGTGTCCATAATAATTTTGAAGAGAGAGAGAGAGAGAGAGAGAGAGAGAGAGAGAGAGAGAGAGAGACAATATAATCAGGTGTCCATAATAATTTTGACAAGAGCCCACCAGCCAATAATACTCAACTTGTGTCCATAGACAATATAACCAGGTCAGGATGGCATGTTCTGCTCTATCAAATGGCTTTTGAGCTAGTGTATGGAGTATGGACCGTGTTCCCACCAAACCACACTTACCTTCTCATTTTTCTGTTTTTACATGGACACGAAACCATGTTCCCACCAAACCACACTTACCTTCTCATTTTTTCTGTTTTTACATGGACACGAAACGAATACGGGGTAAAACCTCTCTAATCCCTTGCTCTCAGAAGAACCAGCTATGTATCTAAAAGTTGGGTACAGATACATGGATATGTCGGGAACAGTTAAACAACATCACCATCTCAAAAACCACCATACATCTAATTTGGGCCTGTGCATCGGGCACATATCACGTGGCCTTACATTTCCACGTCCGATGGACATGGATACGTTCTGTAGAAGAGTTCATGTATCACTGCACTCTGAACAGAAGAAAGTAGTTTGATTAGTGCAGAAATCACAAGCTAAAACCATAATATGGGCTGTGTCTTTCCTTTTCCGACAACCATGAAATAGAAGAAATAGCATGAACATACATGATATAACTGGGAAGTCTGTTTTGTGGGTACAAAAGACAGAATACTAAGGTTTATTTGCACGCACAACATGCCACAAGTAAGCAAAATAATAAGCAAAGTGGAGTTTGATCTAGAACCAGTAATACAAGGACATACATTATTTCTCAACTGCGCAACAATTTTGCGTCCACAGCATAACAAATGCAGGGCAGAAATCATGCTCCAATGGAGTCTATACCATCACTGGTATATTAGCTAGCACTTACCTTGTAGTCGCAATGTGAAGGCTTGCAAGGCTAAGAGAACTTCTTTCAACTTCTCTTGGGTTGCCACATCAGTCAATGCCCCATCACTATCAAACTTCGCAGGAGGTTGGAAGACGTTGAGGAAAAACTCGGGCTTGTTAATGAAATGAAGATCGAGGTAAACTCCGATTTGGCGGAGATGATATTGAGATCGTCCGCCACCGAAACCGCCTCCAGCACTTACAATAGCAGCGGCTTTGTCAGCCCACACATTTGGTGGTCTAGATGCCCAGTCGATCGCATTTTTTAGAGGTCCTAGTATAATAGGGGAGAAAGTGAATAATAAGCAAGTGTATCCAGAATCAAATGCATTAAGGCAAATTTAGAGAAGCTTCTCACATAAATACGTAATTCTGATGCAAGCTACTGTAATGCAATTGTGAGGTTAAGAACTACCAATTGACGTATGCCAACATTGCCAAGTAATTATGCAGGAGATGAGCCATAAACTGGGGACAATGTAGCTTTTCAACCAAACAAATGGAAAACCTATTTTCCTTTTTGGACATAGAAATCTATTTAAAAACAGGAAAGAAAACAAAGTAAACAAAAGAAGCAAGGTCAAAGGACAGCATTCAGAGCGTAGGGAGGCTTTGAGTCATTTGACACCCAATCCTGAGAAGAGATCCTGAATTCTGAGAAGGAACCACAAAAGCTGCTCCATTGGCCAAGTTTGTAAGATCCTCTATATAGTTTTACCAAGGGCAAACCTCTAGTCCTTACATATATGCCCTAATTAAGGATTAATTGACTTATACTCATTGAAAATGAGCTCCCGTGGTGTATATTGTTTAAGGAGGATATTATCCTAAAGGAAAAAAATCTGAAACTGAAAGAGGATAATCAAAATAAGATATGTTTTCCAAAATCTTTTTCGTGATAAATCTCCCTGCCAAAAAAAAGTTTATCCAGTTCGCAACCAAGATCAGCCTGCATGTTTCATTCCGAAACATTTTGTTGTTCAAACACATATATTTCATGTAAATGGTCGAAATTTGACAAAAGGTGCAATCATATTCAATGGTAGAATCCCTCATCTTAATTGCTCTAACAAGAAAATTGTTGAGTTTTATGGTGGTATTTCATCTCACAGATGTACCAAATTACATCATTATCTTTGTTATTATAATACTTTTTTCTTTTAGAAATTCAGAATGAGAGTTGCATCGATTTCTTTTGTTTTTTGATGCTTATATACAGCTGCACGAGTCACTAGTTCAAGCTGCTAAAAAGAATCCCATATGCAAATGCCGTTGCAAGAAAGAGGACAGAGAGAAAAAGATAACAATCCAACAACTTTAGATTTTCATATTTCTTTATGGCCACCTATATCACCTCACGGGTTCACACTACACCAATATTAGGAAGACCTTTTGCTTTTCCCTTTCTTTACTTCATTTGTTCCTTGTCCTCCTGACCAAGACCGGTCTGGTCCCACCTCACTATGATAGTAAAGTTGAAGCATGTTAAATGTTTCTCATTTGCACACCTATATTTCCTTTATTCTATTCGTTCCTTTGTCATGAGTTGATGCGGCTTGTATTCAACTTTATTAGAATCACAAATTATTGGCAATCGAATTCCTCTTAAAGTATCCAGTCTCCATCCAAAATTGCATTGGATTCCAAACAAAATTTGTCTAAAATCTTTAGGGCTTAGCCACAAAAAACCCACTTATGCTTATACCATCAAGATGACAAGATCAACAAACTAAGTAGAACATGGTCTGCTGTACCCGTTCCTATATCCTGGCTGAAAAATCAAGCATGCATACAAAAACCCAACCAGTCCTTTAAACTAGTTTTCCCAAATTTAAACTAGTGTTTAACCAGCCACAAGGGGTTGGTTTCCTCCAAATTTTACGAATCAGACAGGATTATTTGGTTATCACTGGCTTATATGCTAAATCTTGGTGAGTGATAGTACCCAAACGAGCCCTTACAATCATCACTTCAATGTCTTTTTCTTTAATAGCCCAGTATTGTTGGGCTGAGTTTGTGAAGCCTGATTCGATTATGGACATCCAATTTGCTTACTATGTCGGGATTCGACCAACACATATGTATTACGGTAATCGGTGATGTAACATCTAAAATCTAAATACATGTCATATGCAGCTAAGGTAACTTGTACTCTTCTTTCATTCGATACATAGTGAAAACTGTTGTAGGGCCATACAGGGAACTCGTGTAAACAACTGGGAAACCACGTAAAAATCTCTAGTGTCTTTTTTGTTCCCGCTGTGTTTTTGTTGGTTTGACCGTTTTCTCAACAAGTATTCCCAGCTAGCTCAATTGGATCTGAGAAGGATAAATTCGAGAGCCCTGAACCCCAAGGAGACTCTAACTAGCGACTGTCATTACCAGCTGAGCTACCTCGGGGATTATCAATCAAATGATTTTTACCAGCCGAGCTACCCTCTGGGGTTATCATTCCAGTGATTTTAAGAGACTCTAACTGGCGACCGTCATTACCAGACCCTAGGGGTTATCATTCCAGTGATTTTAAGAGACTCTAACTGGCGACCGTCCGTCATTACCAGCCGAGCTACCCGGGGGTTATCATTCCACTGATTTTAATTCGCACACGGTGTTTCATTACAATTCTAAGCCCAAGCCCTGATTCTACTCCAACTTTATGTCAAACTCATGCTACTGACAAACTCATAGCAACATAGCACACTTGTTAAACCCCAAATGCACCACAATCATTTATATCTGCAAAATTATGAAGAAGAACAAAAGTAAGAAACAGTATTAGTAGTAGTAGTCACCAGTGACGGAGTAATTGTACTCAGGGGAAGCAAAGAGGACGCTGTCGGCTTCGAGGATCTTTTGCCGGAAAGCCTCCACGACCAGCGGATAGGTTCCTCCGGCCTCGAGGTCGGTGTTGAGCATCGGCAGGGGAGCTATGTCGATGTACTCGATGTGCATACCGTTGACCGACTCGTTGCCTATCTGAATTGCTATAAAAAAAAAATTTGGAAAACACAAACGCAGATCAACTTCAATTCGAGAAAGAGTGCGTAATAAGCGGGAGGTGAGATTGTTACCGGAGCGGAGGAGGCTTCGGTTGTAGGAGCCCTTGCGGAGAGAACCGCAGAGGGCTGCGACTTTGATTACTGGCTTTGCCGCCGCTTCCATTTTCTCTCTCTAGAACTCTCCGAAAGTGCGGGGGTAGGTTGAAAGACAGTGGAGGGGAGATGCTCACCGGCTTTGGAGCTCTTATCTCTTATTTAAAAAAGCACTGAGCCACACGCATCGCGAGTGCAAGTGATCAGCATAAATCGAGGCAATGGACCTGTTCCTTTAAAAATACTTCCTTCTTCCAGATTTAATAGTCTCCCGTTCAATTCTAACCCGATAAAAAATAAATTATATCTTGAAATTAGTAATAAATTTTATATCCAATATGAATCTTGTTTGATAAATCTTGATTAGTTTTATAATACAATGTTTTCAAAATTATATAAAAATGTCCTCTAAATACTCGAACGCTCACACCGGATAGGGACCGAACTGTCTCACGACTCCCCCCGTCCCGCTTTAGTGTGTGTTTCCTTTGTGGCACTTCACAAAAAAATTATCTATATCGCACAATCTATAATGTTTCTTACAATTTCGAAAACTTTGTTTAAAAGAATTAAATGAGATTTATTAAACAAGATTCATATTGAATATATAAAGTATTGTAAATGATGAGATATAGACAATTTTTTGAGACGTCCAAAAAAGAAAACAGACAGAACAAAGTGGAACAGATGGATTATAAATCACAAGATATAATCGATTGAAAAACAGCACGAACTCTTAAAAAAAAACTATTAAATTCAGATGAAATGAATATTTTATAAATACTTATTTTACGTTTTATCAAACATGTTAGGTTATTTCACATTTTACCTCCACAAACATGTTATTCTCTCGAGTAGTGCTATTGGTACCGACGGTACCATAGGGAAAATGTACCGACGGCCACCGGACGGCCGTCTCCGGCCACCGGACGGCCGATCCGAGCCGTCCAAAAATTTTAAAAAATAAAACCGAGTGGGCCCACGCGGGAATCAATGGCATCCGAGGTGTGTAGAGTACTTGATCCGAGCACCCCTTTTTCGTGTATATACACGTATATACAAATATACACGAAAAATGGGTGCTCGGATCAAGTACCCTACACACCTCGGATGCCATTGATTCTCGCGTAGGCCCACTCGATTTTATTTTTTAAAATTTTTGGACGGCTCGGATCGGCCGTCCGGTGGCCGGAGACGGCCGTCCGGCGGCCGTCGGTACATTTTCCCTATGGTACCCGTCGGTACCAATAGGATTTCTGTATTCTCTCGAAAGGAGGTAATTTCACATTTTACCAACACATGTGGAGGAGATGGGTTTTAGGGGGAGTTGGAACACCCACCCCTAAACCGCAGGGAACATGTGGAGGTGGGGGGTTTTAGGGGGAGGTGGAACCCCCACCCCTAAACCGTAGGGAAATATTGAAGTATCATTTCGTGCAATCTGGATTCACGTGGAGGTGACAAATCAGGAGACCACGAGAAGTGAGACAAATTCAAGATCTAGTTCTGATACTTTGTTAGATTTCTTGGAGGGTTTCAACTTAAAAACAATAGGTGGAATAGCCTTTAGATTTTATTAACCAAATTTGGGCGACTTAAATAAGCGATATGAGATAAGTCTAATACATCCCTTATCAGAATAGGGCCTAAGTTCCTTAGGTTTTTTTGGCTTTTTCTTGTTGCGAATTGATTCTCACACTCCTTTTTTTTAGTAGTTGGGGGAACTGCAATGTGCTGTCCCAACCAAGGGGGCCCTGCTCCGGTCTCGCTCTGATGATTAGAAACGTTCACTTTGCAGAGCTCATCGAGTTGAACTAAGGTGCAAAAAATCAGCTCGATTGAATATTATTATGTGCATAATAGAAACCTTTTTGCCTTGAAATGAATGGATCCGAAACACTGCATCAAGTCTTCTAAAACCCATTATTGGCAAGTTGTATAATAGAAACTTTTTTGTCTTGAAAAGAATGGATCCGAAATATTGGATTAAATCCACTGAAACCCATTATTGACAAGTTATATGTGTTCCGATCAGACACTTAATGATATCCGATCGAGCTGATTTTTTGCATATTTGTTCAAATAAACGAGCTTTACGTGTGGTTTGTGGTATCCTTCCGGCACCCAAAAACTTCAACTAAAATTCAAATAGAATCACAATTTACGTACATGCGCATACCTATTGGTTTCGTTTCCCCTTTTTGTTTTCGATTCGTTGTCGATAATTTGTATTACAAAATCATCTCACCGTACCCATGAATCCAATTGATTGAAACTTTCGTCATTTTATCATCTCGTTTCTACTAATAAAAAAGTTATCAACAAATATTATTTTTACTACAATAACTCTAATCACAAACCATCAACAACTTATTTGTTACCGAAAATAATTTGACATTTCTCAACAATTTATTTACTATCGAAAACACCTAACTTCTCAACCACAAATAAAAATCTATAAATTTTTCACTACCGGAAACACAATCTTAACTTTGTTTTACCACTTTTTTTTTTTTTAATCCATTGTAACTTATGAATGATTCTATTACAAAATCACCGTACGTAGAAGAGAGCAATTAGAGCTCACCTAATTACGGCTCATTTTGTTCGGCATCTCCTTTAGTTTCTTGAAATAAAATAAATAAAAAGTTATGACAAATTGCTTCCACATGAAAAAAAAAAAACAAAAACAAAAACAAGTAAGCAAATATGCTAATGGATCATGGTCACCGACTCACCAAACAAGTTTTTTATTTTTTATTTTTTAAGCTCCTTCATTTACTTATTTTAAGAACATAGCAAATAAGCTTAGGTAGTGAGCCAAATGATTCCTCATAGTACATTTATAAAGAGCCATGAAGATTACTACAAGAAACTGCAAAATCAGCAGATAATAATTTCGCAACTAACCAATCGAATGCCACACTGCTCGTGTCACAGGAGTACATAATCCTATCGCGTAAGACACAAGTACAAAATCAGCAGATAATAATTTCGTAATTCATTTTAATGGTTTTCAAAATGCGTTGTGCCGTGCCTGAAACCCTAGTATATATACATCCTAAAGGTAGGGTTACCAACCACAACGATCCATCAATTTTTAAGTGTCCCGCTTCGTAACTCCAGCAGATAATAATTTCATAATTTATTTTAATTATGTTCAAAATATGTTGCTCCTTGCCTGAAACCCTAGTATATATACATCCTAAAGGTAGGGTTACCAACCACAACAATATACTCCATCCATCTATTTTTAAGTGTCCCGCTTCGTAACTCCAACTTATTAAAAAGACATTATCATTACAAATTTCTCATTAACTTTTACCTCCATTTTTCCTCTTCAATGGTGCTAGTACCACACCCAAACACACATCTACCACTCACATGAGTGGTGGTTCCCACACACACTACACACTCTAGTGTGTGTATGGGGCCCATCACTCATGTGAGTGTGAGTGTGTATTTGGGTGTGGTGTCACTAGAATTATTGTTCCCTCTTTTTATCTTTTATGGAGACATTAGCATTACATTTCTACTCACTAACTTTTCAAAATGAAATCTACCTTTAGGGGCAAAATGAAAAATTCACAAACTTTTACCCATTGACTTTACAAAATGGACATTTATTGAAGAACAGTCCAAAATGAAATACTAGACTCTAAAAAATGGACGAATGGAGTAATAAGTTATGTGAATTATTCATAACAATAACGTAGACAAGCTATAAGATTAGGGCTGACCCTATGCGTTTGGAGGCCCTGGGCAAACTCGTAGCACATGGCCATCTATTTTTTACCATTATTCAGATGAAAATAAAAATATGTATGCATAAGAATATATATAACAAATGTTTTTTCTTGATAGTGTTAGCTAATTTGAGCTTATAAAAAAAGTTAAATGAAACAAAAGGTAAAATATTAAAAACACCCCATCTTTGAGAAAGATACTTTTCTCCCACTACGATTCTCAATAACTTTCTTTATCTATCTATCTATCTATTTCTCTCCACTCATTACATCAAAAATAATTTTCAAAAATAGGAACCAAACAAAGCAAATTTTTGTAATTTAAAAGACGTAGTCAGGTGCATGGATTCGAAGCTATCTTACCACTAGTAGAGAGGAGCAGATTTGTAAAACTTTTTGCTATCTTGTACTCCTATATATATAGGGATATATTACTACTTTCTTATCTTGAATGGGCCCTAATCCCTATTCCATCTACCCTATTCCTATTCCCATTCCCTAATCCCTATTCCATCAACCTCATCTTATTTCATTCATTTTTTCCAAGCTTTGTTCTCCATTTATTAACACTTGGTTGGTACGTACTACCTTTGGAATCAAAATTTGAGCCAAACTTCCTAGAAAAACTGAAAAAGAAAGAAAACATTGATAAAGGATTTGAACAGTGAGAAATGAGGTGAGGATCTACAAGATTTGAAACCCCGACATATAGCTATTTAGTTATATGTACTACGCTTCGTTGTTCGTGGAATCTAAAATTGACTTCAATAACGTTAAATCAATTTCTGTGAGAACCCATTGTATTTAGTTAGCATATAAATATGGGTCACAAGTGAAACTCACCGCATTTGGTTAGCAAATAAATATTCAAATTTTGTAGGACCCGTAATACTGGAGTATTATTATATTCTAAATTGTACTAAATTTATTGATGCGGGTCCCAGATATTCTAACTCATTTAATGAGAAAATGAGATAACAATAATGCAGGTTCTACGAATCTTGAATTTTTATATGCTATGAGTCCCACTTGATGGTGGTTCACTTTTCCTTGGATAATGATTCAACCGTATTGGCGTCGATTTTTTATTCCGCAAACAATGATGGAAAAAAGCATTCCCGCTCTGTTCATGTCTCGTTTTGCGTTTGCTATGTGTGCTTAATCACTAGTACGTTTGATGCTTTGTTTGATTTGCTTTTTGAAAAAAAAAAATTTCAACTCAAAAAATATTTATTATTTTTATTTTTAATTATTACTCTTGTTTTTCTTTCTACTCATTATCCCTATCTCCAATTATTATTCTCATTTCTCTTTCTATCTTTCTCTACTCATTACCGATATCTCCAATTACTATCCTAATTTCTGTTTCCACTTATTACCCCAAAAATCAAATTCAAAATTCTCAAAAACTCATCTAAATACGGCATTCATTACTGTGATTTTATTTTATTTTTGGGCCTACCTCGGTCTGAGATATTGAGCTTTTTATGAAAGTGGGTTCAGCTTACGTCCACATAAATCTCTGGGTCAATACGTTGGACCAGCTCGTATAGGCCCGTTTCCCACTTTCCAAATCATTCCGAGTCACTGATCCAATTCGGACGTTGAATCTATCTGTCTCTCTCTCCACTTTCCAAATCTTTACGAGTCACTGATCCAATTCGGGCGTTGATTCTCTCTCTCTCTCTGCATATGTATATGCATCCACCAGAATGCACGTCTTAACAATCAATCTTACTTAAATTCTGCAGAAAACCTTTTTAAACTGTCTTCCGCTTTTTCGGCTTGTCGCGTCCTACACATTTATTTCTTGTCTCTTCTACCAATTTGACTCCTTCTTTGTCCCTTCTCTCCCCCTGAAAATTTTCTGGGCAACCCATTTGGCGATTGAAGGTATCTTCGCTTCGAAATCCCCAGTTTATTGACTTATTTTTCTGTGTTGGGTAAAACCCACAATTGGTTTTCCGTTTATTTTCTTGGAATTGTTCAAGGGAGTTATTATTGGCAATTTTCTATCTGAATTGTGATTTCTTTTGGGTATATTGATCTGGTGTGAAACCAAACTTGCCTTGATTGATCTGCTTCTCATTGACTTTTCGTATGCTTTACTCTGAAGTAAGGTTGGACCTTTACTTGTCATATTTTTCGCTGGTGAATTGGAGGAGTGTGATGGGTTCTTCTGTTTTGGATATCTGTTCTTAATTAAAGTAGTTGATCATGTTTTGTTTCACATTTATCTTTGGTACTGACGGTGCATTTCCGTTAAATTGAATGGACTAAATGGATTAAAGCTCATGTTTTCATGAATTTCCAGTTAGGTCATTATACTCATATGCATCAACTAAAATAGTTTAGCGGAAACAACTTGACTATTGCCATTTGCTAGTGGTCCATTTTAGTTTAGCGGAAACACACCCTGAGTCTATTGACTAATTGAAAATAAGAGGGTTGATATGATTTCATATGGTGACTTCTTTCCGTTCATATGACCTGCTAGAATTTGTCAAATTGCATTTTAGTGGTGTATCCCTTGGAAAACTTTGCACTGTACAAATAATGTTTAGCATTTGCGTCTTGAGCGAGTGGAGTCGAGGAGTTAAGTGTTCTGTGGGTTTAATTAGTTAGTTGAGCTTCCTTTTGGTTTTCGTTACAGGGTTTATAGGCAGCTATTTCTTGGTCTAGTTCTCATGGAGTTATTGGATGTTTGCTTTTATGTGAATCACAATCAGCTATATGTTCTTCCAGATGTATTTATCTGCATTGCATTGAACCTTTGGTCGTGTTTTCAATGCAGATTTTTTTAAGAGCTTGAATTCTTGTTGCTTTCTGCTGAGAAGCTAATTCAAATTCAGGTCATACAAGTTCAGTTTCTATGATGGGTACCGCAGTTTCCTTGTACTAGCAGATTGGAAGAGTTTGATGGGTTTTACATGTTCATGGTTTGTTTACTTCTTTCAATAGGAGAATTAATTTGATCTGATTGTGAGAGAATTTTAGTTCCATTTCATAATAACCAATTATGATCGGAAAGAAGAACATGGGGCGGGCATCGCCAGTGTTTCTGATTCTTTTGGCTCTTGGGTTTTTCATTGCAACATATAACTTGGTAACCATGATAATTCACAATAGAACAGCTAGTCCAGGGAAGTGGTTCCGCGATGATTTGGAAAGTCAATCACTGTCGGATCCCATTACTGAGATGCCGGACAATGTAAAGAGGCCAAAGAATGCTAAGTTGCCATTCCATGTTGCCTTAACCGCAACTGATGCTCCCTATAGCAAATGGCAGTGTCGCATAATGTACTACTGGTATAAGAAAAAGAAGGAGTTGCCTGGATCAGAGATGGGAGGATTCACTCGGATTCTGCATTCAGGAAATCCTGACAACTTAATGGATGAGATTCCTACTTTCATTGTCGATCCTCTGCCAGCGGGTCTGGATCGGGTGAGTGATCATTCATTATTTCCTTTTCTGTTTCTTGTAACTCTAGTTTGCTTTTCTGGCGATATAATTGTTCTTTAGAGAATCTTGGCACTAGCTTTTGGCCAAGCGGAACCTTCATATTGTAAATTGTAATGAATGATTGCCTCGTCTGATTATTGAGGCATCTTGGATGTGGACAGATTCTTCCCTTTTGTTGAATAGTTGGTCGGAGAAGCGTTAGGTTTATGCGTTATGACCACTTTAGAGTTCAGAAAATGCTTACACGACATTTAGATAGAATTCTACAAAGAGATATATTGAGAAATTCACCGTGCGAAGCATTGAGGGAAAAGTTCATACTTTATCCTTTCCCTAGAGGGCAGCCGCATTCTACATATTTTAGGGGTGTAAAAACACGGTGTTCTACAGTCAGAGAACTCTTGCACAGTGTAACCAGAAATGGCTAACGCCTTATCAATTGAGATTTGGAAAGCTTGTTGCCAAACATGGTACCCTTTCGTTCCAGACCAATCTTCCTTGATGGTGTTTGTACAAGGATAATGTAGTGAAAAGAATGAGAATGAACTAAAAACTAAAAGAATAGAATGAACTAAAAACTAAAAGAATAGAGTATTGGCAGGACAGAGTAATAAAAAGGGTTTCTTTTGGAAATAATAGAGTTTTTGTCCTATATCAAGTTGTGAAAAGTTTGCCCTCTCGTCTAAAAGTACCTTAAGTTCCAATAGTGCAATTATTAAAGGTCAGCCTGAATCCTACCACGTTTTAGAACATATGGCTGTGGCATAGCAGATTCTTGAACTCATTTGTTGTACCAAAACGGCAAAACTAGGATGATATGCATTCTAGGTAACATAGCTCTAGTAGGCCAGTTTTTTGGGTTCTGCTAAAGGAGGTAGATAATTTTCGAGCTGTTGAAAGGGGTGGTTACTTCTCATTTTCTGCTCCTTTAGGCTAGAATTTTTATTTAGAAAAGTCGAAAAATGGGAGAATATGTGTATTTTACCTTTCAAATACTTTCTCTGATTATGTGGATGCTGTTAAGCTTCCAGGAGTTCCATCTGCTTTCCCTTCCAAGGACTGAAATCAAATGCAAAGCTTAAATGTTACCTATTTCTGTTGAGGTTTTCCTAAAATTTCTAGTAACTTTCTTTGTACAAATTTCTACAAGAAGGATGAGATTTTAATAGAAATCAGAACTGTAATCCTTGCTTCCAGATAGCCTGCTTCCGCTACCGTAAAAGTTGGAATAGCTGTAGATGCATCTTTCTCTCCCCTTCTTTTCCTCCCTTTCTTTATTATCAAATATGTGGATACTATTAACATCACTCCGATTTTACAATTATTTGGTTCTAAAATGGTATTTGAAATGCTGTAATCCAGGGTTATATTGTTTTAAATAGACCCTGGGCCTTCGTGCAATGGCTGGAAAAAGCTACAATTGAGGAAGAGTGAGTTTCCTTTTACTGATGATTTGAGTTAAACCTTACACCCAGTAATCTCTAAAACCTGTTTTCTCTGCCACTGGTTTAGATACATATTGATGGCAGAGCCTGATCACATATTTGTAAATCCGCTACCTAATTTGGCACACGGGGGTCTTCCTGCTGGCTTTCCCTTTTTCTACATCAAGCCCACAGACAATGAGAAGATTATAAGGAAGTTTTTCCCTGAGGAAAATGGCCCAGTAACAAATGTTGATCCAATAGGGAATTCTCCTGTTATTATAAAGAAGGTAAAATCTGTTGCCGCTAATTAGTATGACAAGTCATTGCCATTTAAAATTCATCTTAACTTCTTATTAAATCTTATGGTTGCGTGCTGGTTTTTTCAGCTTCTGTTGCCATTCTTATTCTTTCTTTTCATAAATGCCCAGGATACGCTGGAGAAGATTGCGCCAACATGGATGAATGTTTCTTTGAGAATGAAAGATGACCCAGAGACTGATAAAGCTTTTGGATGGGTGCTAGAAATGTGAGCGGATTTAGGGAAATCCCTTATATTTACATTTTTTGAGCTCAAGGACAAACACTTTTTGCAATCAAATATAAGGACAAATGTGCTATATGAAAGTGCCTAAAACCCTAAGGTACCTTATAAATGAAAGTGCCTAAAACCCTAGGGTATGCCTATGCGGTGAGTTTATGTTTTGGGTTTACGAATACCAACTTCTTTTTTTGACATTTCTATCTTCCTTTTGTGAACTAAGGTATGCCTATGCGGTGGCCTCAGCTTTACATGGTGTGCAGCATATACTTCGGAAAGACTTTATGCTACAGGTTTTTTATTCTGCACTTTTAAGCTCTCTCTTGTTGTTGAAGTAGGTTTTTGGGGTTTTGTGGAATCGAGGGATCTGTATATAGGCTTGCAGTTTCATGGGCACGTCAAAAAATTTCTTTAAGGTTCTTGCTATTTTGATTTTTCAGCCTCCATGGGATTTGGAAACTGGGAAAAAGTTTATCATCCATTACACATATGGATGTGACTACAACATGAAGGTAAGGTCCTTTTTTGGTCCTTCCTATTCATTTTGTCACGAAGTCATCTGGCTGCTTCCTCTCTATCTTTGGGCAATACTCAACCTGTGTCCTTATTTGACTTGTACTAAAAAGCCTTGATGATCAGGGTGAGCTTACATATGGAAAAATTGGAGAGTGGCGATTTGACAAGAGATCACATCTCCGTGGACCTCCACCAAGAAATCTCCCATTACCCCCTCCAGGGGTTCCTGAAAGTGTGGTATGTCTATAGCACAGCTTCCCCTTGAGGATTTTCCATGCAGAAGCATGAGTCTAGTTACTTTTCATATTACTCTTTTTGTGGGCCTTACCTTGCGAATGATTTTTGTTTCAGATAACTGTTTGAGTTCATGGCTTACCTATTTATACTGTAAATATTGTATAAATGAGAGGGTGTGCATACGCAGACTTTTTCTCTGCAAATATCGTAGTAATATACTGTGTGTTTCTGAGTCTCTGACCAATATATCTTATATACAACTAGAATTTGTTGTTTCTTAAGTTCACATTTATGTATGAATTTCTTCCTTTTCCTCTCCAGTTGTCTGGAAAACTTTCTGTCAGGAGTCTTATGAGGGCGTTAATGTAATCTGCGCTAGTTTTATTGAGAAGAACTGAATAGGAGTTATTATATGTCCATTAACAGTGATTGTTTTTGCCGGAGCATGGCATGGAACTTTTGAACTTTGTACTCTTGGTGTTGCTCCTCTGGAGTTTGCCATTGAGGCTTATAATAAGTTGCTACAGTGAGATATGTGATACGACACGTATACTGAAACTCAATGAAGAGGAAGAAGTAATTGCGAATGTGGATGCTTGTTGGATGGGCACAAGTCGGAAGCAGCTTTTGTCCACACAGATATGTTGTACAACGGGTAGCATTGCTTTTGGCTAACAAATTGGAAGTTGGATTAGAATGGGGTGCTGTGAACGGAAGATTGTCTCTCACTTACTCAAAAGAAGACAAATGGAGACATTAATATTTAAGTGCACAAGTTCTTCAATTAATTTTTGGAGGCATTATACACACTATATAGAATTTCCAACGCTCCAACACTAACTAAATTCTCATCGACATAGGTCTTCAGATCTGTTATTCTGCCAGAATTTACTACAAATCCTTCCTCTCATCTGTATACTGCTTAGAGGCTAGTGTTACCCCCCTATGGTTGGATGAGATGCGTAACACCAAATACATGGGGTTGTTGATTGAAAGTTAAGAGACTTGAATACAATAGGGATATTTAGAGGTCATTTCCTAGTGGAGGATATTTAAATTTGTGGTCTAGGAGTGCTTTATTCTCTGAATTCTATTCTTAAAGAGATTCTTTAACCCTTCGTAATATGTGGGGGAAGAATATACTCATTCTTCTCTTTGGGCTTCAAAAGGTTGGATGAGATGCGTAACACGAAGTACATGGAGTTGTTGATTGAAACTTAAGAGACTTGAATACAATAGGGATATTTAGAGGTCACTTCCTAGTGGAGGATATTTAAATTTGTGGTCTGGGAGTGCTTTATTCTATGAATTCTTTTCTTAAAGAGATTCTATAACCGTTTGTAATATGTAGGGGAAGAATATACTCATTCTTCTCTTTGGGCTTCGAACGGTTACTATTTTACATTATTTGGGGATTACTACATCAGGTTTCTGATCCAAAATAACCAATTTTTGAAGCTTGTAGGTTTTTATTAATGTAACTAGTTCTGTATTTTTGGGCTTTTATTCTGTATATGTGGCACAGGTAGATAGTAAGATTTTGTCTTAGCTTGACTACGGTTGCTGAATAACCTGTATGTTGGTACCATGCGGTAAATTTAACGACTGCCCAACATGCTAAATCATTTTATCTTAATTTCTGTATTTCGCTGAACTCGCTTGATTACTGATGCATGATGCCTCCTTTCTGGGTGATATGTAAGTTTGGGTTGGGATGTTGGGTTGAATACCTGTATTAGAATCGTGGAACTAACGATATGCTAAATTGATTTCCGACAAATACTTAAAACTTCATCTAATCATAATGCCCATCTTAATAGCTGTATAACATCCACTAATGTGTTTTCTATTTTCTATACTGGATACTAGTTCTGTCTTTAACTGAAAGTAATTTTTTCTCGCTCTTTACTTTTTCACATTGTAATTTTTTCACCGGTCTTATTGGTAGGTCACTCTTGTAAAGATGGTGAACGAAGCTACTGCTAACATTCCCGGATGGGACACAGAGTAACAGCAGCTTCCTATGGTTGAAGGGATCGTGAATATTTTTTTCTGGGAAAATGAAGATCCTGACATCTATAGTTTTGTAGAGAGGTTCAAGGACACAAAGGTCAGGTTTGATGTTTGTACTTACAGATAGAATATATAGATGGTAACTGAGATTATATTTTTGTACTAGACAAGGGTCTATCGGGGGGAGATACACGTAAACATTGAGCAACTGGGGCTTTTCTAATCATTCGAATTCGTTATCATAAAGTGTTCTTATATGGAGTAGAATAGTACTCCTACATTTGACTTGTATTATTACTCTTGATAATGAGATGATGAGCTTGTTGTCTTGGAAAAGTTGCTGTCAAATAAAGTATTTGGGCGCCTCAATGTCCCTCGAAATGTTTTAACCAGGCCATGCAATTGATATCCTAGATCATTTACTCAGAGAGATTTAGCTTCAAGCCAGTGTATATACGTATATGCACATATACGCACATATACGGAGGTATATTTATAATATGTAGGGTCGATTCTGCGATCCAAAAGACATTTTAAACAGGAAGAACTGTTCCGACGTGTAACTTTAAACAGGAAGAAATGTTCTGACGTGTAACTAGAGCTTCAGCAGTGTCCTTCGATTCGTTGATTGCATTTGTTGTGAGATATCCATTTTGAGCTAAGAAATTGTTGCTTGTTTTATGATTCACTGAAAACATAGGTTGTGAAGGATTGCAAAAGCAGTGGGAGATCCTCTGTGCCAAAAAATGGTGTGCCCATGTGCCGAGTGCATTTGGGCCATTAGATTGTGTGCGTTTTTTTTTCACTTTTGGTAAAATTGAATCAGTCCAGCTGCTTTTGCAGGCCCGAGATCCTCTGTGCCGAAAAATGGTGTGCCCCTGTGCCATGTGCATTTGGGCCGTTAGATTGTGTGCAGGTTTTTTTTTCACGTTTAGTAAAAATTGTGTGATTCAAAGGCCGTAAATGCACTCGGCACATGGGCACACCATTTTTCGGCACATAGGATCTCAGGCCTGCAAAAGCAGCTGGACTGATTCTTTATTTGGTAAGTGGCTAAGAACCATTATTTAGCTATGGACTCTCTCTCTCTCTCTCTCTCTCTCTCTCTCTCTCTCTCTCTCTCTCTCTCTCTCTCAATAACCATTATTTAGCCATGGACACACACACTCTCTCTCTCTCTCTCTCTCTCTCTCTCTCTCTCTCTCTCTCATGAATGTCATCTAGTAACATGTTACTCCCCCTTTAGACGCGTCATTTAGCGTCGGTGTTCGACGCAAGACATGCTACCAAGCATGTTACTCCGCCTTTAGGCGTGCCGTGCTTCTTAAGATACATTTTGTAATTGCATGCGTGGAAATTTCGCCATGGAATACCTCCAAAAATTACTTGTACTGATGATAATGTTGGGAGTGGACCTGACCAGAGATGGAGCTTTTTAGATTGGAGCCCACATACAATCCTTCTTAGCGTCTGCCAAAAACAATCCTTTGAAAGCATAGATCCATGCGCCTGGAAAGAACTCTTTCTGTGTGCTAAGACTGCAAGGTACAAGGATCATGGTCCCCCCCAACAAGAGAAGCTATTCAGTGATTCCATAGAGATTGATGAAACTTCTAATTGATGCATTAGGAGAGAGTTCTTGGGGCTTCAGAGCTCAAATCCCATGGAGTTTTTCCTTTGGTTGAAAGTTGGAACTCTAGTCTAGACTTTAGAGACTTGAATCCGGTAGATGGTACCGGGCATTCAGGGTCCCTGTAGCGACCTCATGTCGCTGCACTTCGTAGTGCGCCATCTGGGCCGTTCGTTTTCGCAATCGATAGTTCAGGTTCGCTGAAGTACTCTTATCGGTAATAGTTAACAAATACACCTGAACCATTGATTGCGGAAATAGACGGTTCGGATGCGCATTACAGAGTGCAATGACTTGAGGTCGCTACAAGGACCCGGAATCATGTTCCTAGTCCCCGAGATGCTTAGGTTGCTAATATTGGCTTATTTATTACTTTCCTTGTAGGGTGAGACCGTGAGCTCTGAAGAATAAAGATTGGGAATTGGGATAATGGGGGAAAAGACCAAACAAACGTGAACAAGAAGAAAAGGCCCATTAACAAGGGGGCCGGTTTGGTAGGAAATTGAACCTCTGAGACTACCTACTACCACATGTACAAAAAAGCCCAGAAACATACTAACATGGGTCTGGAGCATGGAGTCGTTGAGGGGATTTTCTTGTCTTTTTATAAATATATTTATTTTGTTTTGGGGATAAGTTTTGGGATTCGTATCCCATCAAAGCCGGCTCTGAGATTTCGGAGGCCTAAGACATCTTCGAAAATGAGGTCCTTAATATGCTATCACTTAACGTGTAATTCCTTATTCATCAGTTCGTTTGGTTTATTTGCAATGAGAATTATCGTTTAAGAAAAAAAAATGCATCTATGTTAATGATGCACTCACTACATTGAATAATTTTTTCAAAGATTAGCGATCCCGAAGTCCCGTGATCCAACTTTATTCTCGCTTTTGGTTTTTCCTCCGTTCCATTTTTATTGGGTCATTGGGCCTTATTAAAACAAATTCATAGGTCCTATAACAACAACACACACACACACATATATATATCGGAGCGGTTCCGGGGACACCCAAAAAAAACACCTCATAGTTTCCGATTAAATTTTTATGATCCAAGCCCTCAATATGATCAGAACATGATTTTTTTTTATATATATATATATATACACATACACACACTAGGTACTAAAAACAAGTGGAGGCACTAGTTTTTGGACATTTTTGGAGGCTTAAGACTTGTGCCTCATGGGCCTTAGCCCAGAGTTGGCCATGTGTCCCGTATATGCTGGACCGTTCCACTTTTTTCCCCTTTTGTAGTGCAAGCCAGCCAACGTCAGTCTGGGCAAGAGGCTCAGGCTAACGGTATTGGTATGGTATAAAATCGAACACAAACCGAAATCTATGCCGTTTTCCCAACCTAATATAGAAGTCGAAACCCGCAGTTAAGGATTGGATGAAAACCACCCAATTAGTACCGATCGATTCGGGTATCCATGGATTTGGGATAAGATGGTCACATGGTGGACCATTTCACACAGTTTGTGTAGTGCAAGCAAGACAGCGTTGGCGTGGGCAAGAGGCAAGCCTAGAGGCTGAAATTGTAATTCCCATCACCAGCCCTAGTGAGTATATGATGCCTTGGCCCCTCCCTCACAAGTAGGGATGTAAACGAGCCGAATCGAGCTTCGGTGAGCTCGAGCTCGGCTCGTTTACTAAATAAGTCAAAAATTTAAGTCATTTACCAAACGAGTCTCTTTAATCGAGTTGAGCCTCCTTTAACGAGCCAAGCCTTAACGAACCGAACCGAGCTAAACTCGCGAGCTGCTCGGTTCGTTTACAGCCCTACTCACAAGCTCACGTTACTGGGAAGTCCCACCGACGTTGGACAATAGTCTAAATTCCAATTGCAAATGATGGGGCTTCAGTGGATCGCATTGTCCAGTGGAGTAATAGACAGCCCCCCCCTCTCTCTGATTCGGTACTTTTTTGGAGTATCTTACAAATCACGAGTAATTATTCAGCATTTCCGGGTACGTAAGACATGGCGTTGCCTGCGTGGTACTCTCGATTATTTACGTAGAGACAAATTATACGGTTAGAACATTAGTATGCGCTTTTGTTAAAGTAATCCAAGTTGTAAGGTGGGGATATTTTATTTGCGATAGTATCACATGGCAACGCAACATGGTACTCTCAATTACGTAATAATTGGCCAAACTCACTCTCTCTCTCTCTCCCTCTCTTCACGTGTCCAATCGTTTTCCCCTGAAGATTCTCAAATGCAGTCAAGCTCACTTAAAAGTCTAAATCGCAAACACACATTTTGAGTAAGGAGTGATTTTCCGAACCAAACTTTGGGATCAAAGACTCTCTTACCAGAGGGCCGAGAGGATCATTTCCCATCACTTTACTATCCGGTTGGAGGCAATTAAGGACAAGCCTTTCGTCGGATTCACTTTGGCGATCGTTAGAGTTCAATCGTACATCTCTCCGAGAACATAAATTACGTAAAAGCTCACATTAATCGAATATCAACAAAAACATAGTCGCAACACATTCAGAATCCCGATTCAATATAAGTTACCCATTTAGATCTTTCTGACAAGATTGGTGTAAAGGTGTTATCGAACGACGGTAATCATACGTAAACTCGCAAAGAATCTACGTTGGCTCCGACAGTATTGTATCGCGAAGCGTGAAGAGGGACCGCTTAAAGAATCCAAATCCTTTTGAAATCGTTGTCCCTTTTTCACAACAGTACTGAAACCACACCACATGCATGTAGGTACGTACGTACTCCAGTCTCCAGTGTCTCTAAAGTGTACTGTGCCGCTTTGTACGGGAGTATCTATGGACCAACAAGACCAGCCAGCAACAGCAGAGGATAGCTGGTATGGCTGCAGACTCTCTGTATGCATGCATCAGAGCCGAGCTTGACTGCACTAGGTGTCTGGTCTATTTTCTAGTAGTATAATATTGTGTACATCTGTAAGTATCCTGTGTCTATTCCCTCCCCCGATTGAAAAAATTATTCATAAAGAACACCCGTCACGTGATATCCAAACCCTTCACTCCGTTGGCAAAAAAAGAAGAAAAAAGAACGACTCCTCTAATTATGCGCTGTGGCCATAAAAAGTGATGGAATCTGCTTTACTGGTACCTTCACTATTTCAATAATCACATCAGGATCTTATTATGAATGCCACTCACATAAAGTAATCTTTGGACTTCACACTCTTATTTCAATAGGAGTCACTTCTACCATGAGAGAGAGAGTGTGTGTGATTTGTCTATAATTCATATATTTGGTTTCTAGATTTGCGTGTTCTCGAATCTCAGTCATTCTCTTCAAAGTATCAAAACCTAATTTAGTGGAGTAGTAGTGGTGTGAATTGCGCCAGGTCGATGCAGACACGACACATTTAGAAGTAAGCACGACACGGTATGTAGTGGCACGACAAGGCACAATACTAAAGTGGTAGGGTTGGGCCATCGTTTTGCATAAGCGCGCACACGGTAGAACACAAGTACGAGCACGAGACACGCAAATATATCATTGCTATTTTAAGCATAACTGAGATTGACCCATTAAATCCTACTAATTGCGTAAAAATTGGATTTGTTCGTTCTATAACAAATTAATATTCTCAAATAAGTACTTAAAAAATAAGTACCTATTTTCAAACTTAAAAAATAATAGGCTTACAATTTTTTTTAATTTTTTTTTCAAAGTTTGATATATCTCATTCAAATGTTGTAACCCTCATCTTACGTCCTGCTCGCGTAAGTAACCATTGGCCACCCCCAGGAATTGGTTTCTCATTAATTTCTAATTTACATCGAAAAGGAAAAAAGATTGGATTATGACCAAAAAAGAAACAAGGATAATCTAAGGGTAATCAAGACAAATTAAAGGGAAGAAATTGCTTTGTCACATAGTATCGTACTAGATCGAATTGATAATTTTTACAGTTGTTTGCCAGATATCTTTGCCACAGTCGGTAAAACTGATGGCCTGTAACTTATGGTCAAGGTTTTAACTTTTTAACTTGTTTTTAGTAAAATAGTAGTTGCATGTGATAGTGATGAGACATGCACGCATGTGATCTCTCAGTGTACATGAAGTCATGACAAAATCCATGGACACCGTCTTTAATAAATTTTCTTTATCTATCTCTCTTTCCATTCGTTACTTTCAAAAATAATTCTCAAAACTCAAACCGAACAGAACTTTCTATTCGTATCACTTGCTGCCAATGTGCATTATTAATACTGAATGCACATAGCAATTAGTGGTATGGTCGATAAATGAACCAAGCTTTTTGGGTTTGAACTCCGTATTCAATCAACCGCTAAGCCATTTCATGATCAAGTTGTTACGTAAATTTTTCAAGCTTGAATTTTTTTTGAAGTTCGTTAACACTTCACGTTCATTACATTCGAGGTGCCAGCTCCTTTGAAGTCGCTGGAGATTTGCCCGGTAGCTAATTTTAGCACCCCGGATTCTTTGGTTAAAAAAAAAGATCGAGAGAATTTTTCGGGATGTGCAATGTAATCCCGGCTTGTTGTTTAGCATGTATTAAATAATTATTTACTCCCACATTCCAAATATCACTCTGTGTGTCGTACAAACAACGCACGGAAGAAACAAGAGAAATTCCATAAACAGAAATGCTACACGCACATACAATCTGTGCACAGATTGTGCACAGATTTTGTTGTGGGGCCCACCACGGGTTCCACACAAATCATCCGAGCCGTTCATTAAATGTAAAATATTTTTTCAAGGGTCCCCGTAAAAAATAATCTCAATCCGATACCTATAGATACTCGATTCAATCGTATAACTTTTCATTATCCGAAAATCTGAATGAAAAGTTAGATGGTTGGATGAAGCACCTATAGGTATTGGATTGAGCTTATTTTTTATTGAAAAAATGTTTTACATTTAATGAACGGCTTGGATGATTTGTGTGGGACCCGTGGTGGGCCCCACAACGAAATCTGTGCACAATCTGTGCACAAAAATCTGTACCGGTAGCAGGACTCTTCCATAAAAGAGTATTACTGTACTAACTTACAGAGAGTCTGTCCACACAGACATTTTATGCACAGATTGTGCACAGATTTTTGTGTGGGGTCACTACGGGTTTCACACAAACAATCCGAGCCGTTCATTAAATGTAAAACACTTTTTCAAGGGTCACTGTGAAAAATTAGCTCAATCCGATACTTATAGGTGCTCGATCCAATCATTTAACTTTTCATTATTTTGAAATATCAATGAAAAGTTAGATGATTAGATTGAGAACTCATATGTATCGGATTGAGCTTATTTTTCACGGAAACTCTCGAAAAAGTGTTTTACATTTAATGAATGGCTCGGATCGTTTGTTTGGGACAAGTAGTGGGCCCCACAAAAAAATCTGTGTACTTTTGTCTCGTGGTGGGAACCTTTGAAAACAGTGTGTTTACGTTGTGGGCTCTACCGAGCATTCACTGCAGTAATTTGAACAATTTATCTTTTAGGGTCCCCAGACTAATGTATTCCTGCAGAAAAATTAGTTTGATCCAACATCAATAACTATATCAAAAATTAAACTTTGGTTGATAAAACAGGCGGCCGGATTCCAGTGAAGGGGGACATAGGCACGAGAGCGCTACGTACGTCTAATCCAATGAATGATCTCACTAAAAATGCAAAGCAAATGGAATACAGTCTGTCTAGCAAACTACGTTACCCACAAACTCCAAAACTCTTTGACATTATTTCACCCCCACCCACTAGACAAAGGCCACTTCCGGTATGGTCTTCATCTCTCCAGTACTCCTCCTAATTTCATCACAATTATTGTACTGTGCAGTCGGCAATGATATATATGAGCTCACCTTTAGACGGACATCCTTTAATTGATGAGATTTTAGCCGCTTGTTTCGAGAAAGAAAAGCCTACATTAGTCTAATCTAATTGAAAGTTCTTTATAATTAGGGCGTTCGTGCCTATCCCATTATTTTTAGTTGAGTAGACATTTGATGCATACCCGAATGATAATCTTTTTTCTATGGAGCCCAGCCCAGCCCACACAGAACTTGTCCTGAAATGTTAGATCCATTCATGGGATAGGGCTTGATTTTTTCAATGGGAAAAATTAGCCATAAAGACGGTAAAATAATTTTTATTTAAGGGAAGCGCGTCAGCAAAATGGTTTTCAGTGGAGGTCTTTCAACTTTTTGAGTTTTTTAGTCATAAAACCAAAATATGTTTAGGCACTTTCATAGGGTTTTAGGGTGCATTTTCCTATTATAGAGCTTTAGTGATTTAGGCACTTTCATAGGGTACCCTAGGGTTTTAGACACTTTCATAGGGTACCCTAAGGTTTTAGGCACTTTCATACAGGAGTAACACATTTGTCTTTATGTTTGATTGTAAAAAGTGTTTGTCCTTAATCTCAAAAAATGTAAATATAAGGGATTTTTGGCCAAGTCTCCCATTTTCGAGAAATTTTTCAGTGCCGGATGGGCACGGGCCACGTGGTGCCGAGCACACGTCTCGACGGTCCAAACGTGAGATTGAGTTGATTTTATTCGAAAATATCTATTTTAACCCAAAAAAAAAAAAAATTACTCCAACTCAATGAGATTCAAGCATTCAATTCTTATTTATGAACTTAAATGACTAAAATTTTGAACCATAATAAGAGTTGTTAAATCAAAAATACTTATCAATGTGAGATTGAGTTGATTTTATTCGAAAATATCTTTGGAAATTGAACTTTAAAAATTGAACGCTTCTGATGTCAATGTAGAGTTTGACGTGAACTTAAGACAAAATAGATGAGAAGTTTTTGGTTGCCGAACGGGTATCGTGGCAGTACTTGTCGTCGATCCAAACCGTCCAAACGTGTTTTGGACGGCCCTGATATATTCCCTTCTCTCTCTCCTCGATCCCGCACCAGTCCCTCTCCTCTGTTTCTCTCTCTAAAATCTATACCGTTCAAAACACGTTTGGACTATTTGAATTGCCAACGGGATATCACGCGTGTGGTACGCTACCGGCACTAAAAACATTACTCAAAATAGATAACATTCACCCTCTAAATCACACCCTAATCGAACCCTACCAGATGGTCCCATACGCATGGACTTGGCAGTACGGTCCTCACATGATGCACTTCCAATTTAGTGTATATATACATCAATTACACACACCACTAATCACCCCATTCTCATAAACCACCAAAACCCCAAGCTCACTCCAGTACTCCACAGCCATGTCCACCTCCCTCCTCCCCCTCCTCCTCTCTCTCCTCTCCCTTCTCTCTCTCTCTCCTCCCTCCCACTCCCTCGCCCCCTCCTCCTCCCCCTGCACCGCCCCAGACCACTCCTCCACCCTCCAAGTCTTCCACGTCTCCAGCCCCTGCTCCCCGTTCAAGCCCCCACCCCAGCAACAACCCACCTCATGGCAAGACTCCATCCTCCAAATCCAGTCCCAAGACCAGGACCGCCTCCAGTACCTCTCCAGCCTCGCCGCCACCGGCAAGAAGACGGTGGTGCCGATAGCCTCGGGCCGCCAGATCCTGCAGAGCGCCACGTACGTGGTCAGGGCCAAGATCGGGACCCCGGCCCAGACGTTCCTCATGGCCGTGGACACGAGCAACGACGCGGCCTGGGTCCCGTGCAGCGGGTGCGTCGGGTGCCCGTCGTCCACCTTGTTCTCTTCGGACAAGTCCACCAGTTATAAGCCACTTGGTTGCAATGATGCCCAGTGCAAGCAGGTATGTTTGTGCTATGAACTAGTCATATTTCTGTACTCGTGTTCCAGTGCATTCGATCGTTTGATAATGTATGATTTTTCTTAAGAGATTTTTACGTGTTTCAATGGCCGAAAATACACAGAAATTGATAAAATATTTTGGTGTGGGGTCACTTGAGGGCATGGAAACGACACGAGCGACGTGAGAGCAGGGTCACCTCTAGGAATTTGAATGTACAATGCTAATTTATGGGGTGGTATCCTACGTATTTTAGAATTAAACAACAATGATATAAATTTTTTTTATATTACTACTTTAGATTTTATAATGCATGTTAATTGTTTTGTCGCTAATGGCCAAAGTGGTTGACTTAAATTCTACTTGATTTGGTTTTGAAACCTGACAATTACAGTAGAATTATTTTCGGGGAAAAAATATTTCAAAAGAAAAAAACTACTCACAAGATTCAAACTCAGACACTCCACATGGACTAAAATCAATTTATCACTGAACTAGCAAAGACATTTGTGTTATAAATTGAACGAATAATAAATATAATAATTTACAAATAATATTGAAATGTCTTAAAATTCAAAAAAATTTGAATGCCCGAGGTCCAGGCCTCTTGGGCCTGGGCCAGCCCTGCGTGAGAGAGGTGTCACGTTAACCTGTTTCAACAGCTACATCTTCAGTCACGGACTCGCGTAACGTATGGTCGGTGGAGGAGGAAAAAAGTTTTATCTTAAAGAAGAAAATGGGGGCTTTAATTTATAAAACCGACCAATATTGCTGCATGTATAGATACATATATGTGTTTGTGTAGTGTATATGTGTGTTGTGGATATATATACCTGTTAATATCTGCATCAGCAAAGATTTTGTCTTAATTTGCCGATTTTACTGTTCAATAGTAACGAAAGTTAAATTGGTGAATGGAAATGTGCATGACCCAGAGCTATAGTTGAAGCGGTCTTGAGAAGACACTTTAATAAGTGTCAGTGTGTGAAGTCTCGAGTTCAAATTGATAGAATGAGATTAATTTGTCGTGATAACCTAACCCCTTCTAGTATGAGAACGTTAGAAGTTATTGATCGTTGGGTACTCTTGTAAAAGTATGATTTATGGGTGCGGCTCACCCCACTTCTCTTAGAGATATGAAATAATGTTGTTATGCACTTTTTAAACTATTATCTAGACTCTAGGACACCGACACGTATATCTAACAAATTTTTTTTTTCATTATACATTCTCGTGGGACTCATTAACAAGTGTACAGAACTCACAAGTTGTTTTTCAAAAAAATTTCCACAAAGGGATGTAGTAAGTTTTTAACTTTTGGTCCAATCTCCAAGGAAGGCCCCACAAAAGAGCCAAAATCCGAAAAGGACCCAAAACAATGATTTACGAAAGAAAAAGGACCAAAACCAAAATGAATACCCGTGATTGTGGTGTGGGCCCAGTGCAGCCCTTGGCCGTTGAACGTGTTTGGAACGACCCGCGCGCCCAAGTGTCGGTAAGTGGTAACACGCACTATCATCCGATTCATCACTCGATAATAAAATTCCGTTTGATTATTTCTGTTCTTTCGGGGGTGTTTTAGGTGGTGAATAAGTTTTGAGAATGAATTTGTTATAATTAAGTCGTTAGGTGTTTTCGACAGTGAATAATTTGTTAAAAAATGTCAAGTTGATCTCGGTAGTGAATAAATTGTAGATGAGTTTGAGGGGAAAGTCTTCAATACACACTCATTTAAGATGTGTACCATATGTATCTATTGTGTAGTTTATACTGTGTCACCTCATAAAAAAATTACTTATAGGACCGGTTATTCATAACATTTTATTTCGTATCGTAACTTTTATACTAAAAATTCATAACTTTTCATCAATATGATTCGTAACTTTTTAGCAATAGATTCATAACATTTTGGAAATCATAACATTTTAGTGTGTTTCAAAAAAAAATTAAAAAAATAAGGGTGCATATGATACACATCCAAATAAAAAATGTGTATTGTAGCACTTCTCGAGTTTGGGAGTAAAGTTACTATGGCAAAAAAAATTTGTTCACAAGTTGTTAGTTAGCAGAAACAACTTGGTAAAATACCACAATTTGTTAACTTTTTTGAACGATATGATAAAAATGCCTATGTTTTGTCCGCTTTTTGTTTCTGAAAACATGGCCTATTCAATTTTGTTAGTTATCTGAAACAACTTAGTGAAATGTCAAAACTTGTTAACTTTTTTGAACGAAGCCTACATTTTTTCTGCTTTTTGTTTCCGAAAACATGATCAATTCAATTTTCTTTGTATTATTACCGCGCCAATTTTTTTTAGATCATTTATTCTTCTCGAAAAGAGAAATCTTAAATGCAAAAAATTATACTCAAAAACTTATTAAATTACATTAAAAATAAAATTAATATAAACAGACATTTTTTTTGAACTATTTATGCGTACATCCAAATCTTAATAGACGAATAAACACCCCTGAAAGTCAGGCTAGCTCAACATGCTCATGGATGGCGAAAACTTTTCCAGGTACCAAACCCCACTTGCACGGCCACCGCGTGCAGCTTCAACATGACCTACGGCGGCTCCACCGTGGCAGCGGACCTCTCACAAGACACCATAACCCTTGCCACCGACGCCGTGCCCGGCTACACCTTCGGATGCATCCAGAAAGCCACCGGGAATTCGGTGCCGCCGCAGGGTCTCTTGGGCCTGGGCCGCGGTCCGCTGTCCCTGTTGTCCCAGACCCAGAGCCTCTACCAGTCCACATTCTCCTACTGCCTGCCCAGCTTCAAATCTGCCAACTTTTCTGGGTCACTCAGGCTTGGGCCCAAGGGCCAGCCCATTAGGATCAAGTACACTCAGCTTCTCAGGAACCCCAGGAGATCGTCACTGTACTACGTGAACATGATCGGAGTTAGGGTCGGCCGGAAGATCGTCGACATCCCTCCGAGTGCGCTCGCGTTCAATCCGACCACCGGCGCAGGGACCATTTTCGACTCAGGTGACATTTCTATTTCCATTTTGTGATAAAAAAGTATTTCAATTTTGATAAATGGTATGCTAGCTTCAACAACACAAGCACAGTTATGTTTAGAATCGTCTAATAAATTTGAATCCTACAAAACAATGATAGATTCGAGTGTCTGAACACATTCATATGCATATGGTGCACATAAATATGTGCAGGATGACCTTTGCGAATGCAAAATATATACTGTCCTATTTTGAAAACACACAGTATCCAATATCCCAAATGAAGTTAAATTTCATATAATATTTTTTTAATTAAAAATGATGTATTACAAGAAAATGACTTATGATTTCGTAAAATAAAAAATAAGTATTTAAAAAATACGAATTTGAATATAGGCAAAATAGTTCGAGTACTCAATGGAATTATTACAATTTCCGCCATTTGAAGATTCATCACAACCGGAAAATCAGTTCTCCCGTTTCTCTCTGCAGGCACCGTTTTCAGCAGGCTAGTCCAGCCCGTCTACACTGCGATCCGGGACGAGTTCCGGAGGCGCGTCGCCCCCAAGAACCTGCCCGTGTCCTCGCTGGGCGGGTTCGACACGTGCTACAACGTGGCGATCGTGCCGCCGACGATCACACTTATGTTCACGGGGATGAACGTGACGCTGCCGGCGGACAACTTCCTCATCCACAGCACGGCCGGCAGCACCACGTGCCTGGCCATGGCCGCCTCCCCCTCCGACGGCGTCAACTCCGTGCTCAACGTCATCGCCAACATGCAGCAGCAGAACCACCGCGTCCTCTTCGACGTCCCGAATTCCAGGCTCGGGGTTTCCCGCGAGACTTGCACCTGATCTAATCAGGTCAATTTAGTTTAAAGTGTGTCGTTGTTGTTGTTGTCGTCGTGATTTTAATTTGTGATGTGGTGAATTGTCGTTTTACCGGTGAAGAATTAGTTAAAAGTGTCTTTGTAGTTTTGTGAACGAGTGCTATGTCACGAGGTAGCAATCTCTTGCATTTTCTTCTGCAACTATGATTCACTCCCTCGGATTGAGTTTCTTCTCTCTCTCTCTCTCTCTCTCTACTACGTTCATTTGTTGCAGTGGGTCGGAAGTGGTCAAAGGTTGAAGAAACTATTTAGAAATGTCTTGGACAGGAGTTTGGCTCCTCTCCAATCCTCCAATTCAAATTTAACGGTTGAAAATCGGTTCTTCATAGTATCCTCCTTATCCCACTAACACTCAATAATCTCTCTCTCTCTCTCTCTCTCTCTCTCTCTCTCTCTCACGGTTTTCACAATCCAAAGCTTCAATTGAAAATCAATCTCTCTTCAATTCATCATAGTCCGAATCTCTCTCTATGACCATGTCAAAATCCTTACCTTCCTATTTTTCTTTGATTCTTTTTTTTTTTTTTGTGCAAAAATTGTCCAACGAAACCACTGTTCAAAAAATAATTGGTAGAAGGTGAATTAATTAAAAAAAAGTGGGTTCTTTTATTTGAAAGGCAAAAAAAAAAAAAAAGTGAGTTCCGAACTATTGATTTTTGAATTCCCGGTTAGGAGCAATGACCATTATCATCTGAGCACATCTAACCAAAGTGTCTTTGTAGTTTTGTGAACGAGTGCTATGTCACGAGCTAGCAATCTCTTGCATTTTCTTCTGCAACTATGATTCACTCCCTCGGATCGAGTTTCTTTTCTCTCTCTCTCTCTCTCTCTCTCTCTCTCTCTTACGTTCATTTGTTGCAGTGAGTCGGAAGTGGTCAAAGGTTGGAGAAACTATTCAGAAATGTCTTGGATAGGAGTTTGGCTCCTCTCTAATCCTCCAATTAAAATCTTACGGTTGAAAATTTGTTCTTCATAGTTTCCTCCTTATCCCACTAACACCCAATAATATCTCTCTCTCTTTCTCTCTCTCTTGTTCACGGTCTTCACAACCCAAAGCTTCAATTAAAAATCAATCTTTCTTCAATTCATGACAGCCCGAATCTCTCTCCATGACCATCCCAAAATTCTTACCTTCCTTTTTTTTTTTGATTTTTTTTTTTTGTTGCAAAAACTGTCCAACGAAACCACTATTGAGAAAAATAATTGGTAGAAGGTGAATTAATTAAAAAAAGTGGGTTCTTTTTTTTGAAAGGCAAAAAAAAAAAAAAAGTGGGTTCCGAACAATTGATTTTTGAATCCACCATTGAAGGTTTGGAGCAATGACCATTATCATCTGATACTTAAATTTTTTCATAATAATAACATAATTTGTAATCTGATTGCATGGTTTGGCATTCAAATTCAAGTGGGTTAAACTTAATTTGAAAAAACTGTTGCCGAAAGTCCAATTTTAACTTAGTACAAACACGATATTAGCCAGTGTTCGAAATGGGTATGTACAATTTTGTGGAGAATGTTTTTGGGGAGGGGAGAGAGAATATTGGAAAAGATAGAGAGGTCTGCCGGAGAAGAGGTGAGTTGGGTGGTCGTGGGTTGTGAGGGTAGAGAGAGAGAGAGAGAGAGAGAGATATATATATATATATATATATATATATATATATTATTGGATGTTAGCAGGATAAGGAGGATGTTGTAAAGAATTGATTTTCAGCCGTTGGATTGAATTGGAGGATTCTCCAATTATTAGAGGATTGGAGAGGAGCCAAACTTGTTGGACAGTACCGCCACGTGGTGTCTTAATACATTTCAACCACAAGAATGTTTGAAAAAAAGGGAATTGAGACGTGTTGATACCCCAAGACCATGAAATAATTTTTCCAAAGTGTCTTTGTAGTTTTGTGAACGAGTGCTATGTCACGAGGTAGCAATCTCTTGCATTTTCTTCTGCAACTATGATTCACTCCCTCGGATCGAGTTTCTTCTCTCTCTCTCTCTCTCTGTCTCTTACGTTCATTTGTTGCAGTGGGTCGGAAGTGGTCAAAGGTTGGGAAACTATTCAGAATCAGAAGTAATTTTGGCACTGACACACTTATTCACCACAAGAATGTGTGGTGAAAAAGGAAATTGAGACACTACGTGCCGATATGATACCCCTAAACTATGAAATAATTTTTCCATGGGTTAATGAAAAATTATTACTCGAGCATCGTCACATGGTACTTCAAAAACTTTTTGTCACTGAGGAGATCAATCTCCTAGCCGGAGCACACCCTGACCAAAGTGATCACCGCCACGCACCAATGACATGACCAGCACCGCGGCACGATTGCATGTTCACTAATGTCTCATGATTTGGGGTCATATTATACGTCCTTGAAATATAAGAGACTCATTTATCCAATTACGTCCTTGATATGCAAAAGATATCCGTAGTGTACGAATGCACTACAGGTGTACAGAGCAATTCGGTATGCCACATGAAATGATATTTAAAATAGGGTCATGTTTGTTTTGTCAATGAAATCATAAAAAAAGCTGAGGGAGCGACTCTCACAACACCCATTACGGATTCCGAACGCAATCAAATCACCTCTAATGATTTCTTAACATGTTACTATTATAGTACTGGTACAATAAAATCTCTCTCATAATAGAATTATTGCATTGCTCTATTTTTTATAATGTGAAAGGAATAATCGAATTAAATAACTGGGGTTGTTAGGTGGTACTATAGTTTACCAACTCGTCCCTCACCTTTGACGTCAGGTCATGAATCATTGTCCACCTAAACAATATTATTCTCGAGATTAAACAATTAATATTTGTGCCTTTTAATTCTAAAATAAATTTGTATAATCTATTTTATTAAGATGCACTTCTGGATTTTGCCGCTGAGAAAATCATAAAGTACACGCAAAAATGCTTTGGAACCATTAATCGACTTTGGTCTCAATCAATTAGGAGCATGTTGTTGTGTCCCACTATTTTAGGAGTGTCACACATTGATATGTCAATGTATAAAATTGAGAGGTTTATAACGATTTTAGGCACTTTAAGTACTTTGTAGAGTTTAAATTTTGTTCGCCAGCGATGTAAATCGTGGAGTTTCCGCTACCATCAATATCGGCCCAATTATGCATTTATTATTGTAATATGAACCGTTCATCTTGCAGGCTCGCAAAGTACTAGACCCACAAAGGCGATGGTGCTGTGGCGAAAAAACCACGGTTTCTACCGCTAGGCGGAGATAATGTAAACTCCTCTCTTTTTCTTTTTGAGTACTGAATAACTCATCCCATGCATAAATTTCTTTAACTCTTTTAAATTTGGAATTTTTCAAAATATCAAATGATATACTAGGACAAAATAATTTGGTAATACAGTATATGAAGAGTAGTTAAGATAGGAAAACACAAAACAGTAATATAACAATTCATTTGAACCGTTCAAAAATAAAAAACAATTCATTTGAAGAGTCGACTGAAGTGTACAGAAAACACTTCTTCACTATTGGACCTGATCAGATCAAGACAATAAAACACTTTTAATCTTTTTCTTTTCAAAGAAGATTAGTATTAAAACACTTTTCTTCACCGTTCGGAAAAAATTGTGTCATGATCAGTCTCCCCAACTGCTGCCCAACACTTAATGAGGAGAAGTTTCAGGGTGCGGGGCGGGGTACCATGCACATGGTACCCGTCGACGATCCCAGCCGTCCAGACGTGTTTTGGACTTTTCAGATTTTAGAGAGTGAAAAAGAGGAGAGCGAGTGTTCGGGTGAGGGGAGAGAGAATAAATTTGGACGATTGGGATCGCCGACAGGTACCGCCACGTGATTATCCGCTCGGCACCCAAAAATAGGTGCTTAATTGACTAAGTATTATGCACAATTGACCCGATAGCATGCAGCATGTAGCTGTAGTTTGTGCTGCTCTTTAATTTGGTGAAAGGTTCAGATACCAATCCATTTTGTTACATGAGATCAAATAGTTTAGGAAGTTCTTATATAAAGGAAATAGTAGTAATTGTGACGTATTGTTTATCTGGTTCTCTTCTAAATTTAACTTATTTTTTCTCCCCTTTTAGAACTTAAATGAAAATAAATTAAATTCATCCAATCTTCTAAACTTAAACTTAATTGTCTAACACACACAAACAATTACAATATAAGTTAAGTTTAAAGATGAGAAATAAGTTAAGTTAGAAGAATAGACTGAATTAAAAAAATAAATTAAGACCAAAAGAACGCAGCCTAAATCTTGGGTTCGGATTCGGGTGGAGCTTGGTATATAAATCCCACATTAATAGTGAGATAGGGAGTGATCGTAGCACGAACTACTCAATAAATTAACCATATGCCTCCCTCTCACCCATCCTTCCCAAGTTCACCTACGTCCATAATTGCATACATAAATACACACAAACTCAAGTATTGTTTATTTGGTTTTCTTTCTGAATCTCGGGTTCGAATTTGTGGGAGTATACGAATCTGACGTAAATAAATATGTGACACAAGGAGTGATTGGAGGCACGAACTACTAAATAAAGTAATCACACATGTCTGCTTCCCACCCTCCCCAACCCAAGCCCACCCACCCACGTCCAAAATTGCATAAAAATCCACACAAAGTGAAGTAAAAAAGCAGTAGTCAAGTTTGGATGAAATCTTTGAAAATTCCCGCAAATCTCCCCCTCTTTTATCCTTTCACCCTCAACCTTTTTCACACCAGGAACGAACCTTCTGTTTGGTAGGCCAGAAAATTAGAAACCCGAGAGAATTTTTTTATAAACCTTGTTTGGGATACAGAGACATATACCCATCCCCACAAGTAAATAACAGCCATATCCATTACCCATTACTATATACAGATCTATGAGTCATCTATCTTTCTTTCCCAAGAGAAAGAGTGTCAAACCCAAACACCCCGGTTTTCCTCCTTTCAACTCCACCTGAACGAACCCACGATACAATACAGCAAGATCAAGAATATGCATAATTCATCATAGATAGAGAGAGAGAGAGAGAGGATGGAGGTGAAACGGAGGACGGCCAAGGCGCTGGTGTCGAAGCTGGGCTCGGTGTCGGACCGGACCCGGACCGAATCCCTCTGCGAGCTCCGCCTGATCACCAAGGACGACCCCGACAGCCGCCTTATCATCGCCGACCTCGACGCCATCCCCTACCTCGCCGAGATCCTCTACTCCCCGTCCCAGCTCCTCCAGGAGAACGCCGCCGCCACCCTCCTCAACCTCTCCATCTCCTCCCGCGAGGCACTAATGTCCACGCGCGGCCTCCTCGACGCCCTCTCCCACGCGCTCCGCCACCCCTCCTCCCCCCCCGCCGCCCAGTCCGCCGCCGCCACCCTCTTCTCCCTCCTCACCGTCGACGGGTACCGACCCATCATCGGCTCCAAGCGTGACATCATCTACGCCCTCATTGATATCATCAGAAACCCTAGCTCCCCCCCTAGATCCATCAAAGACGCCTTAAAAGCCCTATTTGGAATCTCTCTGTATCCCTTGAACAGATCCACCGTAATTGAATTGGGGGCGGTGCCGTGTTTGTTTTCGTTGGTGGTGAAGGATGGGAGGGTGGGGGTAGTGGAGGACACGACGGCGGTGATCGCGCAGGTAGCGGGGTGCGAGGAGGCGAGGGAGGCGTTCAGGAAGGTGTCCGGGGTTAGGGTTTTGGTGGATTTGCTGGATTGCTCGACGGGGTCGAGTTTCAGGACGAGGGAGAACGCGGTGTCGGGATTGTTGAATTTGATCCAGTGTGGAGGGGAGCAGGTGGCGAATTGTGTGAGGGAGACAGGGGTTGGGATTTGGGAAGGGATCGGGGAGGTGGCAGAGAACGGGAGCGCGAAAGGGAAGGGGAAGGCGGTTGCGCTGCTGAAGGTTCTTGACGCAGGCAGCTCGGTTTTGGGAGACCCACGGTTTGATTCTTTGTCGAGTGATTCTTCGTGATTGTGGCGGTTGCAATTGTGTTGTCTAGATGTGTTTGTGATGTGGTTAGTTTTTAGGTTAGCTTTCTGATGGATTGCAACTGGATGATTTAGAGGTTTTTTGGTTTTCGTGCTGTGATGTGTTGTACAAAATAGGGTGTTGAGTCTTACTGATTTAGATATCAAGATGATGTGTATTACCTGATGTTTAACTTTCAATGTTACTGATGCATGGAATATAGTAGAAAAGCTTCATTGGAATTTATTGGTGCAATGGTTTACATCTTCATTTGTGCAGTTTCTTCTCATTTTATGAAGCAGTGGCGTGCAGTTTCTTATTTGGTCACTATGCGAATTTGTAGCAGAGAGGGTATTCCAGTGAGGGTGGCGGTTCACTTTCTTGTTCAGTTTGTTTTTCTAGATTGTGCTATACGTGACTGCCTAGAAGTGTCATTTGTTCGCGGATGTCTTAAGCTTTAATTGTTTGTGTTACTTTAAATGCACTTTTTCCTGGCCATTGCAATTCACTTGATCCTTGAACTCTTTCTGTTGTACTTATCACACTGTAAGCAAACTTCTTTGTTTTGCGAGGTCTGAACTTTGTGAGATGCAAAAACGACATCAGAAGGCATTTGTTTCCAAGCAGCTTTGTTCTTGTGTGAGATTCAATATCTTATATCTATCATAGTGATATATACTGCCTCCTGCACCCAACGACTTTCTTCACCAATCTGCCTACAGTATTGTCTCATTCTGTTTAGCTTTAAGAAAAGAACATGGAGGAAGATCATGGTGTCGATTGGACAAGTTACAGACTCCCATGTTTTAAGTTATGTGTTCCGTATGTTCGAATTCCCCAACTAGAGTTGGTTCCCTTCCCTCTTTCCTTCCTACATTCACCTTCAACCCCACAAGGCCTCAAAGCAAGTAAGGATACATCTTTGGTGTTTTAGCTACTTTGCCTCGCCTTGGCACATAATGATGTTGTCATGTACCAATAGCTGTTGGTAAGACACTGTCATTCCCTTTCCTTGCTGCCTTGAACTCTCTGATTAATCAATTGAGTGAGTGCCTCAATGGCAATGATGAGAAGAAAACAGGAAAGGTCATATGCAGAACGAAATCTAGGATCTCCACCTATCATTCAAAGCCGCCAGCTTTGGCAAGATGTTCTGAGAAATACCAACTTACATTTATCATATTTCTACTATATGTCCAGTTTACATGGTGATGACCCCAACATATACGAGAGTACATCTCATTGTGATTTCTGCTGTTGACCACCAACCATATCTAGTCATGAGCAATAAGAGTGTGCACCTGCTGTTAACCTTATGTGTGGGTCGGTATCTGGGTACGTTCATCCATTTAGGGTCACATTGTAAAGTTATGTTTCTTAATTCCATGAGTGTCCATGTTCTGAAGATGTGGAGTGTTATTATAGTGTCTTATTTCAAAAGTTAGATACACTAATGAATTATGTACAATTTTTCATGACTTTGCTGCAATAACGTGAAAGCAGGGACGAACAACTGAAGATTTTACTCGGCATGAAGTTTTTGAAAACTCTATATGAAGCAGATTTAGTGTCTCGTAGGATATATGGGGGTTTCAGGTTTCTAATAATGGAGTTCTTATTTCTAAAAATGGAGTTCTTAGTTTTACCCGCGTAGCTAACTTTAAGTCTCCAGATGGTTGGTTCCCTATGCTTGCCCTCGTTTTCTCCTCTTGTTCAGAAGTTGATGTTTCTTGTACAAATCCATTGTCTTATTGAATGTCAACTTCAGATCCCAGTGCTTTGTGATCTTGTAATGTTGAGTTTCAATTTGGTTAAGACATGATTTAGTAAGAATATAAACCCAGCTTGTGTTGTTCAGTTTCGGTTTAGCTTGGTACAAGGAAGTTTAGTTTAGCCAACAAACTTCAGTTCTTGGATTAGGTGTTTTTCGCTCAAGCTTGGTTTTAGGCTATGGAAACATACATGAATTATTTTTCCATACTTAAATGCATATACAAGCATATGCAGTAAGATACTTCATAGAAGGGAGAAGTGTCTTAGAGGCAAGAGTGAGGCGTGTGCGTCTCATGAAGGCCACCGATTTTGTAGTTTGCGATGCTCTATTTCCAATATCTTCTATTGTTCAAGTACTCCCTCCGTCCCTTTTTAAGTGTCCTGCTTCGTAACTCCAACTTATTAAAAAGACATCATCATTACACCTTTCACATCAACTTTTTCCTCCACTTTCCCTACTTACCCATCATCATTACACTTTTACTCACTAACTTTTCAAAATAAAATCTACTTTTAGGGACAAAATAGACAATACACCAACTTTTACCCCCCTAACTTTACAAAATGGACACTTATTAAGGGACAGCCCAAAATGGAATACTGGACACAAAAAAAGGGACGGAGGGAGTAACATATTTCTTCCAGTCAAATATCTCACCATTCGGTACCTGGCCAAATATGTATTGTGAATCCTGTTGATCCTATTGTTGACCAATGCGATCATGGTTGTCCGGTTTTATGATTTCGTTGTGAAATATGATAAGGCTACTTTATGCCCAGATGTGTGTTTTTATGAATGGTAATTTCAAGATGTTCTCTTGACTGCGGACTCGTGCCTTCAGTATGCTAATGTAGTTAGTTATTCGCTTTTTTGTTTTTCCATTTTATTTCTCTCTTCTTGTTTGCCGCTTCTTTTTTTCCTCTTTTGTTTGCAGATGTGGTAGTTACGTTTGTTTCTTTAGTTCAATTCACTGCAGACTTTGCTTTATTTTCTGTTGATTGTTCCTGGCTCATATGTGGATGGCAGTAGTTATGGGGTAGTTCAAATGAACATGTTAGATGAAGAATGAGAGCACATGAAATTAGTTGTAGCCTACACCTCCTGCACAGAGTTACTGTATACTATAGGTGATAGATGAGTGGATGAGTGCTTGTCCCAAGTTCATCGAGTATTAGGTTCAACTCTCCGAACTCTCACTAATCTACTAACAAATAGGATTGTGTTCGTGGTATCCGATAATCAAAATAGGATTGAGTACATCGTATCGGCTACTGATAATGTTGTATTATAAAGATCAGATTTGAGTTCGCTCTCATGTTGTATTTTGCTTACCAATTATAGATGCTCAAAAGCTTGTTTGGAACCAAAATTTGATTTGTGGTGGCACCCATCATCCATGGGAGAGGATCCCGTCCAGTCTTGGGTTCCTACAAGTCCGGTCCGATTTTGGACCATTTGTGGACCCTAGGCTCATTTTAACAATTGAGATCATTCATCTCATAGTATGATTTGAGAGAGAACTGACATGTTCAAGTTTATAGAATCATAAATACTAAAATATCTTTAATTATGATAATCTTACCACTCTCTCATTGGTGATTCAATGGAGGAATCTAGTGGGGTGGGGGCCAATGGCACCCGCCTTTAAACTCATTTTGATCATTCGAATTTGTCATATGGTTTTGATTAAAGGGTACCTTGTAAACCCACCTCTGTGCCAACCGGCTTGTAGTTCAATGTCACTTTCTCATCTTTTCCACATAAAAAGTGAGGATTCAATTTTCAGTATGAGCTCGAGTACTTAGTTTGGTGATTGATGTCTTTTGGGCTTGCTCCACCTGTATGCCGCTTAGCGGTACTTCTTCTCTATCTCTTTAGGAGTAGGTTAGATATCTATCGAGTGATAAAAAAAAAAAACCACCTCTGTAATTGGATTATCAACTTGAGAGATTTCCTATTCTTTATTTGTTAGCATTTTTTTTTTTTTGTCAACGATGCCCACTCAAAATTCCCCCATTTGGAATGAAGGTGGGATTCGATGCCGCGTCTTTGGCACCAAAAAAAAAGGGGCTTTACTTTCTCTTAAAAACACTTTGTCCTTTGAATTATTCAATTTGAATTTCATGGAACATTATCTTGTATTGGCGGGTGTCTTAGTCATTCATTGGGTATTTGAGCAATGGGTTGGGTTTGGTGCTGCGAGGTTTCTCGGAGGTTCATTAGCATCCAAATGATGCTCTTATTTTTTAACACGAGTGTTGGTGGAATGTTTCACTTGTGGTGATTTTTAGTCACACCATCCTCTAAAATGTCTTGCACTCTCGCTCTCGGTTTCCCGTTCGTAATTGAAAATGTATTTTGAAATATGTTTTCACGCTCGCACTTTTACCTACGCACGCGTAAAATATATGATTTAGACACTTGTCAATATGAGAATGTGGATGTGTCCCCCACCACCTCCTTGAATGGTGATGACTCCGCAATGCGTCATTGACTCGTTAGGTTTGGAAAGGTGCGAAAAAAGGGTAAAAAGCAAAGCTTTCTAAGAAGTGGACGAAAAAAAAAGAGAGAGGCTATTGTGAATTTGTAAAGTTAGGGTGACGGCAGCGCAATTGACAAGTGACGGTGCCAGGGAAAATTGTGGGAAAAATTCAAAATACCGCACAAACTTTATGCTCAATTTTATTTAGACTACCAAACTTTAAAAAAAATTAATTTTACTCCCAACGTTACCTTCTGTTATTCAAAATGCTCCCTTTCGTCTCAATTTGTCAAATGACTAACGGGTTTCGTTAAAGGCTCCGTTAAATATGCTTATGTGACATCTCAACCCACTTAAAGTGTGACACATGTCTAAACCCCCCCCACCCCCCCCCCCCCCCCCCCCCCCCCCAACATTAGACTTAGGGTTTGAATCCGAAACAAAAATCAAAGTCGAGATACAAACCAAAAATGAACCTCCCAAAGCTCCATTCAATTTGAGGAAGGTGGCGGGTTTTCTGAGCTGTTTTGGGTTGGGTGGCGTAGGGATGTTTGAGAGGCATTGGGGATGTTTGAGAGGCATTGGGGATGTTTGGGCGGCGTTGGGGATGTTTTGAGTGTTCTGATCGAAAGTGTTCCATCTCGTGGTGAGCGGTGTCGTTTTGGCGGAAGGGGATCCGATGGGTGGGTGGCGGTCTTGACTGCAGTGTTGGTGGGTGGATCTGTGGCGCTATAAGAGATGGCGGAGGTGCAGTGGGGTTTTGGGTGCATGGTTGAGGGGCGGTGGTTTTTAGGGATTTCGGTTTGTGATTTGGGAGGCGCAGAAAAGCATTTTGGGCGGCGCTAAGGTAGGCGCCTTTGGGCATGGTTTTTGGGACATTGGAGATGGCTTTTGGGCAAAGTTTTGGCCGGCGATGGGGAGGTGAATTGCAGGTTGGTCGCTAGTGTGAGGTAGGAAGCTTTGGGCTTGTTTTTTTTGGGAATGGGAGGTGGTTTTGGACGGCGTCTTTAGGCAGCGATGGGGGAGGCGTTTTGCAATAAGGTCTCTGGTTTGGGTGGGTGGCAGTGGTGGTGGGGTCCGTTAGTAGCGGTTTTAAGCAGTTGTTGGCGGTGGGCTGGTGAAAGTAGTGGTCGGCCGGACATGTAGGTGCCGGAGTGGGAAGTTAGGGTTTGTGTTAGGATGGAAGAAGGAGATAGAGATAAGGGTAAAAGTGTATTTTTATCTTTTAACAGCCACTCTAATGAGAAAAGAGTCCACATCAGCACAAATCTGTTAGTCATTTTGACAGATTGGGACGGAAAGGGGCATTTTGAATAACGGAAGGTAATATTGGAAGTAAAATTGATTTTTTTGAAAGTTTGGAAGTCTAATTGTAATTGAGCGTAAAGTTTGGGGGGTATTTTGAATTTTTTCCGAAAATTATTCTATCTTTTTATATTACTACAGTATCATTCGGCCAAATTTTATTTGTGATTTTTCAACTGATCTTACAAAGTGCTAATTTAATTATCCTGACAAAATTGAATTTCACTTGACCCTTGGAAAAGTAGGATCAAGTTCTCTCTAATTTAGAGTAGACTCTTTTCTTTTTTTTTTGGGGTAAAATACGATGCCTTAACCAACTAAATAAAGTTTACAAGTCGGGGATAAACAATCACTATCAAATTCGCATAAAAAAGATTAGCAATACAACTAGGAAAATAAGGGTAGGTATATAAATCTCGAATCAAAATCGGTGCGTCATTTGTCAATGCAATTACACAATGATTTGCTTCACAGTAAACATGCTTAATAGAAACCACCTCAAACTCTGCCATCAGTGACCTGCAATCAAGAATAATCCCATTAAACTTTGGGCGAGCTTCACTTCTTTCTTTTTTTCCTTCTTTTGATTGGGCAAGCTTCGCTCCGTAACTGATTTTTCTGTAGCCCTCCAAATCATTTCGCTCTTGCACATCGCAGAAAAGAATTTCTCGACAAGAAAGTAGCGTTGATTGTACAACAGTAGGCACATGAACACGTCGATATCCGATCAGGTTAATTTTTCGTCAAAATATTAAGCATTTTTTATGACATTTTCGCAATCAACCATTCAGATTATGAGGTTATCGTCATGTCATGGACTCGAAATAGCTAGTAAGGACAGATATATAGGGAATGAAGAGAAACTCAACCCAATAACTTTGGTGTGGTGTTAACTGTTGGTGATGGAACCGAAAGGGTTTGGCTGAGTGAACGTAAGAAAGTAAATAATTATTTGTCTTTTATGAAATCACATGTTCGAATTTTACGATGGCTAAATATTTCAAACTTTGGGAGCACTGAAGAATTAATTTGTTCGGCTATTAACTTCAGAATCCCGAAATCAGTCGAATTGTACGCAAACTAGCCAGATTATCCGGTTATCTAACTGTTGGAGATGGGTATATCTGAACCTTCACCTTTGAAGGGTGATGGAGTGGGTGACAAAGCCACGTGACCAATGCCACCACCGACGGTGGAAGTCTAGGTTGGCTTCACAACAACGCTAACAGCCAAAAGAATATCCCAAACCGCACCCAACAAAACAAAATTAAATCCCGCCAATAAGCTCTTGGTTGGCATCATCCACCGCCTTTCTTAGCGGAAGCTTGGGTTCAAGTCCTATGAGAGGTGGTTGGTTGAAATTGAGAACTATAAAAAAAACCTTTGGGTGAATTAACTTACTAATTTTCCGCTAATATTGATGCATACAATATTAAAAAAAAAAAAGAGAAAGTGAAAACCCACAAAAGCTAGCTCCACCAAAAAGTTATCAAAAAGCCATCACTGACGCATTTTGACACTACACTACTATGTGACATTCTTTGGTTGGCCACCACCACCACTAGCCTCCCCTTGTGGCTTTCTCTTTCTAATATGCTAGTGGTTTCCTCTCCCCATTTGAACTTTCATTGGCCACTAGCCCTATAGCCTTTTCCCCCCTAAAAAAATGGGTAAATGTTCTAGCCTTTTCCACTCAAAATAGGTCACAGATTCAGGTCATTTTGTATGACAGTTATATTCCACGGGACTACTGAGGGTTTACCCGGTCGTTGATTTAAGAGTTTCGAAATCAATTGAAATGTGCGTAAATTAGTTCAGATATTAAATTATTAAAAACAGTGATATGACATCACCACTAAAATGTGGTATATACACTACAATACGGGATTACATCATCATCACTACCTCTGGCTATTACAATTTACCGATAAACTACAACATGAACCAGAGGAATCTAATTAAACTCAAATATAACTAGCACAATTTCAAAATTCGTCGAATGCCACATGATAGGATTATGGTTGAGAAACGAACTAAGTGGTTAATTGTTCAAGCTTGAGTTAAAAACTTAATAAGTATAGTAAATATTTTTAAACTTGAACTATTTATTAAGCAAGTCAATCATAAATCAAGCTTAATTGAGCGGACTCTGAGTAGTTTGAGTTTTTTACGCATCCTAAAGTTAATTGTTGCAAGTAATAGCTATGTTGAAGCTTGGTTTAAAAAGTTTAACGATTATGAAAAAAATATTTAAGCTCGACTTGTTCGTATAACAAATTAATCCTAGCTAAATGAACTTTTAATGAATAAAAATATGTTCGAATTCAAATAGCTTGGTTCGTTTATCTGCAATTCTACCGGATAGGTTAGATATTGTATCGAATAGTTTCTCAGTTTCTCCTCAAAATACTTGTTTCTTTACCCATTAGGCCACTAGCACTACCCTATTTTTTCTCCCTCTAGATTTCTCTCTCTCTCTCTCTCTCTCTCTCTCTCTCTCTCTCTCTCTATACCATCTCACTTTAACTTCTTGAGGTCTCACTTCATGTTAGCAGCTAAACAACATAGGTAAACCCACAGAATGGAGAGAAAACATGGATAAAGAACCAAACCAAGAAAACCCATCTCTCCTCTCCAACCCCAAGCAAGACTCCCCAACAAAGTCACCAACCAAAGGTGGCTGCACCAACACCACCACCGCCTCCGCCACGGCGGGCGATCGGCTGAAAAGAGATGAGTGGAGCGAAGGCGCAGTTTCATGCCTCCTAGAAGCCTACGAGGCCAAATGGGTGCTCAGAAACAGAGCGAAACTCAAGGGGCAAGACTGGGAAGACGTGGCGAAGTACGTGTCCGCGCGCGGGAACTGCAACAACAAGTCTCCGAAGACCCAGACGCAGTGCAAGAACAAGATCGAATCCATGAAGAAGCGGTACCGGTCGGAGTCCTCCGCCGCTGACGGCTCGTCGTGGCCGCTTTACCCGCGGCTTGATCTCTTGCTGCGGGGAAGCGCTCCTCTGGGGGCACCACCACAGCCGCCGCTGTTGTCTCCGCAGACGGCAACGGCGGCTGCACCAATTTACAGTCCTTTAGTAGTAGTGGAACCGTTTCTGCCGCCGCCGCCACCACCACCGCCCGCGCCACCGCTACCGGTACTGGCGCAGCCTCCTACCCTGCCGATTGGAATTGCACAGAATTCGCGTGGGTCGAACGGGGCTGATCGGGGGCCAAAGGTCTGTACCCGTGACCTTTCATATGATAGCCGTGCGATTGGTTAAGTTTGCTTAGAAGCATGATCTAAGGGTGTGTTTTAAAATTATTGTTGAAATCAGTCTTGCTCAAACTTGCATACCAGAGTCCGAGGCATGACGCGATGTGTGTACAAATCGAATTTTGACGAAATTGAATCAAACAATAAGTGAGAAGCTATTCTACACATCTTCACAAAATTCGACTTGCACCCTTATCGCGCGTGCCTCGGTCTCTAGTAATACATGAAGCGGGTTTAGGCTCCTCAAGCGTCCAGCTTGCAAGAAAACTAAAGATAACGGTGTGGTGTTAGGCAGTGCCACACCAACGGAAGCCAGTTCATTTCGTACACGCACACACACAAATAGATAGGAATTTATTATGGAAGAATGATTTAGGTGTTGAATTTTGACCCAGCAATCATCATTTTATTAAACAAAGTACCCACCAAGATGGCCCAATAAGTTCGTTAGATATAATACCTCCAAAGCTGGTGAACTACAGAAAAGTCGAACAATAATTACCACAATGACAGACTTATGTGTCTGCTTCTTGAGAGATTTATCAGTGCGGAGCATGTATATCCCACGTGGTATTCGTTGGGCGCATTCAAGTCGTCCGATATATTTTTGGATAGTTCGGATTGAAACTCTCCCTCTCTCTCTCACACCCCAACACTTTCTCTCTTCTTTTCTCTCTCCAAATCTAAGCCGTTCAAAAATAAAATTAACGGCTCAGATGCGCTAGCAGGCACCACGTGGTACCCGCTCGGCACTGAAAAATTTTCTCTGTTTCTTTATTCTTCTATAGCCAGATGTTCAGGACGGCTTGTGTGTTTTTCGATTAATTTTGAAACGATAAAGTAAACGACCGGCAAATACTCTAGTGGTTTTAATGTTTAGAATGCGGCCGTCCCCATGGAATTTGAACATGCGACATCTTAAAAGATAAACACTTATTAACTTTCTCATGTCCACTTAGCCAAACCTGTTGGGTTCTGTGTACGTTCCTTCATTGGTCGTATGACCTATATATTTTCCACAAACTAAAATGTTATATGTATGTCAGTAATTCTGTCACTACTTTGTCAAATGGATAGTTGATATTTATTCCCATATTATTATTATTAGAAAAAAAAACAAGACCACCAAGATTTTGCCTGGCGATTAATGCTATTTGGCAATGTAAACTTGGTACGTATATATGATGTACCCGTTGCTGATTTTTCCACAGGAAGATGGAGTGAGCGCAAAATTATCCGATCACGAATCGGACAAGAATCCTCCCGCTGACACGGACAGTAGCACGCCGGCTCTTTACAGCGACAAAGAGAAGATGAAGTCGAAAAACTCGAAAAGCCGAACGGACAAAAAGAAGAGGAGGAGGGGGGGCGGGGAGGTGGCCGAGAGCATTAGGTTGTTAGCAGAAGTGGTGGTGAGGTCGGAGCAGGCAAGGATGGAGACGATGCGGGAGTTGGAGAAGATGAGGGCCGAAGCCGAGGCGAAGAGAGGGGAAATGGATCTCAGGAGAACTGAGATTGTGGCCAATACCCAGCTGGAGATTGCTAGGATGTTTGCTGGGGTTGGGAAAGGGATTGATTCTTCTTTGAGAATTGGAAGAAGTTGATCGATCTTGAGGATTGATTAATAATAGGAAGGATGGGATAATCCTTATTACCATAATATATGTATACACTATTGGAAATAAAATATATGAACTATTGGAAGTAATCAAATTTGGTACAATCCCTCAATTATTTTTCTTTTCTAATTCATGTTTGGTGCGCAGTTTGGCCCCGTTCCGCTAAGAAAAATAAGTAAAGTTAATATACCGTAAGAAAATGATCTGTTTCATAAATCGAAAAAAATATTTAAAAAATAAGAACTCCAGTAAAATGGGCCTTAGTCATGTCACAACAGTCAATAAATTTATCTTGAAAGAAATATAGTATTAATCACCGCCAATAAGTGGTTAATGGCTTTGCATTTTTCTAGAGTAGGGCCAATTTTGGTTGGAAATATATAGGATGTTACGTAAATGTTTTTTTTTATTGACGGGTTAAATAAATAAAGTAGTTGAAATCATGTGGGTGTGATTATTGAATTAATTTGGTTTTTTCACGAATAATTTATCTGAAAACCTAAAAGTAAACAGACCAAACTATTGTTGGCTATATACGTAAGCCATAGAGTGAGTCCAAAAAGTAAAACTGGACCGATTCACACTTTAAGCAATTTGGAGACAAGCCCAATTGTTTACTAGGCCTATTTTGAAGAAAGAAAGAAAAAAAAAACTAATTTGGCTTCTATTTTTTTTTTTTAATTTGTTAGTTTTTTGTCAAATTTTTTAATAAAATTTATTAAACAGAGTTGAACAGCGAAAATCTCAATTACTAAATTTAAATTTATTTAATTGTCTTACAACTCAACAAAATAAAACAAAATTTGACATGTAACAACCCTAATTTTGGCCTTAAATTTTTTTTAAGTGTATATATATATATTGTTAATTAATTAAACTAACAAGTTTACTCGATTATTTATTTTATAATTAGTTTCATTATTTATTTAAATTTCATAAAAATCACTAATTCATCTCGACAAGAAAAATTGTAGAAGTAAATTATGATCGAAATTCATAATTTTTGAATAAAAAAAAAATAAGTGACTTTTTTTTTTTTTTTTCCAAAACAGACCTTAGAAATTTCTTGTTAATAGCTGCTAAGAAACCCCTTTATGAATCTCAAAGTTCCGAGATGAATGATCCGTCTTTGATGAGACCGTTGAAACCCCCCACCCACCCCCCCCAAAAAAAAAACCAGTCCCTTCAAAAAAAGGAAAGAAAGAATAATCGGGTCTGGGCAATCCCGGGTCTTACTTGAGGATGGACTTTCCATCGAAGCCAAACAGGTTCCCCCGGCGGTTCCTCATGTGGATATGAAAGTAGTCCCAAGAACAACTTCCCAGCAAAACACTCTTTTCTCTCACTCTCTCTGCAATTAGATTAGAGCTAGAAATAGAATGCAAGGCGTCTCCTCCGTCTTTCCTTGCCGTGCGCCACCGCCACCACAACCCCTCTCCCTTCATCACTTCCCCTGCAAAACCCATATCCCCAATCTTCTTTTCCCCGCCACCGCCACCACCATCAGACCCTCTCTTCTATCAGCCCCAAGAAAGTTGCTCTGCAGACCCCCACGCGGCAAGTATCTCAGAGACAACTATATCGTGGTATGTTTTTGTTTTGGGTGGGTCACAATTTGTTGTACTAATTTTGAAATGGATTGCGTGTTTCCGCTATTTCCCGTGAAAACTTGTTTCGCCACTAGGCCCAGGTCAGTTGCAGTGGCAGGAATGTTTTAACTTTGCTCCATTTTTAATGCGTTCAGTTAAGGTGCGTTGCCGCTATATTATTGGACTAGAGGCTAACGACAATAGTGAATTTGTTTTCGCTAAATGGTATTTTAATTGATGTATGTTAGGAAAATGACCTGCCTAGAATTCATGAAAACTTGTGCTTTAGTCCATTTAGTTTAGCGGAAACGCGCCCTTAGTAGAGAATATTGTGGTACCAACGTCTCTAATTTTCCCACTGGAAGTAGCTTTCCCTCAAATCTTGTCCCTCAAAAAACACAATATTTTAGAGGAATCTTGTTTTTATACTAATTTTTACACAATTAAACTACTAGTTTCCAACTTCCTCTTAAATTTCTTACATCCAATGAACGAATAAAGGAAAATACGTTTCATTTTCCTTTACTTCACTCCGTTATAATTATTTCGAGAATAATTTTCCTGCACTAATATCTTGGCAAGTGAACAGTCTTATTCGCAGTTTAGTTTTCACATTTGGTTTTGGGTTTTTGAAATGCATCTGTTCGGTTGCTGAGAAAATGCGGGCAAAGAAATCGATTCAAAATTGTCTTGAGGTTTACTTCTTCCACTATGAGCTCCCCATAAACTGAGCTGAAAATCTGTCTAAGCAGTAGGGATTTGTCATTCATTTGATGGTTCTGTAATGCCATAGTGTATTAGTTACCAAATTCATAACCCACATGAAACTGTAATCTGATGCGTGATAATCTATCGTGACCACATTCATTTGGTAATGCCGTAATGCTATAGTGACCACATTTATAACCCTCATTTGAGTACAAACCAGTTGATGATTATACATCTGGTTGGGGCATGTAATGTTAGACATGATATGGTGGTGTTCAATTGTGGCCACATTGCATTTGTGATCAGGTCCAAGGTCTTTTGAGGCCATAGACCGATTGTCGAAATGTGAAAAAATTGCTGGTTTAACCTTTTAGTGGCCTTAGGCGGTGCACTAAGGGACCTATTTGTCAAAATTGGGGACTGAAGAGCCCCAAATGACTAAATTATTTTTGCTTGTTATCCATGTTTTGGGAATCGGACTAGGGAGAACAAGGAAGAACTGAATTGGGAATGTTGTTCTGTGGTTTGATGTTTGGATCTGTATGTGCCTCTCTTTTTTTGGAAATTATAGCTTATAGATTTTGATGTCTGTTTACTTATGTAATTCTGCATTTCTTGTTGGTTTGGTCTGGCAGAAGAAGGTATCTGCTAAGGAAGTTCAAGAATTGGTAAAGGGGGAGAGAAAAGTACCGCTTGTTATTGATTTCTATGCACAATGGTGTGGCCCTTGTATTTTGATGGCCCAAGTAATTGAAATGGTATGATACGAATTTATATGGAATACAGTTTAGTTCATGCTTGAACCTTACATTCCAGCTCTATATAATTGAACAAACCTTAGAAGTGACTGCAATTAAGCCAAAGGAAAAATGACCAAAGCAACAGAATCTAATTACCTGTACAAACAAGACAACTGAGCTTGATCATCTTTTATAAGGGAGCTTGGAATTAATCTTGACAACACAAGCAGAGTCTGGGTCTGTGTTCACTAAAAGTGGAAGTGATGAGGAAATGGAAAATTGGTTTCGCACCAGCATTGAGTGAGAGTCTACACCTTCCATCATTTTGGATTACCCTCTTTAATTGTTTACCCCAGAAGTACTCACACATTTGGGTTTCTTGCACTTCCAGTAGACACTCCCCAGTCCACACACTATCGCTAAATATATAGATAATAGGAACAACATGGTAGGAGTAGCCAAGGCCTTGGATGTGGTGAGAAGTAACCAAGGCTTTTGCACTTCGATAAATGGGCATGGTCAAAAAGCTATCCCAGAGAGTAGGATACACTTGCAAACTTGGAACACGGAAATATCATCATGTGAAGGGATTAATAGTGGATGTGCTATGATTCGAAGGAGTAGTGGATGTGCTGTGATTCGGAGGAATGCTAGTAGTGTTTGTTTTCCAGAAACTTAATGTTCAGGGGAAAAGTGTGGAAAATAGGAAGTGCAGGTTACAAAATTTTGTAATTGGGAAAGAGAAAAGTACGAGTGGATTGGGGATAATTGTGGATAGAGCTCTAGAGCTCTAGGAGTTTAAAAGAAAAGGATGGTATGAGAATTTGAATAGGTTAGTACAAGGGGTACCAAGTGAGAAGTTTATAGGTGGCAATCTTAGTGGCCTAGGAATATGATTGAGAGTAAGGGAGTCTGTGATTTGGGGAAGGAGATGATGAATGATGTGATATCTTATGAGTTTTCACTGCGTATAACTTTGTCATAGTAAATTTGTGTTTTAAGAATAGGGATGAAGTCTCTCTCTCTCTCTCTCTCTCTCTCTCTCTCTCTCTCTCTCTCTCTCTCTCTCTCTCTCTCTCTCTCGTGACTATTCTACCCTCTACTAGGAGCCCCATTTTGATCGTTATGTGGCTTACTTCCTTTCTCTCTTCGTCGCTCTTTTGTTAATCTAGGTTGTCTTCTTCTTCTTCTCTCTCTCTCTCTCTCTCTCTCTCTCTCTCTCTCTCTCTCTCTCTCTCTCTCTCTCTCTCTCTCTCTCTCTCTCTCTCTCTCTCTCTCTCTCGTGACTATTCTACCCTCTACTAGGAGCCCCATTTTGATCGTTATGTGGCTTACTTCCTTTCTCTCTTCGTCGCTCTTTTGTTAATCTAGGTTGTCTTCTTTCGGTTTCCTTTTTCGGGGGTTCATTTTCTCTTTCAAGAGGCTTCCAGGGTTTCATTCTTTGGTTTCCCTTCCCTTCCATTTTCTATTTGAAGGTTGTTAGATACTTAGATATATCATATTTTGTGGTTCAGTTTTATGTTTTCTTATTGCTCTCTTTGTCGTAGTACTCTGAGGTATTTACCATCATGTTCTTCTGGTGGGTTCTGTGCTCTATTTCATCTTTGATTTTCTAGTTTGAGATATCATGGGGGTGCTCTTCTTATCAGTCTGTCCAGTTGGCTGGGGTGGATGATCTATTTCCTAGAGAGAGGAGGCTTGGTGGCTGTGCAAGGACAAGGTTTGATGATGGCTCTGTTGCATCCTCAACTCTGGTTCATGAAAAGCCTTGTACACCGATGCATAGGAGATTGGCAATGAAATATCTAAAATGATCTATGGAGGCGTGTGGTGCGGGATACTTTTGTGGTGTGTGTTTGTATTCTTCCAAATAGGTTTTGGGCCGGGGTAGCACGTGGGTAGATTGAAGATTCTTGATCCACGTGGCAAAATAGTGTTATTCTATACATACTATATTTACCTTGACAAATGAATTTAAGTTTATGCATTTGCAAATGGGTAGTCGGTTAAGCATGGTTTAATTGAACTGTACCTCATGTTAAGGTTGAGCACTTGAGCTGTAGATGTGTCATCATTCATTTCTCCTAAACTTTTCTCCATCAAGAGTCTGGTATTAGACTGTTGTTTCCTTATATCTAAAAGAGATTTGAGGAGGGATGAAAGTATTTGATTGCTAAGTTAGTAATTTCCATTTGGCTGCAAATTTACCAAGTTTGATGATTTCCCACAGTGCAAATTACCACAAACAAAACAAATTGTGAGGTGCAAAGCATTTTAACGGAAAAGTCCATGGAAGCTAAATCTTCTTGAAGCAGTTTAGTTGAGTTCATTGTTTCCTCCAATTCTATTGTAGCATTTGACTTTGTTTTATTCCACAGCTTGCTGTTGAGTATGAGAACATTGCAATGGTTGTGAAGGTCGACACTGATGATGAATATGAGTTTGCACATGACATGCAGGTACTATTGTATTGGTATTCATATTCTGTCTGTTTCCACTTTTGGCTTTGTTAGCCTTTGCATATTTGTTGGTAGAAAACTGATATTTTGTTACCGTGTGCATTGCATTTTTCAAGTACCCTTTTTGTTTGCAAAATGCTTACCATGAAAAGTGTACTACTGTCCTCAATATCCGTTTCTTGGCTTCTGAAATCCTAACTTGTTTGGCAATATATGTATTAGTCGGTGGTCAGAACCGTTAATTTTTATGCTTTTTGGTGCATTTGTTTCGAGTTTGGATCGCGTTCTGTGTTTGGTTAGGAAGTCACTTTTCAAACTCATGAATTCTGTTGCGAGGAAGTGCGCCTGTATTTGCTGGTTATCATTTTGAACAACCACATTCTCTGGATAGTTACTCCCATTGCCATGAGGGTAGCCTCCATAAATATCTTGTTAACCAATGTTTCCATGGACTGTAAATTTGAAAGAGGGTAATACAAGTGAAATGTTTTGCAGATTCGGGGATTGCCAACAGTGTATTTCGTCAGCCCTGATCCGAATAAAGATGCGGTTCGAACCGAAGGACTCATCCCAATACACATGATGCGTGATATACTTGATAATGAGATGTAAAGGAGGAGCTAAGTTCGCTCAATTTGTGGATGAGTTATAGATGGCCAAGGTTAAGGGCATTCCAGAAGCCATTATTGTAGGTTTGTTGTAGGATGTGTGCTATTGTAGTCAAATTTTGTATCCCCTATTATCTGTAGTTAGGGTTTTAGAGATGTTTAGCACCTCCATCCAACGTATATCTGAATTTAGATCAACCCGACGCGACTTTCATTCAAATTGTAAGTTTATTTGAGATATTTATTTACGTTGTTGATTAAAGTTTGGGTTAGCATTACTCATTCTCCTCGGAGGCTATCGGAAGATTTAGGCCTGATATTGGTATAACCGGGTGAAGTCCGCAAGAGAAAAAGAAAATGCAAGAAAAAAGAGCAGTACAGTAAAACTTTATGTGAGTTTAAGATTTTGGAATAACCGAAGCCTCATAGTTGCAAGTAGTATGACGTATGCCCTAAGCGCTTAAAATTGAGATTTTATTGATGTGGTAACTTGTTTGTTGTTGGTTTTCAAAGATGGGAAACTTTTACCAGAAAATTTTGGGAAAAAACAAAAAAGTCAATGGAAAATAGTTTGTCTAACTGGAATAAAAAGCAGTATATATATCATGTCAAGTTAGACCAAAGTGGCCCATCACCATGTTCTCAACAGGTGGCTTAGCAGCCAATGGAATTTAGTCCTAGCAGCCAATGGAATTTTTAGTCCAATTTATTGGCTCACATGCCAAACAACGGGACTTCGGTTTGGTGCTGTGCAGTGAGGTATACAGTACTGTGCTGCGCATCTTCGAGCCATCTGATCGTGAATCCGACGGCTTGAATCTCATCTAGGCAACCAACGATCGAGAGCCGTTTATTACCGAGATGAGATCCGAGCCATCGGATGCACGATCCGACAGCTCGAAAGCTCGCAACACGATATTACGCACAGGCCCATCGCCCAATTCCAAAAGAACCTAGTACGAATGTTTTCGCCAATTAATGTGATCAAAAGAAAAAAAGAATGGTTGAAGTACATGGAGAGTCCCACAACTATCACTCATTCTCACGGAAAGTCCCACAACTATTACTCATTCTCAAGGAGATCCCCTAATATTTAAAATCACTCATATAGACCGTCTCAACTATAACTGCTAATCAATCAACACCCTTCTGTTAAAAAGACCGTTAAGATGAAGCGATCAACGTGGACATTTTTTTATAGATGAGGGGCTCAATATGGACAATTAGAATTGTCATTTGCCCTCATTCCTTTAATAGATTTGGCCAATTTTTGATTTCATATAATTGAGAGGGTCTGTGTGAACGATTTTAAACATTAGGGGATCTGTATAAAAAAAATGATGGTTGAGGGGTCTCCGTCTACTTTTATTAAAAAGAATAAAATGTTTTGGTCAAGAAGCAAATTGGGGAGAGCACATGCCTAACATGTACGGCCAGCCGATAAGTTTTTTTTTTTCTCTCTTTCTTTTTGAGAAACGGGAATTTCATAAAGGCTCCAATTGTTTCAATGTAAAATGTTTTTTTAGAAAACAAACTTTAAACTTTTATTTTTTGGTGTTTGATTAGCACTTGAAAATATTTTCAAAATTCAACAAAATAGTGTATAGAGAGAGAGAAGAGGGCTTAAATGGTAAAGAGATCTGAGAATATTGGAATTGAACGTGGGTCAGGACTGATGATCGAGAAAACTGAACAGTGAGAATTATAGTAAAAGACAGCGGGTTCAATTTGAAAAATAACTTACAGACGATTTAATAGTAACTCATTTTCATCTAATTAATAGAAAATGTTTAACGTGTAAAATGTTTTCCTAACATTCTACATAACCAACCACCAAAAAATAGATAAAACATTTTACCGAAAAATATTTTACACTCAAACAAACGGAGCCTAAAAGTTAAAACCTAACTGATAGATTAAACAAAAATACATGAAACCCCCCCCAAGCAGGGAGGGGAAAGGGACCATGGAAATCCGAAGATACACAGAGTTAAGCACCTTAGTAATTTGCTAGCTAGGATGATCGAATCCACACTCAACTGGAGTACAATAAAATAACCATACACGCAAATCAACTGAATTTTGAGTTGGGAAAGCAACGAAGGCATTATTGCTACTTGATGGCACCGTTACAGTTGGATTAATCATCAAAAACGCGACTATCTGAAAGTAAAAACACACCCGGAGATTAAATCCCACCAACAACTGCTGTCTAAATTCTAACCTACCCAAAATAGACCGAAACTCAAAACAGAAACTTTGGAAAACCCTAAACTTCCCCAAAAACTACACCGAAAATCCTGCGAAGCGGTGGTCGTGAGAGAGAAGGAAGCAAAGGGCAGCGGCCGTCGCAAGAAGGCAGGCAGAGGGCTGCCGTGGGGTGGCGGGCAGGCAGAGAGAATGGCAGGGGTGGAGAGAAAACGGTGGTTGGGCCGGCGAGGAGGCGTGCTGCCACTAAGTTGAAATTTTGCGAATTGGAAGGCAAACCTTGGCCTGATAAAAGTACCAGAAGGTCCATAAACTCCTCTTCAATGGTTCTGATCTCAGCACGCCTATGCTGTTTTTGATCTAACCTTGTCACAGCCTTAAAAAAGGGGAAAGAGCAAATCTAGTGCACGAGGCTCCCGCCACTGCATAATCTGGAAAATCGTTGTGGACACGAAAATCGTTGTGGACACTTGCTCTTGCAAGCAGGGAGGCTTTTTCCGCAACTTTACCTTTGTCGCAGCCGACACCTTGTCAAATAATGAGAATTACATTCGGGATCTGTGTGTTTTGAATGCTATATTTGTTGATCTTATGCATTGATGTATAAAACTCGGCTGCCGTTGCTAAATATTTACCAACGGAATTGCCGAAATATGGTCACCGTAACATTGCTTTCTAGAACAAGCCAAACAAAGTATAGCTCGACAGCTTGGTTCGTTTACTACAACATTAATCTCAAAAATCTAAAAGCAATTAATCATCGCAATGTCATTTTTTCGTAACTAACCCCATAGATTGAATTAAATTTCATATAAACGAGGCGCAAACAATGTAGAAGCTAAAAGAAATCAATAAAACGTCGATATATACCTAGAGAGGATAAGTACCCATATACATATGATTGATGAATATATAATTAGGCAGAAACAATGGGCGCAAAATGGATTATTATATATTTATCACACGGTGTTATAAACGACGACGTTGGCGGCCAAGTCGGCGGGCGAGAAAGCCAAGAACATGAGGAGGGCCATGATCCCGACCGGAAAGAACAGGAGCATCATCGGCGGAGGCGGCAGCGGCGGCAGGAACGGCGGAAGCACCAGCATCGACGCCGTCAGAACCACCAGCACCAGCACCCACCGCAGGCTGAAACACCTAATCAGCAGCTGCATTGTTATCGTGGTCTCTTCGCAACTGACCCTATCGGATCCCTGATCATTTCTTGCTCAAGCGGAAGCTTTTTGTTTTGCTGTTAATTGCACACAGTAGAGAGAGAGAGATAGAGAGAGAGAGAGAGAGAGAAGCGCGTAGTACTAGTGGTGGGAATGGGTAATGCTTGGTGGGGGAGGCTGCGTCAAAACTGGGAACTCGAATTGAAAGTTCCTTAACGCAAGGTACTGTATTTTATAGAGAGGGTTCGTCCGGTGAGGCCCACGTTTATCTCGTGTGTTTTTTGTTTTTTTTCCTTTTCTTTTCGATAATTAGTTACGCAGCTCAATCAATTTTGAAGTCCTGCAAAACAAAATTTCTACGATGCTTCATAGTGGTATGGAAACGTGATGCTCTCATTAAATATGGATCTTTGAATTGAAAAGTAGGTAAATTATAGGCTTATATCAAAATCACTGACAATAAGTAGGATGGATTTGCTAAAAACGATACTTCCTCCGTTCCATATTGAGAGTCCACCATGAAAAGTCGTGTCATTTTTCAAATCAAAAAATCAACTACTTCCGTGTATAGTTTTTCGAATTTTTTCACACCAAATTAAAGTACTAATCTAGATCTTTAATACAGTGTGAAAAAATTTGAAAAATTATGCACGGAAGTAGTTAATTTTTTGATTTGAAAAGAGGTAAGAGAGAGAAAGTGAGACTGTCATAGTGGAACGGAGGTAGTATACTTTTAAGAATTTTTGACCAAAAAAAAGTAGTACTATTACATTACTTACCACAAAAACATGTTTTGCATATCATTCTGTAAGATAATACTTACTATGTTATATAGCCACACTTCTATAGTTACTGATAATACTTACCATATAATAAGGAAAAAATGACTTGGGAGTATCATAACCGGAGGCCCGGAGCCCCAGCCAAAGAGCTTTTAGCCCCGTCGTAGGTGTTTGCGGATTCCGGATTGTGGACAGTCTCTGGATCCTCCGTGAACTAATTTATTAACTCCCCTTTAATCTTTGATGTATAACGTGTGGCAAAAAAAATTTGAAGTCCTCAAAAAAGCCTTGGTAGGTGTCTGAGAGGAATTGAAATGTAATACTCCCTCCATCCGGATTTAATTGTCCTTAGTTCTATTTTAAACGGCTAAAAAACAGGTTATATCTTTGAATCCGTAATGAATTTCATATCGAATATGGATCTTGTTTGATAGATCTCGATTAGTTTCTATATTACAATGTTTTCAAAATCATGTAAAATATTATAAATTGAAAGATATAATTAATTAAAAAATAGCACGAACTCCAAAAAATGACTATTAAATTCAGCCGGAGGGAATAATATCAATTCATACGGAAGAAAAGGTTCTCTATTCTATATTGATTCAAACTTGAAAAAGATCTTTCTGATTTTATTATTTATAAGATCGTGATTGGCCCCAAATATGTTTGGTAAAGAGAATAATCTTCTCCTTTGAGAAAAATCAAAAAGAAAAATGGAACGTGTTCAATTGGAACATGAAAACGTGACTAAATTGGCCCTAGTTACTCTTTGGCACGGAGTGGAAGAAAGGAGACGATTCCCAAACGAGGACCAATGACTTCTAAAAAATTGAACAATGAGTCGTATGAGGATCTCATGTACAGTGACTCTAGGCCAGTTGACATCTCATGGTCCTCCCCATGTGGAAGGTTAGAGTTCGAGTCCCATCGTGGATTTTTGGGATCCAGAGATATGGATAACCTCTAGATAACCCCTCGCTGATGTATACAATATTAGGGGAAAAAAAGTTCTCAAAAAATAAAAAGGAAATTTGATTTTATTTGAATTAATCATTCATCTCGACGGGAGAAATTTTAAAAATATCAAATTACTGTATTTTCGAAAGTACAAAAAATTACTAAAGACGAAGAAATTCACAAAGTACGGTTTTATTTAAATTTTTTGAACATTTTCAACTTTGATTGATCGTTGATGGTTTAATACTTTTCGACTTTGATCAATCGTAAAAGATCGATCTGATGAAAAAATAACAAAAAGTACATATCAGAAAAACCAACTGTCTTTATAAGAATGATGATAAATTTAGTCGAAGCATCCCCTTTAGTCCATTATATTCTGTTGAATCTTCTCCTAATCCACTGATGTAGTACAAACATTAGGATATTAGTATTTTTAAGCTTATGGAAGCCCCAAGTGACGAATTAAAAAGTACAGGACATGCTTGCGATAGCTAGCCTTCTTTATATACGTTTACGCGTGAAGTGAATTGACCTAGCAAATAGAGTTGAATCGAAACCTTAATTTAGAGGAAGTAAAGCCCAAAGCTCCAGGCGTTCACCGCTAACCTTTAGCCATATTGGTTTCTGCATCGCCTATATATTGAAGGTATTCGAAAAGTAATTCTACAAAACATCAATTTTAATCCTTCTGAATTTTGATTTTCCAAAAAAAAAAAAAAAAAACCCTCCAGAAAAGCACACTTAGCAGAGTTTAGCTCGGTTCATGAAATGTGTTGAGAGGCTCTTTCCTCAATTGCTACAAAATGTAGTTCGAGGTTTTGACAAACACCTCGTATATGGAGTGATCCACAGCTACATCCGCGTTTTAAGATCGTGTCGTCGAACACTTTCGGAGTGTGAACTTTTTTTTTAATCACCGGCCAACTTGTATGCACCTCGAATTAATCTTTACATTCTCTCTCACTGTCTTTTTCACGTGAGATGAAGTTGTCCCAAGAGGTGCCAGCAAAGACAATCAAACGTAGGACCTCAAGAGAGAGCGATGCACTAAGTTTCACTAAGGATTTTTTTGGGCTTTTTCTTGTTTTGTTCTTATTCAATTTTTTTCGTGTTTGTTAGTTTTGTGCCTACCGTTTGTGGATTATTCTTCATCTTGTCAAGAAGAATTGGAAAACAAAAAAAAAAAAAATCATGACTTTTACCCAAATTCTTTTGAAAATACCCAAGATAGCTGGCTTTTTGGGTTTTATCTTGGATATTTCTAAAAATATTTAGGTAAAGTCATAATTTTTTACTTCTCCAACGACGAAACGAATCAATAATCCACAAAATTTAGGTGCAAAACCTACAAACATGAAAAAAATTTGAACAATAACAAAACAAGAAAAAAACCCAAAAATCTTAGCGGAACTCAACCTAAGTAAGCTTTGTCATCGTTTTACAAAGGGAGGGAGATAGTGAATGATTTTATTTTCATCAAGCGGTGGGGAGATCGGTGAATGATGTTTGTTAAAACTTATCAATCAGACCGAATCACATACACCAAGATCCCTTTTTTTTTTTTTTTTTGAAGAGACAATCTGATAGACTGAAACGTTTGAGCAGATTTTTATTTAAACTAATATTCCACCGTTACTTTAACACTAATGTAACACGGCGTCTTGAAAAAAAAAACAAATCATAATTGGATCATTCTTGGAAGTTCCAATGTTTAAAGTTATTGATGAAAAAAATCTGACAATTAATTGTTGTTGCATGTTTTTAGTAGTTCATATTAAAGAAAAGGGGTGAGAAATATAATTTCAAAATGAGCCCTTCGGAAAATATGATGAAATTATTGGATAAAGTTATGCTCTCACGAATGGCATGAACACCATAACCCGTAACACATGAAATGTATCATCCAAACAACCCGTCGTAGCGTCGAGAAACTCTGCCCCGCATAATGTGGGTGATCCTTGAAAGCACGCATAAGGTAATCTGAACAATCGGAGCTGTGATTGAATTTGAGAATTCTGGATTCAAACATTTGTGGTTAAGAATTAAATAAAAGTGGCACTTTACTTTGTTTGACATAACGTGAGGCTAGAAATGGACATACTGAGAGCATTTTGAAATCAGCTGTGTTATCTCAAATTTAAAGAGAGAAGGAATAGTTTGAGAGGAAATTCCATATCATCTTGGGTATACATCTAACTAGCGTGGTAATTTAGCCTACCTTTTATAGGTATTTAGAAAGTGATTATTTGCTAAAATTGCCCAATAAAGTCATTTTGGTTGAGTTCCATTTAAGGAATTTATAGTTTTAAAAAAAAAAAAAAACCCTCTATTTTTTGACCCAGGCTCTAACCGAAAAGTTTCATATTGGGAGGTTTTGTGTTCGAGCTAATAGAGCAGTGTTGAAGTCGCTACCGTCCGCTAGTACTGGGAGGTTATGGATTCGAGCTAATGCCGATGGAGAACTGTCGGCACTCTTTGTAATACCAATATACTCATTCCGTCCTCATTTGTTGGTCTCTTTTGGAATCCAACTTCATAAGGGACACAATCATAATAGTATATGTTATCATTTTACTTTTCAATTTTACCTTCCAATCATTACCTTTTCGTATTTTGTTAAATCAGCTAATTTAAAAAATAAAGGGTAAAAGAGAAAATTCATTCAATCGTACTTATTTAGTTTTGAACGCTGACGTTATATTCGGAATAGCAAAAAGTATTAATTGAGATCAACAAATGGGGACGAACGGAGTATAACTAATTAACCAACCACCGCTAGCTACGACAAAGAATAAAAGTTAGAGATAGATGAACAAAATGGAAAGCAAGAATCGTCTTGGAGTAAAAAAGAGAGTTAAAATGGCCCACTACCCCACGAACAGCCCACAGATTTAAAATTGGTAGGTTGAGAGCATAAAATCTTTATTGAACCTCTCAAGATGGAGAAATCAAAGACCAACCGGATATGTGATACTATATCAAGCTTAGAAAAAGGGGGTTTTTTTTTTTCTGAGAAAAAGAGACGTAGACAAAGGGGCCATTCAAATACAATGAACCTCAGAAAAGGCAGAGCCTTTTTTTTTTTTATGTTGAGTAATATACGGGTGTATCGGGCCAGTTTACGCTCATCTTGATATAATTCCTACAGTCTCTCCCATAATCGTTTTACATGTTTACGCATAGAGGTGGGGTGATTTCAAAAGTTGTTGACAAGAAATATCGAATCGAGACCTTGGGATGAAGTAATCAGCCAAGACCACCTCGCCAATCCCTTCGGGTTGCGGAGACTTGTGTGAGATGCTGTGTAACAAGCCCAACTTGCACAACTGCATGTTGTCGTATTGTTCATATTTATGTACATACATGATCATCATTTATCATCCTTCCTTTGTCTGACAAAATGAGCCAGCTTTTTAAGGCTTTTTTTTTTTTTTGTTTTTTTTGGGTATTTGACTAAAACCCTAGTCCCCCCCCAATCCCATGCTTTGAACCAAGACAAGGGCTTGCCATGCTTGCAGAAACCTCCCATGATTTCTGCTTTGCTTCTTGGAATTTGGGTAGAATCTCTGAATCCATTGTTTTCCTACAAGTCTAGCAACCAAATTTGGTGCCATCCTATCCTAGCTTACAGCAAAAATAGGATGCCTCTGTGTACAGATCCACTTGTGACCCGTCTCGGATCTTGCAAAAATAATCGGAGTCATTAATTTTGTTCTAGATTTTTGTAAAAAAATCAATTCAATCGAATATCGTTAAGGGCATTTACAAAATATCCGATTTTGTCCAAAAATTCAAGCCCAAATTCTAAACCCTAATCGGATGTTTCGTAAACGGCTTTACCGATCTGTTTGAGCTGATTTTTACGAGGACTTACAACAAAATATTTTGAATAATATGATCGGCTTCGATCATCTTTGTGAAATCCGAGATGGATTCCAAAAGAATCAGTACATGCGGGTACAGACACTCATATCTTTTTTGTTTCAACAATACTATAACTACATTCAAATTTACTCACATACTTATACACACACTCACAAAGCCTAAGGGCTCCACCACATTGCGCTGCTATGATAAGTTGAAATAAAAATAATAATAATCATGTTACACTTGGACGGACTTAACTTGTAAGTTGCTATAGCCTATAGATAATTGTTTATGATAATGACAGCATAATTGTTTTTAAGGTTATAAGAAGACACTCATCAAATTTCTCCAATGATTTCCACGATAAATAGTACTCACAAATATTTTAAAAAATCATTTTCGAAAAGTACTAGATTCGTGTTCATACATATCGAAAAATAATAAAGTTTTTCTACATTACCTTCCATTCTAGCAGATTGAGAGTTGCTGTAGTGCGGCGGATTCGACCGTCCATCTCAATATAGAAGGCTTAGATTTAATCCGAGTTCCTACAAATCCGAGCCAACCATTGTTCGGATGAAAATTCGAGCCGTCCATTATCAAGATGAACGGTCAGATCGGCCGCATTACACGTGTAGTGCATGTGTGCACTACAGCACCCCCAAATTCCTTTCGGTATTGTTTGTCTATATTGTCCCTTATGTTCCACGGAGTACTTTTGAAATTACTTTTCACTTCTCTAAATATTTAAAAATCTAAATGCTTATGTGCTAGTATTTAAAATGAAACTATTCTTCATATTTAAGGAAAATAGTCGGGGCGATTCGGACAGTCCAAACGTATTTTGGACAGCCCAGATTTATTCCCTCTCTTCCTCTCTTCCTCTCACCCCATCACTCTCTCTCCTGTTTTCTGGTTCTAAAATCCGGACCGTTCAAAATACGTTTGAACGATCCGGATCACTGACGGAGGTGGTACCTTCCGGCACCCAAAAATTTTCTCCTTGGGCAATGTAATCCTACTTGGTGAGGTTTGATGATTTTGTGATCAGATGCAGGGCCGAGTGGGTGAGGTGTGGGGAGATGATTATTAATTGGTGATGGGAACTCTTATCTTACTTATGCCTGCAGGCCCGAGCTAGGCCTATACCCTTGTCCTGTTTTTGTAGGGCTGGGCTTCGAATGCAATTCTTTTGGAACTTGGGCTTGTAATGCAAATATTAGCCCCAATCCAACTACTAATTTTTACAAATTTTAGGTTCAATTGCTCTTTTGACGTCCGTCTAGTTCAGTCGTTTTTGGTGGAGTCTGAAATAGGTGTTGCTAAAGCTCCACCCACTTAGCGAATGATAATATGCTAACAATTTCAAACAAGTTCATGTCAGCATATATTTTACGGGTATTAATACACTTTTATAAATATCAATACATTTTTCTCGAATATCAATAGACTTTTTACCTATTATCCTTTGTCTTAAGGACGAAGTTTAGCATTCTCCAAAAACTAATGGGTGCTGAGAAAGCGCTATATCATTAGAGTAATTGTTCAGCGATATTTGGGGCACCGTCACGTGTGCCCTAATAGCCTTATCACCACACACTTTGGCACAATCGATACCTTTAGTAATGGACTCCATAAAAATGTCTGGTGGATAAGAGTGCTGTGACACTATGTGATGGTGTCCCAAAATCAGCAAACATGTTTTCCTATTATTATATAGCACCGGTATGATCTATGTTTGGGCTCCACATGCAAGTTTAGTATGTGTGGACTGCGGACTCCAAATTTACGAGGAAATTAGATACAAGATTATTCATAAAGCTCCTACGTACATCTTCTTGTGTGGTACTTGATCTAAGGAGGTCTACAAATATGATTTCTTAACGTGTGGATACAAACCAAATACAGTGCATCTTCTTGTGTGGTACTTGATCTAAGGAGGTCTACAAATATGATTTCTTAACATGTGGATACAAAGCAAATACGTACAGTGCACTCGAAATTCTTAATTTACCTAATTGAACCTTTTATTGTTGATATAATAAAAATATGTGTTTTCCATGTCTTGCATAGCATGGATTTGCTGCTAGTATGCTAGTATATATGAATCTCAATTCAGAGGAGGAGACTTTAAAAAGATCTGTCTGTTTGTATCAAAATTCTTTGCCGTGTTCATTTGTTATTATGAGTACAAAGCATTGTGCTTATATGAATGAGTCGTAAATCAAGACATATTGAGTTTGAATATTGGCAATCTTTTGAAGTCAGAGTGCAAGAGAAAATTTTCTTGTGAATCCCTTAGGCTCCGTTCCAGAAACCTTTTTAAAAAAAAAACAACTTACTTCACATTTTCAAACTCAAAAATAATGTAAATAAAAAATAAATTTTCAATTTTTTTTTTTGCATCGTATAAAAGATCTCATTCAAATAAGATCCATATTGCATATTTTTAAATTTCGATAAGTCCACAATTTTTGAGCTTGAAATTACCTTTTTAAAAAATAAGGGCTTTTTTTTGCGTTGCGGAATGGGGCCTTAGTCTCAGAGTGGATGACAGTCTCAGAGTGGATGACTTCGCTTTTGATCGAACCAGAAAAGGGAATAATCAAGATGCGTGCAAGCTGGTTTAGATAATCCCTGTTTGTTGAACCAAAAATAACTAAAAAATCAATTTTCTTGTTCCAAAGAGATTAATTAGGCCCCGTTTTAGAACACATTATTAAAAAATAAGTACTTATTTCACATTTTTAAACTAAAAAATAATGTAAATAAAAAATATTTTTTTGATTTTTTTTTGCACCGTATAAAAGATCACATCGAGATCTTTCAAACAAGATCCATATTACATATTTTTAAATTTCAATAAGTCCATTATTTTTGAATTTGAAATTGTCTTTTTAAAAGCACTTAAAACCCGTCAAAACAATAATGCTACACAAAATTGTTCCACAACACCAAACCACACCCGCCTAATTAGTGGGTGTTTTCACATAACCAATCATGCAGTCCCAACTTGCCGCGCAGGAGTGGGAGGTGGGGAGATGCTGTCCCTTTAAGGAGCAGCAACCTGTTGTCCCGGGCTCGCGGGGCTCGCTCCGATGATCGAAAATGTTTACTCCGTAGAACTCGTCGAGTAGAACAAGTGTATAGAAAATTAGCTCGATTAGATATCATTAAGTTTATATTTTTCACCACACCACACCGCACCGGTCAAATTTTGACTGCAATAACACTCGAGATACAACACTCCATCGCAAAAACCAAGAACACTTTAGAGGGAGGCGGGGGAGCTGTTGTCCCGGTTGCTCTGGTCTCGGTCCGATAATCGAAAACGTTCGCTTCGTAGAGTTCGTCGAGTAAAACAAGTGTACCAAAAATTAACTCGATCGGATATCATTAAGTGCCTGATAAACTTAATGATATCCAATCGAATTAATTTTTGGTATGCTTGTTCTACTCGATAAGCTCTACTAAGTGAATGTTTTCGATCATCGAATCGAACCCCGCTCGGCCAGGACAACAGCTCCTCCCTCCCCCTGAGTAGGGCTGTTACTCAAAACCGGAAAAATCGGACCGGACTGGATTTTTTAAACCGGTTGAATAATTTCGATCTGGTTCCGGTTTATAAAATTTTATAAACCGAAAAAATAATTTCGATCCGGTTCATGTGTTTTAAAAATCGGTTGAAACCGGAACCGGTTATATATATGTATATATATATATAAACATAGAGGAGGAGTTGAATTATGGGTTTTTGGTTGATATTTTGTGGTGTATATTGGTCTAATAAATATATTTATTAGATAAAAACTATTGTTATGGGCTTAATTATGTTTTTATGGATTTTTTTTTTATGTATTGGGCTTAAAATTGATCCTTTTTTGTTGGGCAAAAAAAAAAAGGGTTGAATTATAGATTTTTGGTTGATATTTTATGAGTTGAATTGTGAATTTTTTGATGTGTAGAGCAAAAAATATGGCCCATGAATGAAAACCAGATAAACCGGACCGAAACCGGTTGAGCCGGTCGAAACCGGACCGGTTTTATCTCAACCGGTTTCGGTTTCTAAAAATCTCAAACCGAATATCTGATTTCAACCGAAAAATACACTCAAACCGGTCGAAACCAGACCGGTATCACCCCTACCCCTGAGTGTTATTGGAGTCAAAAATTGGCCCGTGTGGTGAAAAAATGACATGTATCACACGTGCCGTAAGACCATTAAATATTTTTTGCATTTATTAAGCCCTGGCCACATGTGACGTGGTGACTTTGACCATTCGGATCCGTTTCTACCGCTCTCTCTCTCTCTCTCTCCCGGATCTCTCTAGGCCCTAGGGTTGGTCTCTCTCTCTCTCTCTCTCCGAAAAAACAAGAAGGCAAGGGGGGGAAAAAGCACGCAGAAAATGCAAAAACCAAGCCGTTTTGATCCCCTCTCTGCAACTGCCGACTCTCAAGCCCTCACTCGGTAACGGCATTGTCGCGTCATCGCCTCTGTGTGCGCCACCGTACTCGCAAACCACCAGCGACGACGACAATGGCGGATTCGGTCGGAATGAGCGCATTGCCGGCGGCGAATGGCGGGAGCTGTTCGTGGTGATTCGACAAAGAATTTCGGTTAATAAGTTTTACGTAGAGTATGTCTGATTTGGTGGCCCGGACGGGTCGGCATCAGCAGCGCTACGAGGCCGGTTGTCGCCTCGTCGCAGGGTAATTCCATTCCCCTTTCCATAATTTACAATCTGATACATACATCTAGATATGTGTGTATATTTATATGTTAGATGCTTGGGCACACACGGTGTGTGCGCAAATTGTGTTATGCAAAAGATAATAATATAATGGAATTTGGGATGCGAAAGTAGAAAAGAGGGGAGAAATAATGGGGAGACATTTTTTTCCCTTTCTATACGTAGTTCGTGCACTCTAGTAAATCGGTCATGTTTCTAGTTTCCTTGTGCTTCATTATGCAATGACCCGTGGTGGACGCAGAAACTTTGTCGAGCAGGGGGCCCGAACCATCGTGCATTTGCATGTTGAAGAGATGATATTGTGTGTATGTGCGTCAACACCGTTTGACTTGCAAGCTAAAAATTGATTGATAACTTGAAATTTTATGAACTTTTACCCTACATATATAAAAAGATATTTTTTTACTCAAGGGACTTGCAGGGGCAAATTTCACAGAAATTTTTCTTAATTAACCTGAAAATTAGATGAGAATATTTGAAGCTGTGCAGGGGCCGGGGTCCCCCCTTGGGACCGCCCCTGGCAATGACAATATATGTGTAGCTCAGTGATACATGAGTATGAACGCCTCATGTGTTTATATTTACGATGTGCATGGCATTGTTGGAGTCGGGGGAATAAGGTGCTTATTGTTCTCTGAAATGAGAGGGCTGGAAAAGACATGGATTTTGGCATTGGAAATTTGGAAAGTTTGTGGCTGTGGTGATAAGTTGCAATTCTTTTTGCACCTCTTGGCTCTACGAGGGGTTCCAACTTTTGCATAGACTGGACTCTGGACGTAGCAGATTGACAGTGATAGAAATTTTACTAGTTCATGTGGATCTATTAACACTGTCACGGTCCTGCTTTAAAAATGCCAAAGTACTGTCTATGTTTCAAGTCATGCTGGAATTCTGGCTAGAAGAGACATTTGAGGGTCATACCGAAAGCATTACCTATGGATTGTTTGGAGAGTTTTTTGGGAAGAAGGCTACAGTTTGGAATAATATGCACACCTGCGATGCCGTAGGGAAGTTAGGACTTAGATTGCCAATAAAGTGCTTGTACATTGGACTTTGCCCTTGGAAAATTTGCTTTGATGCCTGTTATATCATAAAGGAGTCGGAAAATTCTGTGTATGAGGTGCTTCATGTGTGTCCATCTCAAATTCGTGTCTCCTGGAAATCTGAACTGATTATCTTTGAGTCATGGTTGTTCTGATTGCTTTAATTATTTTATTTTACTTGTTTCACTGTCGTGGAAAATGGAAATTGGGCAAGTGGTAAACAATAAAAAATAAAGAGTGAAATCTTATGCTTGAAGGGAGGCTTTTGCTTAGATAAGTACAATTGAAGTTACCTATGTTTAAGTTGTTAAGCCTGAACTTTCCTCGAGCCTATACTGGTGCAAAACCCCATAAACATGAGATCAACATATACACACATACTGAAACAAGGGTTCACAGGTTCATTCCTGAAGGGGAGAAATCTTGTGGAAGGTAACAATCTTGTCATGGAGATGCTTACCCTCTCCCTGTATATGCGGGGACACTGCAAAATATGTTAGCTTTGAAAGTCGTATTTGTTGTAAAACCCTGAATTCACTTTTATAGCATGCTTTCTGATCGATCCCAAAATTTGCTTTTATTTCTTTGTACCATGCATAATACCAGTATCTTTTTGTTCAGGTGTATTCCATACAAGTATAGGGATTCTGGTGAAAGTAGTGACGAGAACTTGGAGAGGATTGTTGAGGTGCTTATGATCAACACACCCAGTGGACCGGGTCTTTTATTTCCCAAGGTATTGAGTCTATAAGATATTCATCTAATTGACGCCAAATGTGGTCAGCTAAAGCATTCATCATCGGTGGTTAATTTTTCCTTCGATTATCATCATTTGTTTCACCATTAACCAATAAGTATTATTTTCTTTCAGCAGTGCTGGATTTATCTGGTTTATGTTTGAACATCCTTAAAAAACAAACATGGCTTGTGATCTGATTCATGTTTCAGTTGATTGGTAGATCCAAGTTTTTACTTCTTGAAATTATTCTTCACATAGCCTGCATCTGCAGGTTTGAATACAGATTTTTGACACTTAGTACCTTGATGCAGTTGAGGAATAGGAGGCATTACTCTTTTCAGTTTTTTGTTAGGCTCTGATAAGTAACCCAGCCATCATTGCTTCTGAACTCCAAAGGTCATCCAATTCTCGCTGTTTGTTACTCTGTGGGCCCATGAATGGTTTAAACTCCACTTACTGTCATGAGTGGGAGGGCTTCTTATTTCTCACGGCAAACGTCAGCATGGAAATTCTGTAGTGTGAAACAAGTTTGCCATTAACAAAACTCTCTTCTCATTGCAACATCAAGCACTACTAAAAGAGCTTTCTCTTTGTGTCTGGAATTATTTATGTGTTTTTGTGAACCATTTAAAATTTGATGAGCAATAAAGCCCTAAAAAAAAATTCATTTCTCTTTCTTTTTGACAAATTTCTGGAATTTATTTATAGTTATTGACGTGTGGATCATGGTATTAATTCTCTCTTAGTAAAGGTGTTGAGAACTATTTTGCTTTCTGCTTCCAGGGAGGCTGGGAGAATGATGAAACTGTTGAGGAGGCAGCTGTACGAGAAGCTATTGAAGAAGCTGGAGTTCGAGGGGACTTGATGGTGAGGATGCAGTTTGTTACTGTGATACAAGATTACTCCTTTTTTACCTTCCACTCTTTTATTCATTCCCTTAACGTACATTCCCACCAATCGAAAGCCTGCATAACAATAACAAAGATATATTTGCAACTGTGAGTTTTATTGGGTTACGCCTATTACTTGGTTCAGTGCACCTATTGTTTAGAAACATCTTAGAGACATGTAGGGTCACCTGGTCACGTAGGTCAGTGATTTCAATACATTGAAGTACTGATGAAATTGCCATGAGTGCTTAATTCTTGATTAAGTATCTAGTTGTTCTTATATCTTCTGTGTTCATAAGTTGATGCGTTTGATTTTATTTAATTTGGATGCACTCTTTTATTCACTTCCTCTTTGATGAGCTGGTTTATCTTTTTTTCATTTGTCAAGTATCTTGTAATTTTAATCACTATGCATCTAGCAATTAAAGCCATTCTGGATGTGCTTGCTTCACAGTGATGGTCCATGCCCTTTGGCTGCTTCTTGATATTGTGGTATGTGTAATAAATTAGCGCCATACTCCATAAAGTTGGCTGAACCATTGTTCTTTGTATCAAGACTCCTTGCTTGGATTATGCTGTAGTGCTGTTCTAATCAAATGTTTGTTTATATCAACTTATGATGCTTAAAAATTATATTTGCTTGAATTAGTTGCAGATTTGGAACAGGAGTGGGACACAACACTAAGCAGATATCATGAGGGGCTTGGGTGCCCCAGTATCATGTTATGTGGAGTTTAAAGATAGTTGTGTTACTTTTACGATAACATGGTGTATCAGTGTGTTCCTCATAAAGTATTCCAATTTAGATGTTCATCACGAGGAACAGAGCCATTTCAAAAACAGCTTCTCCGACATGATGTTTTCATCAAAGTTAATGTTTTGTTTCTTTGAGGTTCATTCAAGATAGCAAGAGCACATAATAATTTGAACACTTCGATGGATAGTGAATCCCATTTATCTAACGTGACATTGGAAAACAAACCTACCCCTACTTTCCATTTTGCTTCAGGTTTTCACTTCTTTATACGTAATTCCTATGCTACTTATTCTTCTGTACATTAATAAATTGCTTAAGTTACTACTCAGCAACTCTGAAATCTACCACCACATCATCGCTAAATAAGAGCCTTTGTTTTCTTTTATGCTAATCACTCAATGTCTCTATAGTTTCTCCCGTGTTCTTTTGTTCTCCTTTATTTTGTAATCCGCTGGCGCATGTTAATGCACATGCTCCACTCCTAGTTTAGTTGGTAAAACATAAAGGAGAGAAGGTAAACAAGTAACATGTGATTTTCTTACAAAGAGAAGTATACATTCAAAGTTTTGGTTACAAATGTCCACTACAACCTACAACAGGTTTAGCTTAGTAAAAAAATTCTGTGACTTGGATGTTGAAGAAGATTGAAAACCAAGTTGTGACTATGGTTACATGCGTTTGTATTCTAACTTAGTCATCTTGTCTTGCTATATTTTCGGTCTTGGGCTGTAATTTATTGGTTACCATACTGATCATTCCCTTGCTATCTCTAACAAAGGGAATCCACGTTTGATTAACTGTTCCAGGATTTTCTGGGAGAATACGACTTCAGGAGTAAAACCCACCAAGATGAGTTTAGCCCAGAAGGCTTATGTAGAGCTTCAATGTTTGCTTTGCTTGTAAAGGAGGAGCTTGAGTCATGGCCAGAGCAGAGCACCCGAAGTAGAACATGGCTCACCATACCTGAAGCGGCAGAGAGCTGCCGGCATGCATGGATGAGAGAAGCTCTGTTACAAGGGTTCTCCAAGTGGCATGACCAGAAAATGGAGAGTACAGGGGAAGAATTCCCGGATGAAGACTAATTTGTGAAGTGCAAAAGCACTATTTCGCGGGGGATTTGTAGGCCTAGAGGCTAGCATCTCTGCTGGAAACTGTTTTCAGGTCAATCTTTTTCTTTTCCATTAGTTCGTGAAGCGGAAGAAATGGTATTTAGCAATGTTTGGCCTAGTTCCTTGCATACTTAGTTTACCTGGCTCACTCTTATACTTTACAAGTCGTTTTCTTTTGACTGACCTCTCTCCGACGTATTTTAATTGGGAGAGGAGAAACTTGCAGAAACTCCTTCTAGCCTCGTATAGAACTGATACAATCATTTGCTGTAAGACCATTTTTAACCTTCATTCTCAATGATCTGATCGATGATTGCATTTATAGTTTCGTGTAAACTTGTGAGACTTCTTGAGCACTCGCTCGTGTAGGACAGTGGAACATTATACTTGGTGCTGAACTGACATTTTTTGTGGATTGCAGACCTGAATTTGACTTGGTTAGGTACGGTCGTGGAAGAGTCCCTTCCAATCCTGCAAAATTCCGGCAGTATTCCATGACCATAGGTTCTGGGCTATGGCTTGCCGTTGTATTTCCAAATAATTCCCGAAAATGGGCCAGGCGAGGTGGGCTGAGCTTGACGGCCCACCACCAGCCCAAGTCTAGCTGGCCGTGGCTGGGCTTCACCAAGCCACAGCCATTGGGCAATTTACTTGTTTAAGTTTGAGAATCATCCCTTGTCCTTCCCTTTACTTTTCCATTTACAAATCCCGAAAACAAACCACCCAGGTAAAAATGACCTTCACATTTCTGCAGATACTTTTTTTTGAATGGCATTTCTGCAGAGACTGGTACGTTGAAGAAAAGCAGTAACAGAAATAGATATGGACCTTTCGACCTCCATAGAAAATATGCTACGGTGCAACCTGGTTCAGTATGATAAAAATGAGAGAAAAATCAAGGCAAGAGACTTTTGGCCCAACAGCATCACAAGTGCACTCAAGTACTAGGAGAAAGGAGATCAAGAATTCAACTCTTTTTTTCAAGGTGTTAATCTAACTATTCTAACAATGCTGTCATGCTGACTTTTGCCAATCAAAAAAAAGAAAAAAAAAAATGAGACTCAGCAAAACTTACACATTGCAATTGATAAAGACCGTTGGAGAGAGAATAACCAGCAAATTTTGGTTCACATTTCTTTCATTGTCGTCTATCAGAGACTCATTTCCAATCACATCCCAATATAAATCAAGAAAACATAAGCAATATACAGGCAAACAGTACAACAACATGAAGACCGCAGACCCCTCCAAAAGTCAACTATCACACAAGATACAAAAGAGTCGAATTTGTACAACAACAGTAAACAAAATAACCACCATAGATCTATATTATGTACTTGGACGCACCTCCGCTAGCAACATTATCTTCGAACTACAAACAGCTTATGGCTGCATTTCTCCTGGCTCCTCTCGTATTCTCATATGTACTCTCTAATATATGTACAAACGGTCAACCAGCTCCTAACCCTTTTGTCTGCCTCTTTCCATCTCTCTCCTCTTTGGCTTCGTGAAAATGGATGCATCAATCCATCCGACCATCAATCAACAGTACTTCAGTTTCAAGCGAATTTAATCCCCATTTTGGAGCGGCAGCAGCACCAGCTGCAGATTCCACCTCACCATTGAAATAAAAAGCCGAAGCACATAGAGGCTGTTGAGTAAACTGCAAACAATTTGGCTGTTGAAATTTCATCCAGCACGATACTGATCATGTGAGCTCTCATCAAGAACAATATCAGCCGGATCTCCAATCCACGGCCTCCCCTCTCTCCATTGGAACTTAATCCTCAACTTCCCATTTGCATCCACACCAACCACCCTACCTTTGCTCGCATGTGTCTCCATTCCCCACCCCCACCGAGGCGTCACAAGCCCTTCTCGGATCCTCACCTTGTCTCCTACCCCAAATGGTCTCACCCTCTCCATTTCCCACACTTTGCAAAGCCACAGCCTCTCCATAAAGCAGTAAGCAACCCATAGCTCCCCATCTTCTAGCCTGTGCACCACTCCAATGCTTGAATGACTCACCTCCCCCCATTGATGAGTTGGGGTCAAAACTGATGCTCTAACCTTAACCCAATCCCCAATGTGAATCTCCTCTTTCTCCACCACCTCCACTTCTGATGGATCTAACATCCAAGCTTTTGAGCCAGCAGGTGTGTATATTCTAAGCTTTCCATCCGCGTCGATTGCTGAAATAGTCCCCACACTTGCATGGTTGTGGCCCGACCACCCAAATCGTGGTTGCTTCACATGACTTTCTACTTTAACCTTCTGCCCAACAATGAGCTTATCAACCCTTTCAAGCTGGGAACATGGCCTCACCCATCCTTCTTGTTCCCCACAAAATCCCACACAGATACTCTCATCCCCTTCGTCCCCTTCGTACACATATCCTTGCACAACGCCAACACTACCCGGTCCAACGGATTTCCAATCACTTGTGTCACTTCTAATCCTAACCCAATCTCCCACTTCACACATCTGGTCTATCTCCAGATCAGCGGGGTCCCCTCTCCACAACCCTGGCAAACCAAAGATTGCCACTCTAACTTCTCCATCTGCATTAACACTGATGATGACACCTCGTGAGTTAGACTGGGCCCCTCTCCATCCCCACCTGGGCTCAACAACTCCGACCCGGAAGCGAACGTGCTGCCCAATTTTGAACCTTGCAATCTTTTCGATATCCTGATGATGAGTGATCCACCTTCCTTTGCGAAAACAGCATGCTAATTCTAGGTAACCATTGTCTTGTACACTATGCACCACTGCTACACTTTCTTTGCCAATACTGTTCCAGTCATAACTTGGTCTGGTCCCCAGGTTTGGCCTTGAACGTACCCAGTCACCGACTTCAAATCCTGAAAGCCGGTCTGCATCTCCTGGGGATACTTTCCACCAGCTAAGTCTGCCAGCAACTTTAGCCTACACGGGAATAACAAAAAGCCAATTTTGTAAACAGTTCGAATGTTTCGGAAAAAACGAGGCCTTTAAGTAGCTCATGAAATTGAAGAATGTACTAAATGTGTCACACGGATACAACCATGAACCAAGTCTAATAGTTGGTAGTCACACCTACGATTGTAGAAGTATATTATATCTGAGACTACAATTTTGGCTAAATCTGGCAACACCTACAATGCAAGTCAAATAACGTATGCACCTTTTGATTACGACTCTCTTGGGTGGCCCTATCCAAAGTCACTGTGATGAAAGAACCCTTCTAGAACATTTCTAGTAGACAGTTAGGATGGAAACGGAAGATAAACTAGTAAAATAGGATGATTTGATAAACTCAAAAGAGAAGGGTGTAATATACCAATACATGGTTACTTAATACTTTCTATGGTATGTGGATGTTCTCTCTTTTTGAATATGCACATATCCTACACATCCAATACTCCGACTTAAGGAATTTGGTCAAATCATAATTTCCCTTTTCATATAATTGGGATACTTATTCATGATTCGACATCCACCAGAAAAGAAGGATAACAAATCGCCTCTAATTGTTGATTCTGCAATTAGCTTCTATCTAACAATAAAAAGCCACTACAACTCAAGACATCTCAATTTGTGAGGGGGAAAAGAGAGGCTATTTTCAAGGAAACATTTCGACAACTTGGTGGCACAATATGAAAAAGCTAATGACAATTGCATAACTATTCAAGCAAAAGAAAACAGCAAGGGATAGCACACTTACATTTAAAGTCCCATCCATGTCAATTCTCATGATTTTACCAACAGTAGCCGGAGTTTCATCTGCCCACCCAAGCCGTGGCTGAGAAATAGATGGCATCACATGAATCTCTTGTCCCACTTCAAAAGGAAGCACCTTCTCCATGTCTGTGACAGAACAAGAGAAAGGCTTGCTCCTGAAGCAAAAGGCAACTCCCATATCACCATCCTCCTCCAAACTGTGGATTATCCCAATACTGTTCTTTGTGACATCTTCCCATCCATATTTTGGGGAGGACACCGTACCTTTTACTCTAACCCAGTCCCCAACCTGCTCATGTAGAGAATCAAAGAGAGCAATGATGAAGTCGTGCCACAATGTCCATGCATCTGAATTGCCCCCATACATTTATCAAATTACTCCATTCAGAAAATCAGAAAACAATTACCTTAAAATCCTCCACCTTTTCCATGTCAGAGGGATCGGCCTGCCATGGTATAGGCCGATTTGGAATTTCAATTATTAGGAGACCATCACTCTCAATGTCACTTATTCTCCCAACGCTATGATGGGTTTCACCACCCCAAGCATATCTTGGTTCAGCAACAGAGCGCTTCACACAAACCCGGTCACCAACCTGTAAAAGGGGATAAGATAAGGGTCGAAGAAATACAGAAATGTGAGAAGTGAGAATTTTCTTACCTCAAATGGAATGACAGGCTCAACCTCTTCCGGTTCACAATGCCATGGATTTGGAAGATAACTTAAATCCAACAATAGACTGTTATCCGGTCGAATACAGTAGACTATACCAATGCTTCCTGGAATTACAGAACCTAACCCATGCTTAGCGGTAGTAAGAGTTGAGCGGATTTGCACCCAGTCCCCAACCTTAAATTCTTCAACCCTTTCCATTTCTGCTGGATCAGCTTTCCATCCTCTAGATGCTCCAGGAAATCCAACGCGCAGAATCCCATCATCATCAACACATAGAACAGTTCCAATGCTATCACGTGATTGACCACGCCAACCAAACCTGACAATAAGACAATCATGTACCGGAAGTGAGAATCCCAGAGATGAAAGATGCAGCATGCCATGTAAGGAAACAACTCAGAAAGGTATATGCACCATTTCAATCCAAGGTTTGGTGTTTGAAGGAAAAACAATAACTCATGCAGGCACGGACAAAACAGGTTAGCAGCACACACACAGAAAATTTTGTGAACGGTCTCCTGGATGAGAACAGATAGAAAAGCATGTCCAAGACACTTCCTAATCTATTTATCACTTCCTTGTTTTTAAATCATTCATACAGGAGGGGTACAGTAATGATTTCTCCTTGAAAATAATTCCAAAATCTAGCGAGGATCTAAAAGCATGAAAAACAGCTTGTAAACTGCCCTTGAGCTGGAGGTCCTATCATTCATTACTCATCCCTTGAACAGAGGCATTATCAGTTTCAACATAATTTTTCATCCACACTTGGACAGATAACACACATATACAACCCTGATACACTAGGCAACCAGCATAAAACTAGGTGACAATAATCCGTGAATCCTAGGTTATTGTATCCAGACTTATAACAGCATTATCGCATTAGGCTGCATAAGGTTAACAGCTTCCTAGGGATAGCATATGGTTGGGAGAAGTAGGGCAGGCTGGCAAGGATTTCAAGCCTTATCATGCTAGTGTTAATAATGAAACAAAATCAACAAGAAAGAACTCAAATGCAAGTGTACAAGCTGATTGGCGTGGAAAGGCGAATGCAGGATATTATCACAGTACAACCAACAGTAAGGGGAGAAATAGAAACATGAACTTCAAATCAGAAGCAACAAATGTCTACACACTATTTTCTCTTTTAGTTTGGCCATAAACTAACATCGTAACGTATTCTAGCGAAAAGTTTGCAGTCTAATTGTCAAGCATACAATCAAATTGGCCCTCCTTGAGGTGTGACAAGAATGTACTCTCAAACTAATTAGAACCAATCATATAAGCAGCTTATAACTAAAAACTGTCTTAGCAAAACATAAAACCAAACCTTGGCTCTTTGACATCGGGTTTTAGTTGCACATGTTGTCCCCTGTCTAATGGAATCACCTTTACAACATCATTTGCCAGTACACGAGCTTCTCCAGTACAAAATGATACAATGAGATTGTCCTTGTCTGGCACGCATTGCACAAAACCAACACTCCTATGTTTTGCACCTTGCCACCCATAAGTGGGAGTCCTGATACTTCGTTTAAACTTCACCCAGTCCCCAACTTGGTAACTGAAAATCATTTGAAATAAAACACAAATGATAATAATTCCAAGAAGACATTCCAAAGAAGGTATAAAGGTTGAAAGCAAGGGGATACACAATGGATAATATTTTCTCACATTGTAGAAGACAAATAAACTCCCTTATTAATGAGAGCCTCCATCAGGTCCTCAGAAATCCATTCACGGGGCAGGGCCTCCAAGAAGTCACGTAATGTCCTGCCACTGCTATCCCTCATAAATACATCAGTATAGAAAATCCAAAGGCACATCTTAGAGCATCTTTGGAAAAACATTTTCAAAGAAGAACATCTTGCTGTTCCCTTGATAGTGTAAGCCAATGCAGGTGACTATACAGTTGTACAAATTTGTTCTTACCTGTGATTCCTAACGTCAACAGCAGCGTCTGGATACCTAAGCATCACAATAATCCATTCAAGATTCTCGCGTATCATTTTTGCTGCTTCAGCAGCTATATGGAAAGCATTGTCGCCTTCGTCATCCTGATAATACAACCAAATGATGAAAATAAGAGGAAACCAAATGAATGCCTACAGAACATTTGGCGAACACAAAAATTAAAAAAAATTCTGAAATCGTGAATACTTGTCATTCCATAAACCAAATGACTAAATTTCTGCTGAGCAGAACAAGAAAATATCCATTAGCTAAAAGGAAAGGCACAGCAATTGTCATCTTCCTTCACTTGCTTGGTATGAACATAATATCATTCCAACAGCAGTATAGCGTGGACTGAGGATATATCGCTGAGCAATTTATCTGAACATATGGTTTCCTAAGTTTTTTTATATTTATTGGCCATATGGTTTTCTAAGTTGCAGATATGTAACACAACGTAGTAACCTCTTTAACCCAAAAACACAACAAAACACCCGCAAATTGAAATTTCAGTCATTCTGCCCATCTCGCAGTGTTTAAGCCTAACCATACACTCCCGAAACGTAATAAAAGTGCTTGATCACATGGAGGACATCTATGAAACTTCCATTTTGTGTACAAGTTACTTCTCTTTCCATCAACTGTAAGAAGTATTTTCAAATTTTATAAGAATTGTTCTTTGCATTAAAAAGATAATAAATACACATAAGTCACATGGCTGGCTACAATGGTACGAGGACTGGATCTGCTGTACTTCCCCGTATATATATGCATAGAGTTCTGAAGAAAATTCCCGGACAAGGTGGAAAACAGTTTCAGTATGAACTTAAAAGTTCATATCATCTCCTTCCTGTCACAGCATTGTATAGGGGGTGAACTAAACCAAAAATGTGATAAAATAACTACTTGCTTAAATTACTAAATAAGAAAGAAACATAGGCCTCCCGCACCTAAGAAACCCTAGGGATCCGCACCCAAGGGGAAGTAATGGCCTCCACACCAATACTAAAGAAAGCTTAATTTATCTTGTCAATTATGCAAACTCCATCAAAAGAATACTTTAAATGGGCTTTTCGCAAGAACAAGCAGATACAGGATAAGCAAGGATAATTTCTAAAACAACACCAAGGTGAATCCTAGTTATCAAACAAATCCAATGAAATCCTCATCCAATCTTCCCGTTAGCCTTCAAGATAGGTACATGTGCTTTACCAACTATTTTTTGGAAGTTCATTCATCCTCTAGAGTTTATCTCATCCTAAATCAAAGAAAATTACAGGCATCAAAAACCCTTAAAGGCTTAAAGCATAACTGCATGAGAACACTCCTTGAAAGTCACATTGTACCACCGTGGTAAAAATAAAGCAGTTAATATTATCCCAAAAGCATAAAAACCTAACAACTAATATGGGGCAATTTCGTTTCAAGAACTACTCATTAACTCCACTAAATGCATCAGCTTAACATCACGAGAAAATTACAGGCATCAAAAACCCTTAAAGGCTTAAAGCATAACTGCATGAGAACACTCCTTGAAAGTCACATTGTACCACCCTGGTAAAAATAAAGCAGTTAATATTATCCCAAAAGCATAAAAACCTAACAACTAATATGGGGCAATTTTGTTTCAAGAACTACTCATTAACTCCACTAAATGCATCAGCTTAACATCACGAATGGGGCAGTGATAACAAGCATGTTTTTACGGAGATATTCTGTTCTCCAAGAGCAATGCTCCTCCCTCTCACAAAAGTGTGGGGACCACACATTTTTTTGAGGGAGGAGCATTGTTCCTGGAGCACAGAATAATTTTTTGCTTTTATGAGATAGCCATTTATCTTCCACCAGCTCACCTTCTCATGCTTACTACAAAGATGTACATCTTTGCTCAATAATTTGTTTATAAGGAAAGTTTCATTCAAGAAATGCACCAAAGAGGATGTTCCTTTCATACAACTCAAACAAAACCTATCTGTACACATTCTTGTATATCAACATCAAGTAAACGGATGTGTTCCACTAACTATAAGTACTTATTTTTCATTATTCCTCTCTTGTCATGCAGCAAAAGCAAGTCTCATTAGAAGATTAGGGAAACCATTCCCTTTAGAGTTAAAGCAAAACCAGGCAATCTTCTGAGACCAAAGTGCAGGACCTAGGGAATGCAGCAGAGATCAACAATGGGAGTCCACACTTGACTGAAGAAGGGACAGTCAAAGAGAATGTGATCCAGAGTTTCAGGGAATTGATCACATAGAGAACAAGTAGAACTAGCAATAACCCCCTAACTGTGAAGTTTATCTTTGGTTCGTAAGCTCCCTCTGACAGCCATCCATAGTATAAAACTATGCATGTGAATATCTTTTGAGGACCAAACAACCTTGTGCCAGGGAATTATAGCATAGTGAATCCTAAAAGCATTCCAAGCATCAGAGGCCTTATACTTGGATAAAGAAGAGCCAGCCCAAATGAATGAGTCAGGAACATTGGGATGAGGCATGAAATCAGGACAAGAGAGAGAAAAGGCCAAGTCCAGATATCATTATATATAATGCAAGAAACTTTTTTTTTAATTGAAGGTGATGTATTGTGAGAGAATGACCTGTCTCATAAAGCGGGAAACCTTAGCTGAACGGGGCCTAAATTGAATTTCTGTGGAATCCTAAAATTGTTCAAGAGTCAACGAACAACCTTGACTCCAAATAGAAAAAAAGCTGAAAAGGTATTTTTCCATGTGACAAATCTTCCACCACCCTATTGAAGATCTTCAATTCCATTATCCCCAAATAAACCAAATAAGGCACATCTGATGTCACGTACAGCAAGGCTTCGCCTCATGAAGTGGCTAAGACTAAGAGGATTATAGTCAAGTAAAAAAATCAAATCAAGGTATTATTTCTAAAAGTTTTTGCTTTATTTCCTGAGGAACTAAAATGTAATTCGGACAACATGATATATTAAGCAGCATAAATGAAGCATAAAGTGAGTCTTAGGCTCTTAGCAGCCCCACAGGAAACTCAGCCGACAAAATTTGGCATGAAAACACTCAATGAGAAATCAAATCACATAAGCATTTACAAGACTACAATGACATTATGTACATAAGAGACAAGGAATAAACCTGTAAATTACAATTTGCTCCAGCCGATAAAAGCAGTCCAACACATGACTTGGCACCTCGGGCCAGTGCCACATGTAGAGGTATTGTATTATGCACATTCCTGATATTCACATCAACCCCAACATCTAGAATAATCTGCACACCAATTTGCAATACAAGTGTCAGACACAAGTCAAAAGAAATAAAGAAACAACTAACTTCTATAACCGTTGAAAGTAAAACACACCAAATGTACCGGGGTTACTAAAACATGATTTTACCTACAGGTGTTGCATGTTCAGATCACACCAAATGCAATTGAAAACATGGTTTACCGAAAAACATTACACGGACATGAATCAAGTACCGGGGAAGCTGTTTAACATACCTTGACTAACTCAACATCATTGGCCATGGCCGCAGTATGCAGCGCAGTTCGACCATGCTGGGTATCCTGGGCACTAGGATCTGCTCCAGCAGCAAGCAGGAGTCGAACCAGTTCTCGCCCCTCTGAAAGAAAATAAATTGGTGAAATTACTGAAAGTGAAAGCTTTATGCAACAAAATAAAGAAAAAGAAAAGGGTGGATAGATAAAATGCAAGGCCAACAAATGTTCAGTTACAATTATATTTCTACACAAAACAATTAAATCACAGACATCTGAGGATCCAAGTTTTACCAGCTTCATGATCTTTCTTTAAGGCAGCTGCCATGCACAATGCAGTACCGACTGGGCTAGGTATATCAATAGCGTTTGCAATTTCCTCAAGGGATGCGAATTCCACCCACCTTTGGACAACAGTCACATTCCACGTTGCCATGCACAGGTGGAGAGGGCTGCGACATTTCAATGATCAGCACCTTACAGCCATGAAGATGGGACAATAAGAAATTATATAGAAGCAAAATTGCAAGGACACTGTACTAGGGCCTAATAGAACAGTGTTCCCAAAGGGCTATTTGAAAGCTATAAATACTAACTTGGTTGGCCCCAATAGAAGAAGAGAGGAAAAATGAATCCAGGAATCTCACTAAGAACTTAAATCACTCCCCAAGGTTTAGGTTGCCAAACAAATTACTCTCCAATTCTTTTGCGCTCACTCCAGTTAAATTGAAATCATCCACAGGTTTTATAGGCTCCTAAAGTTCACCAACTCACGCTCAGAGTATGACTTGAAGAATAACACTCTTTTGACTCTTTGACTACTAAGTTTATCGAACAAAACCAGCAGATACAATAGTACAAACCTGTTGAACCATGACCACAATCCATTCCAACTCCAGCAATTACCAAGATAGACGATCATAAAACAAAGTAAATGGAAGCAACAGCATAGTGTTCTAAAGATAATAAAGAGGCTCAAAAAGCTACCATGAACACTTTCTTTTGACCAAAAGTCTTGAGTGGTGTCGTGCCGAGAAATTTTATTTAAGGCTTCCTAACTGGGCATGCCTTATCTAACAGATTGACTGCTAATGGAAGGATTGTACTTTCAATATGCCATTGCAAAATATGATATACATATTACAAATGAAAGATTTACAAATTCCTTCTCCATCCTTGGCAAAACTTTCATCAGACATAACCCAAAAACATGACCAAAATCTAAGAAAAAATATAAATACATTGGAGACAGATAAAAGAAGATATTGTAAAATAAAAACGACAGTTACCGATAAGTTAAGTCATGGACACGGTAGAAACAACAATAAATAAAAAGAGTACTTAGGAATGGCATTCTTATAATGGTAAGTTCTATCTATTTTCAATTTATTCGTCCACAGAATAACAAAAAAGTTAAGACATAAATCAAAATAATAACAAATAGTCCATTAAATATACATTTATCAACTGGAAAAGTAGACATAGGAAACCCTCCAAATATCTTACTTTTCAAAAACCAAAGTATGCACAAAATATAGACATATCTCCCTCAGGAGAAGTGCACGCATGAATAAATGATCTTAGTAAGTGGGCGGTGGTATAACGATCGAAATTCATTATTATTACCCCAACCCCAAGATTATGTATTCTATTAATATCCTTATATCTCTGAACTAAACAATGGAACCAGTCAGACATAAATAGCTTGACTGCCTTACCAATCATCGAAACAAAGGCGGAAGATGTATCGCCCTAGGTCCCAAAAGGGTATTACAAGTGGGATGAACAAAAATCTCATCTAGAATGGAAGGAAACGGCTCCCGTCCCATGTGTAGACGAAAGCGATGAAGTTGCTTCAACTACACAACCATGCCTTCTTGTTGAAGCAAATTGGATGATCAGGCTGAGGTTGCCCCCTCTTTCTGACATGACAAGGCGCAGTCATGTAGAGCTAAATGCATCTCTCTAGAGTTCGAAGAGTTTGCAACTCCAAAACAATTCAAGGAAAAGGAAAAACTTGACAATGCATGTTTAACCTGCATTAGTGTATGTCTAACATGTACTGGAGATGGGCACAACACCCTAGGACGTATGTTTGTGCTTCCAAGCCAAAAAGAAAATTAAAAATTACCGAAAATGAAGAAAATGACATTATGACTAACATATTATTAATGAAATGAGTACTGATGAATTACCAAAATAGTCTTTCAAGAGCAAAAATGAACACTCTTCGTCAGTGAAACTGTTCTACCAAGCAAGCATTCTACCATCACTAATAGAAATCTTTAAAGTTAGATTTAGCAAATTATATACAAAATAGCAGTTTTTTTTTTATCCTTAAATAGCGGTTCAAATTATCTTTTAAGGACTAGTGTCATTGGAGCTCCCTTTCCTCAAACTAAATTGCCCAAATTTCTTGTAGAAAAACATCCCTATTGGGTAGCTCATTCAACAACCAAAATTGAATTCAAGGTTTACCTTCATAAATTGGCCTAAGCTAGTTCCATACAAATTTAAATACAAAATTTGACATGATTTATTTCAAAGTTATGGTTTTCAAAACTGAACAATGAAAGTGCATTCCAACATAAAAATTCAAACTTGGATTCTGAAAATTTATCCACAAATTATTTTCAATCGACAGTCTTATAAATATTCAGCTCCCATCAAATAAAGAATGATAAACTATCCAGCTCCCATCAAATAAACCATAATAAAATAGCTAACATACCTACACCTGTAACATCCAACAACCAAAATCAAGAATAGAAGAGTAAACAGCCGTTGGATACAGCTTCCATCCTATACTCTTACCTTGCTTTAAAGAAATGGTTGTTTTGTTCCAATGGGCTCTTTCATTCTTCTCTTCTCTTCACTTCAGGAAATTGTACTTACTTGGTGGAAAGAACAAGGAGGCATTTATATGTTTTTTTTTTTAATTAAGAAATTTATTGAAAAGAAATGTTTTTTTTATTTGGTAACTATTGAAAAGAAATGTTGTTCCTTACGATTTGGTGAATTGTACGTTTGGTAGACAAGAATAGGGACAATTTCTTTACCCATTGATGTAGAGGGAAAGCCACAAGTTCTCAGGTTTCTTTCCCTCCTGTCATTTTAATGTCTAAAAATCCTGGATAGAGTGAAAACATCTAGAATAATCTTTTCCCATTGTGGAGAGGGTGGGGGGGACTAGTTGTGCACCTAGCAGTTGACTAGTTGGCTGCTGAGGCCGATTGAATACTAGTTTATCAAATCCGTAAAACAAATGACTTTAATGAAGTGAATCTCGTAAGGACTCGTCATAAGTAAAAAAAGGTTTCTATGATACAACTCTAGTAAGAGAACCCTCCTATCACAACTATAAAAGCTTTCCAATCAATCCATTAAAATGATTTCCATTTTAATCTTAAAATTCTAACTTAGACAATTCATCTAATGGGTCATTACAGTTAGTAACATCTATAAGGTTCATATGCCGCGGTCTCTCTTTGTTGGCAATTTCATGACAAAACACACCTTTGCGTGTATCCCCGTTTATCGAGTTGTAATTTATTTTCCATTTTATTTTTAGAATGTCTATTTAGGATGTGGAAGGAAATCGATGTTATTTTGTTTTGAGAGGTAGAGGTAGAGTTTCAGGCACAAGTCATGGGATTCGATATGCAGCGCGCTTTCTACGCATTTTCAACAATGTTGCTCAAACAACTCGGACAGTCTACACGGACAGGCAACAGGAGTTGCTCGAGCAAATCGGACAGATTCTGCAGCTTGTAAATATGTGGCATTACTAGGGTTTTGGACCACCTGAATAGATTATAGCTGCCCCCATGCACTTCAAAATCCTAGAAAACATCCAAGGGTGTCTTTGCTTTGTTTCTTGAAGTAAACACATGATCATCGTATCATTGAGCTACAAGATTAACTTCAAGAAGTTTCTTCCAATCTTTGATTTACTTTTCCGGTGGATTTCTGGAAGTATCCTGGAGGGCTCGAGGATTCAAGGCGTTCCGCAATCAAACAGTTAGGTGCGGTGTACAAGGATTCGGCAAATTGACCTTAGGTCAGTCGGTGAGGATTCACGGCTGTTTTAATTAAGGTCGTTTGTAACTACACGATGATATTATAAGTGTTTTGATTCCTTCCCGTGGTTTTCACCCTTTTGGGGGTTTCCATGTATATCCTTGTGTTCATCATTTATTGCTTTTTGTTTCTTGATCTGCTTGAGATATTGATTTGTGGGCTTATTACTAGGAGAGATAGAAACACGGCAATCCTTAAACCTAGGCAATCTAGGGTTTTTTCAACATCTTTCCCAACCAAAAGAACATCGTCCAGGGTCATTAAATAAGTTAACTTGCTAATTTAATAACAAAATTTACACGTACACTAGAATTTTTACTAGACTCTTGTATAAGTGCCATTAGAATCCCAAACAAAGGTGCTTGCTTAGGCATTCAAAGCAGCTTTACCATCGAAAGAACATTCTCTAGGGTGCATCAAGGCACAACCACCAATTTAATAGCTCAATGCAATTGCATGCAAAGGTTTAAACACTAATAGCATCTAAATAAAATGCTAAACTGGAATGTGACACATCAACAACAAAGAAAATAGTAGCAAAAAATGGAAATGGCAGTTTTGGGTCTTAGCTCCTTTTAGAGCATAATATAGATTATTATTTGCTAAAAAGAGAGCTTGGGGTTTACTTATATAGCTCCCACTTTTTCTTTCTTTTTGAAATTGGATAATAGCTCCTACTTAAAAACATGTTTATTGTGAAAAGAACTTGTAGTTGAAATGAGATCTAAGTAGTTGGATTTTCTGTCCCTTTTTTTGTCTTAGATCACTACATATTTTAACATATTTTCTAAAACTATGGATCAGATGAATGACTACTATTCCATGTTGGCAGTGTGGCTACCAAAATTGATCTCATGTCAACTTCAGATCCATATGATTATTCTTACATTGATTATCTTAGTAATAATGTATACTACTCTCTAAGTGAGCTATCGTGGCAAAAATTCAAAAAGCCACAAGGGTTGTTCATGAATAGTAAGTATTGCCTTATTGGGTCGTCACGTGCACTCAGCAGCAGCAGCTTGTCAAAACCAAAAAAGAAAGAAGATTATGAATGTTCACTTGCAAGAAATTTCAAGTTGCCAGGAGGTTTCCTAGTCTGCAATTGTACAGAACTAATAAGTGAACATTATCATCAGAAATTTGACTGTTTCCTGTACAAGTGCAGACTAGGAAACCTACTGCCAACTTGAAATTGTCTTAGGGGTAACTTTATGCACTAAGAGTTCCTGGGGTGCAATACTATGCCCTTATTCTCAAGCCTTGCTTTTAACAAAATACGGCAAACTCTCAAAGCTCTTGTCAAACAATCCTCATAGGTGTTGAAACAACTCCTTATTTTGAAGTGAACCATAGAGTTTCAATGAGTCACGATGTGTTTCAGAAAATATTAGACTTTCAACTCTAGACTCATCTTTCGGTCTATTTTTACTTTTTGCAACCAAAAACGGTTTGTGTTTTGTAGACTAAACGAAATTTTGTTCCCCAGTTAGGCATCAGTTGAGTAAGTTCTCCTTGTCAAACCACTTAGTCATGGGTTTAGAGGGCTGTGCATGTGAAGCGAAGTCCCACATCGCATAGGTACCAAAGTAATATGAAGATTGAAGAATATAAGCATGAGGTCACCCTCACGTCAATAGCCAGCTTTTGAGGTTGAGTTCTACCCAATACCGTGTAACATAGTATCAGATCTAGGTACCATATATGGGTAGGGTGCGTGTCTCTGGCCTACACACGACAGGTGCTGCCAAGTGAGCACGCTGCGCATGAGGAAAGGTGTGAAGCAAAGTCCTACATCCCCTGGGTACCAAAGTAATATAAAAAAATATAAGCGCGAGAGCACCCTCACTTCAATAGCTGCTTTTGTGGTTGAGTTCTACCAAAGACCGTGTAATAGTGCAAGCATTACAGCTACGCCAACATAGATGGTAGCACCTTTGTGTATTATATGAAGAACTTAGAAGGAACGGAACAGGTGCAACTTCTTCTTTACCTTTATTTTTCCACGAAAAACAGGTGCAAGTTTAAGGATACAAAAATACTGGTCCATAAGCTCACAAAAAATGGTGCCAAAATCACCACAATTTGGATGTCTAACTTCTTTTTCTTCAATAATATACCAATATGTATAAGACCTTACAAATATGTAAGGTTTTATTGATTCAAATGAGCTATTTTTTACTTTGTCTATTGATTCCACTCACCACATTCAATAAACAACGGGTAGCTATGCCCTGTCCAGGAAATTTTCAGCTCAATTCCCCAGCGATCTATCACTCTCAAACTAAATTAACAGCCCATCCAAAAGCTCTACAGCCAATTCACAGCTTCAACAAGAAATTGACCCTAAACGTAGCTCACATTCTATTTTACATTAATCCAAACACCATTCACCAATAAATCGACATCTGCTTTCATAAATGTGATAGCTTATATGAGTATATCTAAGCCATCATCCTCTAACTATGCTAGATTCTATCTAAAAGTCTTACCAACTTTCATTAATCCTCATAAATCTTAGTCCTACAGATATTCAGAAACCTTGCCAACCAAATACTTAACAGTGGCAGGTTTGTTATTATCTTGTAACGACGACTTAAATTTTGTTATGCTTCAGCGAGAAATTGACCCAGACCGTTGCTCCAGCTTTTTTACTGTATAAACTAGAACTAGATCATTCATTGATCATTCATTGCTTCAGCGAGAAATTGACCCAGACCGTTGCTCCAGCTTTTTTACTGTATAAACTAGAACTAGATCATTCATCCATAATACAACACATCTTTTCAAAACTGCCATATAAATGACTTAGTAGTGGTATAAAATGTTTTAGCTGCTTACTACATTCATATCCCTCCTACTTCCCCCATAGAGGGAATGGGGCAAAAAAAATAATAATAATAACAGTACAGAGTTCATTTGGATTAATGGCGGGGAACGAAGAAAGAAAAGAAAAGACATTTGTACTTACGTCAATTTTTTTGGATTCAAGATAGCCATTGATTTACAACCCCCATGTTCCAATATGACAACAGCACATTCCATATATTTCTTGGAAACTGCTCTATGTAGTACAGATTCACCTTCATCATCCACTGCATTAGGATCAGCTCCAGCCAATAGTAACTCCTGTTGCCATAAAAAATGTCCAAAAGAGAACGTACAGGAAAGAATCAAGAAAGACACAATAGCTACAAAAGAATTGACTTCTGTGCCTGTGAAATGCTTCCCATCAGGGCAGTAAGCATGTGCCTTTGAGATTTAATCTCGCTGAACGCTACATCATTACCCTCTTTCACCAATATCATACTTTCTACCGTGAAACTTTACAGTCTCTTAACCAATATGATGACTATTAGCATACACATATTCAAATACATCCAAGTTTGACAGAAAACATACACGCATGCAATCTGGTTGACCATGGTATGCACAAACATGAGCAACAGATGGCCCAAAACCTTCCCTCAACCTAGATCTGACATTCGCGTGTCTTTTGATGAGAGCACGAACACATTCTGGGGATCCAGCTGCCAAAGCAAACACGAGAGGAGGATCACCATCTTTGTCTAAGACATCCACATTTGCATCTTTATACCCCAAAATAACCTCAACAAGTTCAGCACTTCCCCGCCTACAAGCCAAGTGGAGAGCAGTCTGGCCATCAGCATTTTGTGCTTCTAATAATGAGCAAAGCAAAGTGCCACTCTTTTCTAGTGCAACCTTTGCAAGCAACTCACTGCATAGGAACAGAATATAAGTTACAGAGATCTAGTTCCCTCCAAATATTTACGGAAGGTCTACTAACAAAGGCTAACCTAACACCATTCACATTGCCTTCAGACACAAGTCGATGCAGAAGAATGGGATTATTTTGGAAAACCTCCAAATCAGATGGAGGGGATGGCTCTGTCACACTTGTTGCAGTAAATTTAGCCAAATCACTGTATTTCACAAAGAACATTGTGTAAACACATCTTCAGAAACCAATCATGCACAGGATAAAGGATAAAGGATCAGAATAAAACTGCTACGTATATGACACCAAAAGGCAACAAGCATGAAAAGAATTAAGTTCCCACTTATCCGGGCTGGCAGGAGGGCTGCGAGGAATCTCTTGCAAGTGTCGAAGGAATATTGCTAGCATAGCACTGAATGTTGGTCTTTTTGATGCCTTGAACTGTAGGCACTCACCAATAATCTTCCACAATTCCCTAGGTATTCCTACACCAACTACACTAGCATATTGTGGAGGTTGTCTTCGGGCCTTGACAACGGCTCTATAGATCTCCTCTGTACTTAATCCAGCCCACCTGCACAAGGAATGTCAACAGATATAACCCAGCCCATCTCGGAGGGGGGTATTCAAACTAGCAATAGTAAACTTTCAACTACTACACATACGGAACAGAACCAGTGCACATTTCCACTAACGTACACCCAAAGCTCCATGCATCTGACTCTGCAGATATCCCAATGGCGTCCTCCCAAAAAAGATTTAATGACTTCTTCACAGGTTCCCATGCCTCCGGAGCTGTGTAGTTTGGGCTGAGCATTGTACAATCCATGCATGAATGAATTCTTGAGGAATCACACTCTAATCGAGCTTTTCGGCACGCAGGTTTTTTCAAAATTGCTGGCAGTCCATAATCAGAAACCACAGCATGGCCATTTGCATCTAAAAGAAGATTGGATGGCTTTAGGTTCATACAAACAATGCCTGCAGCATGCAGTTCAGCCACCCCTCGAGCAATATCAGCCCCGTACCTATATTAGAACAAAAATGTAAATGCGGTTTTACAGAAGTAAAATCAAACCTAGTTACAGGCTTACAGCCTGTTCAAAGGAAATAAATCAGATATCAGACCCTTGAATTTTTTCCATTCTAAAAGAGTTTGGAACTCAAACAGAAGTTAATATTCCAAGTACAGTTTCTTGTTCACACAATAGAAAGTAAAAACCGCACGGAGAGGTAACTAAAGGTTCAACTGATATCCCAAATCCCAACAAATATTATGTGCTCTTCCGATGGATCAAATGTTTTTCCTTTCCCCTTCTCTCAATCTACTATCCAGCTACTAAGTTCAGCTCTCTACAATGAACTGAAATTTTCGACCAAATAAATGCACAGAAAATGGAAACTAACCCCATGTCCTCACCTAGTACACAAATCTTTTCAGGTAGCATATCCAAACCCCACAACCATAAGATCCTCACATCCACGGCCCGACTCGATACTATAAATCTTCTCAATTTTCTTCTTTTTGATAAAATTGGGATCTCACGCAACCAATTACAAGAAACTTAGCTCCATATAGAAACTCTAACGAAAAATAGAAGGCATGGGTGTATTGGACCTCTTGGTTAGCCCCCCATATCATTGAGTTGATCATTTTTTATTTGTTTCCACTCCACTCTCCACCTATTCTCAACATTTACCTACTTAGATTTTCAAGACACAGATCATAAGGGTTAGTGTAACTATGTAACACAGTGGAACAAGCTGAAATGAATAAACACTGACGGAATAAATAGATTCATTGTGTTCCACTAATCATGCGTGTTATAGCTTGTCTCACATTGATTCATAATTACATCCCAAAATAATATTTTATACGTCTGGCCGTTCTCTCCACTCACTACAAATTGGTTTTGAGTTGAATGTTTTAACATGGTATCATAACTAGACTTTTGGAGACTTTTGCACAAGACTCTCTTGATTGACTGTCCCCTTATTTCTGGGTTAAGTGATCCTTTTTTCCTTGTGAACCCTATTGATCCTTTGTATAGCCCTCCACATGCAAGTCACTAATCGCCCAAGTGGGGGAGTGTTTACGGCTGCAAATGAGCCTGGCCGAGCTTTGTAGAGCTCAAGCTTGGCTCGTTCACTAAACGAATCAAAAACTTGAGCTCAAGCTTGGCTCGAGCCTTAACGAGCTGAGCTTAGTCATTTACTAAACAAGCCTCTTTAATCGAGCCAAGCCTCCCATAACGAGCCGAGCTTTTTTCAAACGAACCGAGCTCGCGAGCTGCTCAGTTCATTTGCAGCCCTAGAAGTGTTAGATCTTCTCCCACAAATTAATTACCTCCAAAACTAGTATACGAACCGGAAGTTTGGAACTGCCTCTCCAATCATTGCCAATAGATTTTGAGTTAGATGCTTTAACAATGTGGTATTGGGAAGTTGAGAACTTGAGACATGGTGTAAAAGGATATAGATGCACTATGCTCAAGCAAATCCTAAAGCATATTGATACTAGCTTAAAGTTCTTTCTCAGCATTTAGACTAGCGCAAAACATTGAACACATAATGAATTAGAGGAGTTTGAATATGGCATAGAATTACCCAGGAATAACCATTAAGCAAGCTCAATGAGAAGATACCCATTTCAGATCACCTGCTCAATGCATAAGAGCAAATAAACCTATGTCATGCTTAAATCCCACGTTCTGTGATCCAATGTCCAATTTTTGAAACTCATGGTTCGATGTCTAGTTCTATCCAATTCAAGGTTTCAGTTTCGAAACACGAGCAAAAAGCTCGAACACATCAACACAACAATATAGTTATTCGGATCAAGTTACGTATGAATCATATGTCAATTTGTCGAAATGAGAGATAAAGTGAGTGTTTAGGGTAGCTGAAATTGTGAAAAAAGGCTTATCATTAGCAGGCGGAAGTCAAACATTGTTAGATAGCTTGGTATATATTTTTAGGCTCATTTCTTTACAGCTTAAGCTTTTGGGACAATTGGTGACTTAACATGGACCACATGGTATCAGAGCTTAGATTGGGAGAGGTCTTCTCTCTGTTTGCATTTGTTTCCTGTTTTATGCTTCCCCCTATGCATTCTTTCACAACATGTATGGATGCCTGTATATCCACTTCCAAGAAGGGGGTTGCATGTGAGAGAGAGTGTTAGATAGCTCAATGTACGGTGTTCTGTCCATTTTCTACCGCTTAATCTTTTGGGACAGTTGCTAACTTAACAAACATCACAATACAGCTTCTCAAAAACCAGTGTTTCTTTTTTTCAGCTTTATAACTGTTTTTTGACTCATAAGCAGAAGAAAGGACCTTTTTTTTTTGTCATGAGTAATAAATTTATTGCAAATGCATCAAGAATGCATCCCATGTGCAAATCAGGACGAAGAACAAAAGCCCAAAAGTTGACAATCAAAAACGAGACCAAGCAATAGAAAGAATCTATACACCTCTCTAAACGCCCAAAACATCTAACATGTCAAGAAAATGATAAATGAAATCAAGATAAAGGGACGTTTTGCTGCGGAATCATTCCCCCAAAATCAAACCCGAAGGTCTAGAGACCCAAATCAATTTAATTTATGTGCGCATTACCATACTTCCTTCATTCATAGTCCAAACCATCGGAAATCACACATAAATACAATCTAGATAACGCAGCAAAAAAGTTCTGCAATACCTAAGGATTTGTTCAAGAGTGAGGCGCCCTTCATTCCGCTGCATCTCGGTCTGCACAGACCCATTACACAAGTCCATAACAATCGAAAGACACCCCTCCACTTTCCTAACCCCGTGAAAGGCACACACATTCCTGCACCACATGGACGCCCTCCTCAGCCCCTCCAGTTGCCCCTGCACCCAAACCAAGTCCGTCCCCTCCCCGACCGCTGCCTCCGCCAGCTTCTTCACCGCCACCCGGTGCCGGCACCGCCGCCCCTTCCCACCCGACACCGCCGCCGCCCACATCTCCACCCCGGCCCGCCGCCCCTCCCCTATCCTCCTAACCAGCTTCAGCTCCCCATGCAACCCTAGCTCGATCACCGCGCCGCACCCCGAGCTGCTCGAGGCCCCGCTCCGGCTGCACCGCCGCCGCTCCTCCTCCCCGTCTTCCTCCGGCTCGTTATCTTCGTCGGTGAGATCGGCGTCGGGGGCCGAGGAGGAGAGGATTAGAGCGAGGACGGCGTAGTTCTTTTTCAGGGCTTGGACGGAGTTGCCGACGAGGGTGACGTGGCGGCAGCGGGGGCAGGGGAGGGTGGTGTCGGCGGGCGCGGCGGAGAACATCTTGGAGAGGCAGTCCTTGCAGAAGCCGTGACCGCAATGGAGGAGGAGCGGGCAGCGGTCGCCCTCGTTGTAGCGGGTTTGGCAGACGGAGCAGCAGGGGATCTTCATTTTTTTCCCTTAAGGAGAGAGATTGGGTTGGGCTTTTGGGAAGGTTAGAGAGAATTTAGAGTGGGGAAGGAGAAATGATGGATCAGAGTTGGTGAGGTGGGGACTGGGAAAGGGGGAATTTGGGATGAGGATGGTTTAAGAGAGAGAAGGGAAGAGGGGCTTTAGAGAGAGAAAGAGGAAAGAGTGTGAGGAGAGAGAGTGTGACGACATAGATGAAGAAAGAACATTTTTTCTTCCCATAGAAAACTAGTAAAACAAATCTTTCAGACACGACATCTACTCTCCGTTGGATACAAGAATGAATCGCTCCATGTACATGCAACACCTGAGTCATTCGAAGCATATGAACTTATAAACATTGTTGTGTGTTGAAATTTTATATTTTAAATTTGAGTTGTGGTTGAGGGTCATGTCGTTTTTGAATGGGGTAGTTAAGTGGGATGGCAAGAAGTATTCGGTCGTTTATCTCGACACAAACAGTTCAGATTGAATTTGAGTGAATACAAATCTGAACTGTCCATTGCTCGATCAAAATTGGCGCCGTTGATTCCCATTCCTTTTTTTTTTTTTTTTATCCTTGTTGGTAATGCAGCTGGGCTACGGGCTTTCCTAAAAAAAAAGTTTCTTCTGTTGGTAAGAAACCTTTCAAGCGGAAAAAAAAGTGACTAAACCTTTCTTTACTATATAATTTAATTTTAGTAATTTTGTTCATTCAAACTATTTCAAGTGTTTTATTAGTTTAAAAAATGAATGTATATAAGTCGAACTCGGAAAAATAAAATAAGTTGAACATCTATCTATGTTAATGGTTTTTTGTTTTTAGTGTATTTTGTTTCTTTCGCTTGGTGGTGCTTGGCAGTATCTCCCATTTTCGTTTATCTTCACCCCTTGTCGGTAATGCAGCTGCGCCACCTGCTTTCCCAAAAAATTTATTCCACTGGTAAGAAACCTTTCAAGGGGAAAAAAAAAGAAGGGACTTGACCTTTCTTGCTATATAATTTAATTGGATTAGTAAATTTGTTCATTCAAACTATTTCAAGTGTTTTATTAATTGCAAAAATGAATGTATATAGGTCGAACTTGAAAAAATAAAATAAGTTAAACATCTATCTATGTTAATGTTTTTTTTTCAGTGTATTTTGTTTCTTCTGCTTATAATAAACCTTCCAAAAAGAATTGTGATGCGAAGAATCACAATCGTTAATTTTATACTCCGTATTGTCTAGCTTTGATTTTACTTTAGTTTATGTCAATTATTCTAGCATTTGTTTTTATTCCAACTATTTGCAACTTTTTATTCATCTCAGAGAGAAATTAATAAAAACGGAAGTACATACATCGAACTCAAAAAAATTAATGTTGATTTTTTTGGTTTCAGTGTTTTCTTTTAAAATTGTAATCTCGGTTTTTAACATTTTCAATCTTTTCATAAAAGAAATATAAGAGCTTAAAAAACATTACTTAACACGGAGCTGCCAAAAGTTTTACAACATAAAAACATACTATCAATTTATAAAGAAAGCTAAGGCAAACAAATACTCCACCTAAATATGTTTATTTAAGGTGTGTTTTAGTACAAAAAAATAAACGACCAGTGCGTACAGGACTTCGAATTACGAGTAATTAGCAAGAAACGCGTAGAACTTTCCCATGAGTTAAAAGTAGAGATAACTGATCAAAATGTAAAGTCCCCACATTGGAATTTCAAAGAAAAAGGAAATAGTATATAAGATAAAACCGACTAGCTACTATTAATCTGAGATTAACTTTTTGAGCCGTTCGTGGGGCGTGAATCGTTACACAAAATTTCTCGCAAAAATGAATGGATCGAACTCCAGTCCTTTTCTCTCTATTAATCTCTTGTTTCGTCGCCGCAGTTAAAGACGGCAACAACACTCTTTCTTACCGAAAATAATCGATTAGCACGACATTTTACACACCGATGTGTAGAACAAAGGCCACAAAGGAGTAATAATTTTGGAGCTCCTCTATCTGCAGCAATTTCAATGGATAAGAGGGGAAAGAACAGAACTTAACCAGAGAGTTCAATGGCAGTACAATGTGAAGTGTCTCAAATCCTTGTGTTCAAAGATGCATCCCAACTGTATAATTCTTCCTTCCAAGAAACAGATAAAAACACAACTTCTAATTCAATCCATAAGGAGACACGACACTGCTCGGCTAAAGTTGCAGAAGGTGTTTAACGGGCTGGGGGGGTTCGCTCTTCTTGTGGTCCCAGTCCAATAGATTTCTGTGCATTTGCGATACCATCTGGATCTGCCACAGGAAAAGAAAAGGAAAAAAGAAGAAGTTACCTTTATGAAATTAGGGGAAAAGATAAAATCAAAGGATGGATAAAACGACGACAGAAATCATCATCTAATGCATGTGGGTCGAGAAGAAACAACGGGGAAGTGGCCAGTAGACGGCCTGATTTTCATAGATCGTCTTCGTTCTATGTTTGAAAAAGATTCCAAGCTGATGTATTTAACACAACTGGCAAAGTAGCTCCATAACTTCAGGCGAAGGGGTGCTCCTTCCATGCCTCATTTCACTGGGAACCTCGACCGGCGATACGATATGCTTTTATTCTATTCATTCCTTGAAATCAGTTCATCGAACGGATGATAAAATCTAATTCATCAAAAATCTCCCATTCAATAGCCCAAAGCTCCTCGTATACCTAAGAGAGAGGGATGGGAACTGGTGTTCATACTCCATTTTCAGTATCTAACATTCCCTCTCCCTTGCCGATCAGAAAAAACACTCCCACTCCCTCTCCCTCTTGAGGACTAAAACAAAAAAGAAAAGGTGGAATCTTCAAGTGCAGTGCACATACCAATTTCCTTTATAAAATTTTGCGTAAATTTTATGGGGAAAAAGGTTGTCGGAAACGAAATCATTAATTAACATGGAATAACTGAATCAAAGATAAACTGAGCCTACACAGTGGGAGGAGGCTCTTAATTCAATTTGAGTGCAAGTCTACATATTTATTGAGTCATTGACTTACCAAAAAACTGTGTGAAGATACGAGTGAAGAAGTTCCAGTTGCGGGTAATATTGTACCCCATTGCAGGAGGAAGAGGCTTCACAACAGTGTCAAAGCTGAATACCTTTTGAAGAAACTGCAGTTTCACCAAAGAATTACAGTTCTCACCAAGTACCAACATATTTCATAAGCATGACACTTTATCCACAACAATACAGGCACATTAATAAGAAAGTTGAAGCTGCACAAGAAACTCCGATGGCAATGTAGACTGTAGTATTACGCAGGATGCAGAGGAACAGCGTTGCAAATGTGCAACTTCAATACAATAGGAAAAGAAGCGCCATCAACTTCTACAAAGAGAGAATATCCCAAAATTTATGCTATTTGTTAGTATCAGCTATCAACTTTCTCGATTACCTTGAAAACGTAATATTTTACATCTTACATAACATTTAAGACTTAAAGCTTCTGCGTCCTTTGACCTTTTAAGGCTTTAAACAATCCAAAAGGCATTGAACAAATTTTGATGAACAGATGCACCCCTAATCCAACCATGAAGCATGAGTCCCTAAACATGTTCATGAGAGTACTGGCAACGCAAAACATTTACCACAAATTCGCATTGCTTATGCTTAGTAGCAAGCACCAAAGAAGAAAAGGTCATATGTGTAAGTCTGATTCAATTCCTGGTTGTTCATCCTTATAAAGTAGAACATTAGAGAATAAGGTAGGGGCGGCTCCACTATAGAATCAGAGGGTTTGTCTGAACCTGCTGGAGTCTGAAGATACACTGCTACTGTGCTACAGCATTGAAAATTTCAGCTTGACAAGTTCACTAAATCAGTTTTAGGAATCCCCTCAAAATAAGGTTGAACCCTCCTGCATTTGACCATCATTGTTTTCCTGAGACTCTACTTACCACGTCGGAATTTTAGACCACCAACCCGTCACTTTATCTCTCTCTAGTCTCCAATCATCTCAAACTCTGTAGAGGCTTCTAAATTAACTTTCCAAAATTCTCGTTACACTCACTGTCGTATTTGAAACTCGAACATTTTTGCGTGGAAGGCAACAAGGTAGAAACATGCAAGTTCTCTATTTACTCATGATCTGGGACATTTTTTTTGGTTGCCTTTCTACTGAAAATTAAGGATAAACATTGTCCAATATGATTTGGTTTTTTCAATAGAAATTCTTAATCATATGTTAATATTCCCGGAGCTGCCATTGGAATAAGGTAATGCTGAATGCTAATCCACTCCTCATCAGTCCGGTTTGATTAATCTGATCCCTTCGATATTACTGAAGCCTATCAAAGATGACCTAGATGCACAAAATCAGACCCCCCAAAAATGAAGAACTAGATCAACCCTAATATGCAGCAACAAAACCATAGAGCGAGGGGTGGATCAAGGGAGGTGCAAGAGGGGCCCGGGCCCTTGAACTCCTTCCAATTATCTCATTATTTCTAGTATATTTTTTGGTTTTGTTTGTAAAAATGAAGAAAGGTCCCCTCAAAATTGTGTTATTAGCAATTTAGCATGTTAGGATAGCATTTTGTTGTTAATTTATGAATACATGTGATTTGCTCCCCCGCATTAACAATCCTGCATCTGCCACTGCATAGAGCAACCAACTAAAACGGGATCCAAGAAGCCCCTTAGAAAGAACAGATAATCATCTTCAAAGATTAACATCCAATTCCCAAATGAAACAACACATTAGGTAAAATTGACCCAACAATTCTCAAACAAATTTAAGGCACGTTAGAACTTCTTTTTATCAGCGAAAAAAAGGAATTCCATTAATCTTTGGAAACCAGTCACGAAGATTGAAAGGATCCTAAGCATGACGGCATCACAACGGAGCACAAACATCCCAACTACGTAGGAACCCCCACAACCCGACAATCGTATCAGATACAAACATATTTTTACATACATGTGTGTGTGTGTGTATAAATCGAGAGAGAGAGACCTGGTAGTTACGCTGGAAGCTGTAGCGGAATTCGGGATCGATCGTGAAGCGATAATCGTCGCCGTCGGAGAAGGGTTTGTCGGAGGGCATGTTGTAGTGCATAGTGGGAGTGGAGCCTGGCTGGCTGGTCACACTCACCTTTGCGTCTTTGAACTTATCTTCTTCGACGTTATCTTCGCCTCTCCATGGCGCCGACGACAACAGCTCTTTCTTCTTCGCCTTTACCATCTTCACCCCCTATTATCTCTCTCTCTCGCTCTCTCTCTCTCTCCGCTCTCTAAAGACGAGGGAGACTCGAGATAAGCCACCACAAGGGGGAAACACCAACACCCCATACGTTTGAGATAATTATACTGAAGTTCCTTATCTTCTAATTTACTCTGTATTATCCGGGAAGAAATTCTATTCACACCCCCTATTTTTCTCCCTACCCACGCCATATTATATATATATATATATATATATATCATAACAAAAATGTTACTTGCACAACCGTTGTATTGGTTGTGTGCGTAATTCTGACCGTCTAAATGTATTTGGACGGTCTAGATTTTAAAAAAACTCTTCTAAAAAAAAGTCTAACTTTTATGGGGAAGAGTTTGAGTGAATCCTAGCCATTTATTACGATAATGGACGGCTAGAGATTGGTTGTGTATTGTGTTTTACACAATCATTGTGTGTGTAGCACTTTTGTATTCATAAGCTTTCAAACTATCCTATTTTTTCTCACTACCTTTCCCATATGTGTAATTTTAAACCCTTGCCACATCCACCACCCTCTACCCCAAAACCACTTTAACTCGCAACATCAACTATAATGTATCATCTCTATCACTCATAAGATGCCTCAACCTTACAACCTAATCCACCAACCACCCCCATCACAACTACCATCCGCTAATTAAAAACCACCATCTCTTAAACATGGGTCAATTTTGTTCATTTTCCGAGGTGGTTAGTACTATAAAAAATTGACTTGGTTCATCATTTTTACGACATCATTCCTTCTCAATTTTATAGTTCCGAATAAACTAAAATTGTTTTAGGGACAAAATTCAAACAATAAAAAATATTCCAGACAATTAGATATGAACAATCTGAATACTTCATACGTGAATTTTGAAAGATAAAATTCGAACAATTTGAATTAGTTTGGACATTGAGATCCGAAGAATCTGAAGTGGATAAGAAACAAATTGGGTCTATTTGAGTTTGATGTATGGCCTCAAATTGTCATTGTCATTTTGCATAGCCACAAATTAGGGATTGAAGAAACTTTTTGGCAGCAATTTTCTGAATACTGACTGAAGAAGGTGAGTAATTAACATCCTCTGTATGTTACTGACAACCGGATGTCCTCTCTTTCTTTATTGTTTTATTACATGATGGCATTACCAAAAATACAAAGTCCACTGCCCACACGCCGCAGAACACACACAACCTTTTGGACATAAAGTTTTGATTAGTACATATCAAGAATTATTTGCTCCGTGTACTTTGTGTTGTGGTTCTTGCACAGTTCTTAATCACTTCAAAATGAGTACTTTGGATAGAGCCGCCCAAATTATCAGTCCCAGAATTTGTCGGGTAAATTCAAATGCTTGATTGGGATCTTTTCAACATGCCAGTTGAAGCAGTTGCGTCATAATCACCTCAATCACCTTACTCATTCATCAAATAGCATTTAATGTCGCATTACTACGTTGGTTGAATAAAATTCAATTTTAAAAGATTGCCGATAACCTGATAATGCATCGAATGGTGCCAAAATATATGGTACTCAAACGTAATTACGTAAAGAACCTCCGAATATAATCGCATATTGAAAACATGATACATAGAGAAACATTATAGATACAAGAGTGATTAAGATATGAATCATACAAAGATCTCATTACAAAATATGATTTGTTCAAAAACTATAGATAATTAAGGATCTCCCATTGAATGGAACCGTACGTACAAAAATTTACACTGCACCATACTCTCCAAGAATACCATATTTAAACTCAAAACCCTGATCACATATCAGATTAGATGACGGAAACATCCCAAGAAACCCCCCTTGGCCATTGGAGTTCATCAACAAATCATCAAACGACGGTTCCAACTCCAAGTAAGAATCCGAGCTCGTCGTCGAATCCGACACGCGATCGCTGACGGAATTCGATATTCCTCTGTCGACAACTCCTCCTTGCGAATGATCATCATGGTAATAAGAACCGTTATTGGCTTCCACGTACCGGGACACGTCGGAGTCGCGCCCGGTGAGCTCCTGCACCAGGGCCCTGAATCTCGAGGCGCTGGTCTTCACCTTCACCGGGCTTGATATGTACACGACCTTAACACTCTCTCTCCTCCCTTTTCTCTTTCTAGAGTTCTTCATGTCATGAACGCTTCTGGGTGGCTCCATATCTCGAGAAAGAAAGGCTCAAAGGGGTTGTGTGTTAAGCAGAACTGGTAGATAGTAATTTGGTTGTGGATTTATGGGAGGATTAATACGGGGACAGGGTTATATAAGAGTGGTTTAAGGCTGCTTCTTGGAAAGAGATAAGGTTGGAAAAAGGGGGGGTGCTTGTGGAAAGTTTAATGTGACAGGGAAATGGGAAGGAGAGAGGAAATATAGGGAGATATCTAAGTGGTGGGTTTTGGGAATGGAAGATTCTGTAGAGAGGACGAGGTTACGTAAGCTTACGTAAGCTTGCTTTGTATGTGCGTGTATAAGCGAAATAGAAAAGCGTCTTTGAAAAACATCAAAAATCATGAAAATTGCAAGGATGGATGGCATAATCATAAGTATAGGGTAAAGATTGAGAGCAAGAACGAAAAGTGCTACAAAAGAATTATTACTGATCAGAATCATTCATCCTCCCTTGTACCCATGTGCCTCCGCCCCTGATCAGAACCATTCATCTTGTCGGTTCCTTAAAAAATCCTTCCCACGTAAAACTAGGATTGATCGGTTATAGATGGTTACGCAATCAAATACGTTTATGCAAGAAAATTTTGAATGGTTTAACTTTCAAGTCATATTCTCGACTATGCTTCTTCAAAAATGCTTATCGTTTATGTAACGTACTTAATGTCTTTCTACAATAATCTTCTTCGCAAGATCAACGTAATGAACGATTCCGATTATTGTTGTGAATCGAAAAAAGTTCGTAAAGATGTAAGTCGGGCCGAACTGGACACAAAGAAAACCGGACGCGAGCTCGGTCCCAGGGTAAAGGTGCTTGGATGACAGGTAACCTCAATGATGTTTTCATGTGATTGAAGGTTTAACGGTGACTTAGACAATAATTGGATTCATTCATTGTACGAACAGAGGAAAAAGCTTGATGTATTAAAACCCACGTGCGCAGCCTCCCTTGACTTACGGTAAAGGAATCAAGACTCCCCCCACAAGATGCCACAGATTCTCACATATACGTGGCTGATATCATTCGATTCGGATTACTACCATCAGATTTATAAAGTTTGGATTTGAGCAGTTTCGGATTAAGATCGGATTCAGATCTTGTCGGATTTGGATTCAATCCGGTTCATTAACAGATCTAGATTGGACAATTTTGTTCATTAAAAGAGGTAAACGTTATCCTCTCTCTCTTATTGATTGAAATATTGTAGGTCCTACTCCTGCAATACATTTTTTGATAAGTATAATATTATTTTGTGGTGAAATTCACAACGTTTCATCAACCAATAAAAAAACGGGTAATGTTCACCCTCAACAAAATTAAGTTCAGGTTAGAGAATTGTCTGCTGCTATGTGAGAGGTTGAATCAAAGTTAAATAAGATTTCTTTTGAGAAGCTGAGTGTAAATCAAATTTTAAGCAATCATTATCCCAGAGCCATGTAAAAAAAGAGAAAAAAAACATTATCCAAGAGGAGAAAAGCTTTCCTGCAGTTTTTCTTCCCGGTGACAGGGGTGCAGTTTGCTAATTTTGGGGTCTTTTGGGGGGCCGTCTTACAAATTTGAACCGTTTATTTCGTAAATCTCGTTAAGAAGCTTCATCATAATGAAAATCATGCTCATCGGATGCCGATTATTACATGATCTGAAGCCATTTCTTTCTGAAAGATGGGCTCTGATGACTTCTGCAGGTGGAACCCATATGTTGCTCAAAAACATCTTCTGGTCATTCAATGGTCAATATCCGATAAATATGATTTCCAATACGATTATGAGTCTGAATGAGATTTACAAAATGAACTCTTCAGATTGGTGCGTGCGATAGGCCCAAAGAAGTGCCCAAAAATTAGCAAACTACACCCTGCAGTTGGGAAGAAAAACTAGAAGGAAGCTATCGCACGTTTGATAAGCAGATTCAATCAATTAGCGCTAAAATTGAGATTGCGTCATAATTTAGGTTAAATTTTGCTTAAGTTCATTATCTTTTCATTTATGTTTTTTGATTTTTTAGTCAAATTTTTTTTACAACTAATCTTTTTTCTTCACTATATGAATCTAAAAATGCAAAATACTACTATAACCGAACCCAAGAAAAATTCGCTAAAAATGAAAAAGAATTTTAAAAAAATGCACATTTCACGTCTTTGTTTGTTCATTCGAGGAATGATTAATTTCAAATATTCCGAAAAATAATAATTACTTAATTATCAAAAACACTCGTTGCCTTAAAGAACAATAAAAAAAATTAGTTGAAACTCTTAGTCAAGTTGGTTGTTGGTAGAACTCCACCAAAAAGTCAGAGTAAAAATACAAAAAAAGAGCTATTCATACCGTGGATGTGGCCAAGGCTAGGCCTCACATTAGCTTTGACTAATACAGTCCATAAACTAGGCTATTAGGATTGAATTGAACTAATTAATTACCATCAAATTGCATGGAATACTTGGACTTCGAGAAGGATCAAGACTTGTGAGACTAAATGTGTCTGCATTTCTAATGAAGCAAACCAATCTAATGAAGCAAACCAATCTAACACACAAGCTTAATTCTGAGATTTCTTGCTTCCTTTTGTTGTTTGACCTCTTGTTCTTTCTGCCTAAAACACTGCTAATTAATTTAATTGCATTTCAACTTGGTGACCAAGTTTTCTATTTTTATTTTCTCATTACAAAAATTTTCCTCGTTCACATAGGATGTCTCTATCATATTGGGAATGGAGGGTGTCGTCCTGACCCTGTCTAAGTATCCTTCTAATACAATGATACATTGATATTTTTGTCAATTGTTAAAATTTTGTATCGAACATGAGTCACACGTGTAGATCTAGACAAGACCGTGTGAAAGACACCCCGCCTGCGTAAATGTCTAGATCAAAATTATTTATACCATGTCCTTTTCCACTCCCCCAACGGACGAAGGGGAAGCAATGCTACAAAGTACAACTTTAAAACACAAATCTAGACACAATTGTGTTCGTAGCCGTTGAATGTCCATATGTCTGCTTACATTAAAATGGCTCCCAATAAAATTGTATTCACAGTCGTGTTTTAAAGTTGTGTTGAGGAGAGGCTCAATCTAGCCATAAATCAATCTCTTTGGGCGCGGAAAGAGATGGCAAGGTTGTGAGATCCCAATTGCCAAATCACTATCTTCATCAACATCCTTAGCAACCAAACCGAGCATATACCAAAATGCAAAACAAAGTTCCCAGTCCACAACAGATATGGGTTGATCTTCTCTCCAGATAAGTTTCGCTTCATTTAATAGTATTGGACCACAGGTTAAGAACAATGACCACAGAATGTATTTTGACCTTGCCACGTTCCGAAAATTTTACGGGAAAGAATACGGCATTTTGTGGGCATTTCAGTTCCTGTAAAAAAAATCATAATCTGTAGCTCAACGAATTACGTAGAAAGCCACGTAAAATGGTGATAAATCAATCACTTACTAGATGTTTTAATAGACCGGGCCACCTTAGTCACGCAGATCAACGGTTGATGTGAAACTCCCGTTTGAATTTGGTTCCATGATCGCACCTTGGAATATCGTGATGGGCAAGAAAATTATTCCAGGGACTTGGCGTTCTTTAGCAACGTGTAATGATAAATATGTCCCCATTCCCATACTGTGCAGGAAAATTCAAACTATTATCATGCTTCTATATCTGAATACTTCCAACAAAAGAAAAGGAAACACAAAGAGGAAGCAGATAGAGAAACAGTATCCAATTTCCGTTTGGATCAGTAGACTTGCTGTAAATCAAATCTAGTCAGAATAAAAGAAGGTAATTAACCTGAAACAAAGATGAGATTTGCATGCGTATGCATGAATAATTGTTTTAGTTTGAAAGGGTATTATTGGCATTACAAAATGGCCACTTTTTCGTATAAAGTGAACATATCCTTAGCTGCACAAAATATAGTAGTAAACCAAAATTCATATGCACATGAAATGAAAAAAAAACAAAAGAAATAATGGTTTTATTAACAACACGAGCTGAACCTGATTCAAGGCTGCCTACGTACCCAAAATACGGGATCAAGCCACATGTAGTTCTTGTAGTTACATACATTAAAAATCCAATTCAGTACATCAATCTATGCAAGTCCGTGACAATATAGCTTTTATCGCTTGAAACATCCCATGTATGCTCTCTGGATCCTCATATGCTCTTTGGCCCTATGAGTCTTAGCACAGGAAGTTGCTTTTTGGGGAAGATCTATGAACTCCACCACTTGGATCTTCTTCCGAGCTGTTCATCAAAATTTTAGAACTTGTTAGTCAAACGGATTAAACTGATCAAAAATTGTAAATTTTGGTTAAAGTTGCCAGGACTAATTACCATTCTGGGCTTGCTCATATCGTTCATGCAGCTTCCTCTTAGTGGCTTTCAATTTCAACTCAATTGCTCCTTCATCTCTGTTTGATGGTTTTGGCTGTATCAATCAACAAGAATTAATTAAGAAACGCACTAGGTACAACCAAAACATTCATCTTTCGATCCTAAACTTGTTTGGTTACCTGGCTTATTTGCTTAAAGTCAAGCAATAAGCAAATAATAAGGTTTGGTGACAACCTAGTTCTTTGGGCTTGTCTGCAGTCCATATTTGGACAGCAGAGATGCGGTTGGAAGGTTGTGAACCGTTGGATGGTGTTTTTAACGGTCGAGATTTAAAAAAACTATTTCCTCCGAAAAAGTCTTATAAAATTTGAACCGTTGAATGCAAAGATGAACGTCTGAGATTGGACTGCATAGACTTTCTGCAGTTGGACCGCAGAGGATCCGCCTCCAATTGCTTATTTAAAAGACACTGGCAATCACAACAATGGGAAGTAACCAAATAATATGTGAAAACGCGAGTTTGCTTATTGCTTCCTTTTAAGAAATAAGTAAAAAAAAGCAGTGGGAATCACCAAACAGACACTGTTAAATTGGGTGAGTTTCTGTTGCGCGAAAGAAAAGAGAGAGAACTAGGTAAATTAGGCAATTACCTTCTCGTGAACCGAGTCTCCATCACTGACTCTTTCCCCTGTGCTTTGCTTCAGTGACTTTTCTGGTGCCTTTTGAAAATTTACAAGGTCGAATTGCTTCCCTTTGCCGCATCTTAATAGCAACTCTGCGTTTCTTGTTGTCCGTTGTCTGTTGCTTTGCTGTAGTGATTTCTCCGCTTCGTTTTGAACATCTTCGCTACTTGGCAATTGCTTTCCTATTTCGTGAAGTTTCAACGCCATCATCTCTACGATCCTTCTTGTCTCTGGTTTGTCCTCTTCAATCTTGGGAGTATCAGTAGCGAGATACATGCAGTCGCTAACGCTAGGACAATATGTTCTTAGCTACGGATTGAGTTTGTGTTTTTCAAAAGAGAAGAGAAAACAGTAGCTGTGCGCCTGTGCCCTAGTACTTTTAATCTTTATATATATAATAATAATATTTATCGTTTTTATTATGCCGCCGTGCCTTAATTCTTTTAATTTTTGTAATATTTTTCATTAACATTCGGACCGTTCAAAATACTTTTGGACGGTTCCGATACCTTATACCTTTCCTCCTTAGTTTGTGTTACAAAGCTAAAAGGCACAATAAATTTAGTATTCCATAAATGACCACAATTTTAAAAATCGATGACGTAGTAGTTTTTCAGACCTTCAGTACCGCTACACCAATGCTAACTTAAAATTCACAGTTGTATCAGGCCAATTCCTCCTATAGTCCTGTGTATCACTTTATATCCAATTTTTTGTCCGGTAAACGACCACTACGACAGCCACATGTGCTTTGGCGCCAGAAACGATTTTAAGAAATTCACGACCACTACATGTACCATTCGATACTCCCACTATCGCGACATAGTCCACTACTGCTATTTAAAACTATGCACGCAAAGCAAGATATTGACACGATACATAAAACAGAGAAAGCAATACACACTACACATATCATGTTTTGACAACTTTGGCTGTACCTAACTTGTAGTCCAGTGGCGGAGCCACCCTAGGTCCGCTGGGGGCACGGGCCCCCACTGTATTTTTTTCTTCAATTTTAGTTTTTTTTTTCAATTAGTAGTTTAAGTTTTACTTTAATTAAACAATGTTGCTTTTATACAATTGACTAGTTGAGTCAACTAGCTAACACAATTATGTGCATATCAAGGAATTTTGTCAATAACTGAAATTAGGGTGAACATTATCTATTTTATTTAAAATCTGTAATAGGTCCCACCTCAATAGTTAAAGTCATTTTTTAATATTTTAACCTTTTAATCGTTTATTAAAAATATACTATCTCAATTAGACATTTCTAAGTGCTTAATCAAACTATCTAACTTTTTTTTGCAAGACAATGTTATTCGATAAAATACTTATAGAAAATGAGAATAGATTATTGTACATTTTTCTTAGATTGTAAAAATCTCTATTATATGCTAGACTTGTGTGGAGAGTTCTAAAATATTTTAGAGATGTGATGATGAAAATATATTTTTTAGTAGAATTTCTAAAAGGAGAATGTGGGTTATTAGATTAAAAAAATTCTAGCAGTTCATTGAGGAGGTGAATGACTATAAAAAGAAAGTGTGTGCATTTGTATAAACTATTATACTTCGCCCACCTAATATTAATTGAAAGAATTTGCACCTACTTCAAATTTTTTAAAACATACGAAAGTTCATAACTAATATCGTCATTAATACAAGTATAGATACTTATAATCCATCTGTCTATCCTCGCTGTCACCTAATTTTTTTTTTATAGTGCCCCTATGTTCCTGGTTACACCACTGCTAACTTGATTTCAAAAAAAAAGATGCATATTCTTGGTTAAGCCACTGCTGAATAGGGTGATGCGGCGGCAGCGGGGGTAGGGGAGTGTGGTGTCGGCGGGTGCGGCGAAGAACATCTTGGAAAGGCAGTCGTTGCCGAAGCCGTGGCCGCATTGGAGGAGGAGAGGGCAGCGGTCGCCTTCGTTGTAGCGGGTTTGGCAGACGAAGCAGCTAGCAGGGATCTTCATTTTTTTCCCCTTAAGGAGAGAGATTGGGTTGGGTTTTGGGAAGGTTTTAGAGAGAGGGAATTTAGAGAGTGGGGAAGGAGAAATGGTAGATCAGAGTTGGTGAGGTGGGGATTGAGGAAGGGGGGAATTTGGGATGAAGATAGTTTAAGAGAGAGAAAGGAAGAGGGGGGCTTTAGAGAGAGAAAGAGTGTGATGACAGAGATGAAACATGAGGGAAGAACCTTTTCTTTCCAGAGATAGAACAAATCTCCAGACACGACAACTACTCTCCGGTTTCTTTTTTGGACACAACGAGAATCACTCGATGTACATGCAACATCTGAGCCGTTTAAAACACATGAACCTACAAACATTGTTGTGTGTTGAAATTGTATTTTAAATTTGTGTTGTGGTTGAGGGTTATGTCGTTTTTGAATGGGGCTGTCAAGCAAGGTGGCGAGTGGCATTCGGTCGTTCATCTCGGCACGGATAGTTCAAATTGAATCTGAGTACATAAAATTTGAACCATCCATTGCTCGATGAAAATCGGAGCCGTCGATTACCGAGATGAACAACCTCTCAGCACTCGTTTAGTGATGCTCGACAGTATCTCCCATTCCTATTTTTCTTCACCCTTGTCGGTAATGCAATTGGGCTACCTACTTTCCCAAAAAGTTTCTTCGGCTGGTAAGAAACCTTTCTAGGGAAAAAAAAAGTGACTTGACCTTTCTTTACTATGTAATTTAATTGGATTGGTAAATTTGTTCATTCAAACTATTTCAAGTGTTTTATTAGTTTCAAAAATAAATGTATATAAGTCGAACTCGGAAAAATAAAATAAGTTCAACATCCATCTCTATTAATGTTTTTTTTTTTTTTTTTCCAGTGTATTTTGTTTCTTCCGCTTGGTGGTGCCGAGCAACCCGTTTGGTGGTGCTTGGCAGTAACTCTCATTCCCGTTTTTCTTCACCCTTGTCTGTAATGCAGTTGCGCTACTTATAATTCATTCGTCCATCCTTGCTGTCACTGAATTTTTTTCTTTATAGTTTTTTTTTTGCTCGGCAATTTTTTTTTCTCTTTATAGTGCCCCCTATGTTCCTGGTTACACCACTGCTAACTTGGGTTCAAAAAAAAGATGCATATTCATACCAAGTTAAAAAAAAAAGATGCATATTTTAATTACGCCACTGCTGAATAAGGTCTAGGGCTTGTCGAAACATGAGCAGATCAATCCTCATGAATCTCCCTTCTTCTTGAATAGCAGTTCATCTATTTGATCCTGATCAAAAACTCATCCGGCTCGTACCAAATTGCCACCATGATCCCGGCTTCTATGGCTAATTGGAACACATCGACACCTGAACTGTCGAAGAAACTCTTCTACCGATCTATCACATCACATCCAAGTTGAGACCATCCATTGTTTGAATCAAACTAGACACACCGAATGATAACTTTTTCGAAAACTGGCCGGTTGTGGAAAGTCGGTGGTATAGACTATAGAGAAACAACTAGGTTATGTTTTCAGATGATGGTGTAGAGAGAGAGAGAGAGAGAGGGAGAGAGCAAAATGAACTGGACGTGGAAACTAGGTTTGGGTTTTTGGCTGCTGGCTGGTGTATGTAGGGAGAGCAATACGAAAAGTCAGTGGTTGTAAGGCGCGAACTAGGTTTTTGTTTGGTGCGATTAGGGTAATTCCACTTGCACAACAATCAAACACACTTCCTAAACATGGAGTGAGATCCAAGGCATAGTTTGAGAATCCGAATCGCTTATTTTATAGATCACAACATATACATAGTTAATGCAAAAATCAAGTTGATTGGACATTGATAGTGATACTGTAGATTTTGAGAAAAATGGATCATTAAAATTATTCTTGTTAATTAGTTGACTTAAATTATCCACTCATCAATATTAGATCGATCTGATTATTGCGTGGTTGATTGATGTGTCTCAAGCTAGAAAATAGACGTCTTGGATTTCTCAAACTAGGTTTTGGAGCCACATGCTAATGAAGTGTGTTCGAAATAGTACCAAGCCGCTCAATGCGTATAAGCGATAAATTGGACCGCACGATTTTTGTTAAATTGGACACTTTCCAATTTTTATTTGATGATCAGAATAGTTTATTTTGCAAGTAATTGTTAAAAATTATTAGAATGCTCAAAATCATGTAGGTGTGAATGTAAATATAAGTTCAAAAATACATTTACCCTAAAGAAATTGGCAACATAATAAGTCAAAACATATTTATTACTAACACATAAAAATGTTCCGATGATTAGCTTTTCAATATTCGATTAATTTGACTTTTTACATGGTTAAACTTCTGAATGAGTTCTCCAAAATATGCAATTTCAATAATTAAAGTCAGCCTAAGAATATCTGAAAATATGTATTTTATTCACACACCCTCCGCTGTTTTCGACGTAGACATGAGATTAAATATTGGCTGCTGATTTTGTCACTCACTTTTTTGTTAACGTCACTCCCTTGCAAGTGTATTTTTGGTGCAAAAATACACTTGTAGAGGAGTGACGTTAACAAAAAAAAGGGAGTGACAAATTCATTTCCCTAAACATTTTCTACTTTGAAATCTTGTTATGATATAACAATGTAATTTTATTTTCAAACTATAAAACTTCACAAGGTTTCTATATTTTCTACGTGATACTTTTCCAATATTTGTTTGTTATAGTGTTTTCTACTCATTGCAAAATAATTACTCGTAAATACCTATTGTCAAAAATCTCGAAATCCAAACTACAAAATAAGAAGACAAAAAATTTAAATCAGTCTAAACCTTTTTTTTTTTGGGTAAATACATTAGTCTAAACCTTCTAATTTACAAAATAAGAAGACAAAAAATTTAAATCAGTCTAAACCTTTTTTTTTTTTTTGGGTAAAGACATTAGTCTAAACCTTCTAATTTACAAAATAAGACGACAAAACATTTAAATCAGTCTAAACCTTTTTTTTTTTTGGGTAAAGACATTAGTCTAAACCTTCTAATTGTTGTAATAATAAAGCATTAGAAAATTTTGGATATAAATAATAAGATTCATGTTTATTAAAATTGAAGATATGATGGGAAGTGAGGGCAATGATAATTGATTCTAGAGCTCTCCCTCCTCATGAGAATTTTATAGAGTTCGGGTCCTCTCATGTGACGAGCTTGTGCTGACACCTCGCCCACTTAGCTAATCCGAACTTTCTATGTCTTGCGTCTATCATGAGCTTTGTCATATCGTATATGTATGCAAGTAGCTAAATTGGTCATGTTCAAAAAGAAAGGCACTACTATATTCCCTCACTTCTTATGGAGGAAGAAAGTCTCCGTCGGATTAGAGATTCATATTGATCAATCTCAATTGAGCTCCGCGTGGGCTCCTCATGTGACAAAACTGAATACCGATGCAGAAAATTTTAAGGACCCAATTAGTATTATTGATGCATTACGAATGATTAAGTAAAATCGAATAGTTGAGGGGATAAAAGTGGAATTTACCTTTAATAGTACTCCATCACACTTCGTTAAACCCTGTAATCGTCTCGTCTCCTCCCTTCAAACCCCAAGTACTTTCTCTCTCTCTCACTCTAGATGTCATTTCTCAGAGCCATTTGCAGGTCGAAAACCCCATTACCTGCTCCCTCAATCGTCCTCCATGACTTACTCAGAATACCCACAACCACAATCAAAGACTCTTCTCCTTCCTCTTCTTCAACACCACAATTTACAAATTCACCCTCCTTCACGAGCGGTATCAGCTTCTGCCACTTCCACGACGGGAGGCCCAGAGGGCCCCTGTGGAGGGGCAAGAAAATGATCGGCAAAGAAGCCCTTTTCGCGATATCGGGTTTGAAGAGATACAAGGATGATGAAGAGAAGCTTGAAAAATTCATCAAAACCCACGTCTCTAGGCTCTTGAAAATGGATATGATTGCTGTGCTTGTTGAACTAGAACGCCAAGATGAGGTCACTTTAGCCCTCAAGGTCTTTCTCTCGGCTCTATTCCTGTTTTTGTCTTTCTCCCCCATGTGTAATATTTCATGATTCAAGCACATATTTATTCGTGTATGTTGGGCCCGGGGTGCCTCCATATATTTGATTATACAATGTCACTCCCTATGATCACTCTAAAAACTAAAAACAGACTTGCGGGTGCAATGTCGAATGCCATAAAAGACTTAGGGTGCGTTTCTGCTATATTATTGGACTACATGACAATAGTCAAGTTGTTTTTGTTAAATGATATTTTAGTGTTGTATGTGAGGAGAATGACTAGTCTAGAAATCCGTAAAAACATGGCTTTAGTCCATTAAGTTTAACGGAAACGCCCCCTTAATGGAATCTCTCCGTGACACCATTTGGTTTTGGGAGATATGGTTAGGTTATGTTCATCAAAACCCATGTGTCTAGGCTCTTGAAATTGGACATGATTGCTGTTCTTTGCGAATTCGATCTCCTAGACGAGGGGTCACTTTAGCCCTCAAGGTCTTTCTCTATTCCTGTTTTTGTTTTTCTCTCCATGTCCATGTGTAATATTTCATGATTCAAGCACATATTTATTCGTGTATTTGTATGCAATGCAAGGATGGTTTCACTTAGGATTGGTGGATTTAGTCATTCTTCGTTTCCCAATTTCTTAGTCTTCTTGATTGTCTCCATTGTTGAAAACACGAAGTTTAGGTTAATTTCATCAAAGCCCATGTTTCTAGGCTCTTGAAATCGGACATTATTCTTTGTGAACTTGAATGCCGAGATGAGGGGGCACTTTAGCCCTCAAGGTCTTTCTCTATTCCTGTTTTTGTTTTTCTCTCCATGTCCATGTGTAATATTTCATGATTCAAGCACATATTTATTCGTGTATTTGTATGCAATGCAAGGATGGTTTCACTTAGGATTGGTGGATTTAGTCATTCTTCGTTTCCCAATTTCTTAGTCTTCTTGATTGTCTCCATTGTTGAAAACACGAAGTTTAGGTTAATTTCATCAAAGCCCATGTTTCTAGGCTCTTGAAATCGGACATTATTCTTTGTGAACTTGAATGCCGAGATGAGGGGGCACTTTAGCCCTCAAGGTCTTTCTCTATTCCTGTTTTGTTTTCCTATGTGTGATGTTTTGTGATTCAAGCACATATTTATTCTTGTGTTTGTACGCAATGATGGTTGCACGCAGGTTTGTTGGATTGAGTCATTTTTGTCTCCCAATTTCTTAGTCTAGTTAGTTTTATCTCACTTGTTGAAAACAAGAAGTATAGGTCAAAGTTAAAACCTCAATTTTCAAAAGTTATTGTTTTGTGTCCCTTAGTGATCTTCGGACATTATTGGAAATCCCTTCTGTATTTTTGTGAACTATATTCAAATGCATATGTTGGGTGTTTTGGATTTTGTTTCGTGTATTTGAATTACACATCTTGTTGTCCTACCAATGTTACCCACTTTATGCTTGATATGTAAGTCAGGACTAAACTGAAACTTTCTTTTCTTTTATTGGTTAAATTGAACGTAAAGCGAAAATGGAGTTCATTGAAACTCTTACACGAGTACAGGCGAGAGAAGTTCATGGGCTGATGCCAAATTCTGTGCATAACTTGGGCTTTATACTGTCAAATCCCTTGTATTGTTGGAAGTTTTACTGACAACTCGTCTCTCTAAATATTTCCTCACTGGGATTATACTCTTTGCACTCACGACCTACTTGTGTTGTCAGATCTTCAGGATGATTCAAAAAGAAGACTGGTATAAGCCCGATAAATTCCTCTATAAGGACCTAATTATGGCATTAGCAAAATGTAAGAAAATGGATGATGCCATGCAATTGTGGGAAACCATGAGAAAGGAGGATCTATTTCCTGATTCTCAAACATACACTGAAGTAATTCGGGGCTTCTTGAGGTGTGGGTCTCCTGCAGATGCCATGAACATTTATGAGGACATGAAGCAATCTCCGGATCCACCGGAGGAGTTGCCATTTAGGATATTGTTGAAGGGACTTCTGCCACATCCGCTCTTGAGAAACAGAGTAAAGCAAGATTTTGAGGAAATTTTTCCTGACAGCAGTTCTTATGATCCTCCAGAAGAGATATTTGGGTTACGATAAGGTATGAATTTTGCTCTTTTGCTGTATTTTCCTCTTTTGCTGTATTTTCCTCTTTTGCTTTGTATGCACTGCTAATAGTTCTTGCACGGTTGCACCTTTGATGTCATGAAGATAAGTACTGACTTGTTTGGGGGTGATTTATTTCATTCTTTTAGAAGCATTGAGTTATGCCCAACTCAGGTTTCATTAATCTGGAAACAATGTCTTTGAGCTGACAGAAGGGAAGGAACTATCTCTCGCAGAATCGATTAGCTTCCCTGTTCTTTAGCGACACTGGAATTAATCTGTGATGGTCGTTATGGCTAGCTACTGCAATCATACCCGTCTTTTACGGCTCCACTTGGTTGAACCTATGTGGGATTTCTAATTAGAAAACTCTCGCAGAAAGAATATTGAAGGCAAAATCTTTTATTCCTGTCACTGCAACGGATGCCTTGACTGTTGAATCTTTTTTGAAACATATTTCAAAAAGGTTTCTACAGATTTCTGCTTCCGTCCTGTTGGTATTGCTTAACACATTTGATCCTAGAAGGATCCATTAGATATGGACAACATGAAGGAAAGTTCAATGCTGTACTCTGTAGAATATAGAGTTGGTACTGGGAGAAATGTTGGTGTTTACTTGGAGCTTGAATCCACTTGGAGCGTAGAGGGAAGCGGGGAGGGTCATGAACTTCTAGGGGACCTTGAATGCACTAGAGACGAGGCGAAGGGAAGGGAGTAGATGGAGCCACAACTCTGAGAACCCAGAGTTTTCTATCTTTATCTCTCTTAATCGATACACTGGTCCTTTTTCATAGGCTCCTTGAAATCCGAAGTATAAAATTGCAAAGTCCATTGTGGATTATTACATTGACATATCGGGTCATCAATCTTCTTGTTGTTCACTTCGTAATAGTTCCATATAAAAATCTTTTTTGCTGCTGTGATTGCTTAAAAAGTGTCTTTTGGGGTGACAGGTCAGACAGATAATCTGCGACAACAAACACTGCAATAATTGCACCCTGTGTTGACTACCCAGCAATCAGCTCATGCAATCCTTGCTATTCATGATGACTATTCGTGCTACGAGCTCCCTTTGGCTTGCTCGTCGAAGAGATTGACATTACCACCAACTTCTCCACCCAATTTCTTCCGACTTTTCTGCATGGCGGAAAAGTTTGGATGGCTCAATTTAGGTGAAAGTGATGTCTATTATGTTCTTCTGTCTAGATGATGTAGGTATACCAGTCTGTTTATCCATCCATATGAACTATGTATCCAGTGTGAAGCACGTTCTGCAGTCACTGTAATGGAGTTTCCGTCTCTTATTCATTTAAGGAATACTGCTGCAAAATACCCATTTATATGTCTGTTTCGCTTCATCGTTTTTAATTGCTGTCAAACAGATGATTTTTTTCCCTATGGAAGGCAAGTTGAATTGTCCATTTGATTCTGTATAGTGCACCAACTTGCATTTGATTAGTTATGGTGGTAGATGTGGTTGCTAGGGGAGGTGTCGGTTTGTTGTCTGGATTTTGTTGGTGCATTGTACCGTGGCATGGAGGTGAGGGTTTCCATCTTGGTGAAGTTCTCGTGCTATCAGGATGTAGTAGGGTTTGTAAGCTAGCTGAAGGAGTGACAGTAGGAGTTCTAGGAGTAGTTCTTTTGGACATGGGCACTGTGGGTACGTGAGGAATATATTTATGGCTTGATATCTGAAGGGGGCATTGTTTAATTGTTTTTTGTTGGAAAGGGGGTACTCACTCCAACCGTACAATCCCAAAATTTCTTTAAAAAACCCGGGACTGGTGATCGCAACCGTTCATTGGTAAAAGTAGGACACGCGTATGATGATCATTGAAAGGCAGTCACACCCAGGCCTATGAAGTGAATGGAGGAAGTTGTACATTTGATTTCTCTTTAGAAAGTGGGTGATTGTACATTTGATTCCTTTTTAGAAAGTGGGTTACACATGTCCAACATAGTGCCAGAGTAAATGGTAAAGCAAAAGGGGGAAAGTAAAATTTTGAATAATTTTGAAAGTGGAATCTTTGGAGGGAAGTTTTGGGATTGTGTGGTATATATTTCATGGCTGAAATACCTGTGTTTAGAGGAATATGTTTTTGTAATGCGACAACTATTGTGGAGACTTTGTTTTCTAGTATCTTGCCTCTGCCCTTCTTTTTTGCCTGTCTTATTTATTTATTTATAATATTGACATTAAATGTTATATTGCTTAGAAGACTATCCCGCAAATTACGAGCAGCGGTGGCAGTTTGGAGATTGAAGATGGAGGAGCAAGGATTGGTGGTGCGAACAAAAATTTCCCTTGTTTATGATTTTTACTTTGCAGGCACTCTTCAAATCATGTGAGCCGCCATTTCGTAACAAGTAATTTCCCATTTTCCAAAACCACCACGATATTCCTGGAGTAAAAACATAACTCAAGGTGCCGCTGTTCGCTTCACCCATCCTCGGGCCCCTCAAAAGAAGGTGGGAACAAAATCGAACTTCCGAGTTCCACTCTTGCTGGTGCAGCTAAACATGACTGGCTGGGAATAAACATAGGTCATGAATGATGAAACAAGTGGAGGCTAACTAGGAGAGCTCAGTTGAATGACTGTTAGGGAACAACCTCATTACAAGTTAGGTAATCATCATCAGCTTTGTTGTGCATCACAGAGAGCAAAAATGGCTGCAGTCATCTAAAATTTTAAACTTGTAGGAATCTCGAAATAGAATACAGTGATTCTTATATCTCCTGATTCACTTGTAAAGCTCGTCTTTACATCTCTCCACATTCAGCAATAACGCAAGCCATTTTAGGCCGGTTGTTGGGACCGACTGGCACCATTTCAATCTTCCTGAGAACCAGAAGTCCATCTCCAAGCACTCTCTGCATAGGTGTTAAGATCAAAGATTACTTGACATATGGACAGAAGTTTCTATCTCAAAAGCGAGGCTAGTAAAATGATGTCTTCTTCCCAAAATAGAATCAACAGAGACAGGGAACACAAAAAAGCAATTTGGTCTATTTGAATCAAACGAAAAAGAAAAAACCAAGGCAGTTGTCACATGATGAATACAAATCTCTACACACCTGTAATTGGGCGTGGGTTATTCATAATCCAAACAAAATGCGTTGACTAGATCGTACGCAAAGAATGCCAGAATAGGTTAAAACATAGGGTCCGGTGTTTGCCCCTTGGTTGAGCCTGAGGGAAATGGTTTTTGCCATTGGAAGAAGGTAGGACCGATACCAAATCCCTCGTAGCATTATTGGACGATGTCAACCCAGCCAAAGAAGTCTTTGATTTGATCAAGTAGATTGCCAGATATAAAGGATGTAACACATATCTACAGAATCCAGAATGGGAAAGAAGATTAAACATACCCCGAAGACAACATGCTTGTTGTCAAGCCAGTCGCACTTCGCACATGTGAGAAAAAACTGCCAAGAAAGAGGATAACTACTAAAGATAAGTAGTATAAAACTTGCTTACATGAACAAAACAACTTGAGGGCAGTTTGTGATAGTATGAAGGTCAAACAAACTAAATTTGATGTCGGTGGATGGAAATGGCGCAAGCAAAGATGATTCAAAAGCAGAGGAAAGATGGATATGCCTTCTTAAATTTTAGGAGATGTTCTCTTATTCGGTAGAAATGTAAATTACATACACCAATGGGAAAAGGAGGAAGGTAATCAGTGCTCTTTTTTTTCAGAAGGATTTGAAAATTAACTACAATGACTGAAAAGAGTCACAAAAGATGGATGGCCTTCTATAACTTGTAGGTCGGGTTTCCTTTTTTGGTATAAAATGACAATTAACTGCAACATTAGTACATCACCATAATCAACCTGCAAATTCTCTTCCTTCAACACACTCTTCTCCTTCCTTCCACCAAGAAAAGGGAAAATATTTGCACAACCATGATACAAAAGGAAGTTTGTATAATCCTCGTTCAAGAGAGGCTTCAAACCTTATCCAAGCAACACAAACAGTGAGCTTCCAATAATGGGTGATCTCCAACAATTGAACACAGGATTCGGTTTAATATATTGTCAAACGTTTTTCTTCCCTCTTTCTTATAGATAAGGAAAAAAAATCTAAAAATGAACTAAATTGAGTACTGCTGCCATAAAATCATTCTGTTACCTGGGATCCGTTAGTATTTGGTCCACTATTTGCCTGCAAAATAAGGAACATTATTACTTAAAGGGGAAATATGTTTTCAATGCTGTACTCAAGACTTACAAACAACTTCACAAAGGGTCAAACAACTTCTCACAAGTTTTCCGTAATGACAATGAAAAAATCCCCAAAACTAAGTGTGCACCAAAACTATATAGGCCATTCAAATTTTTGGAAAATATCTTACGATATTAAGTTTTCAGTTGCCAGTGACTGAGCAATTTCAACAAGATTCCCGCCATGGGTTTACCAATCGGAATTCATAAAGATAAAAGAACTTCTAGCCACTTTTCATAAGGTCTCATTTGATGGTGAACTGGATGGGGTAATGGGTGAAATCTTTTCACAGTTGCAGGAAATAAAGGAAAAGACTGCAGGACACTCGATGCAAACAACTAGTAAACTATACAGAAAACAAATACACAACAGGACACCTAACACATGTATTATGCAGGCTGATGATGAACTAGAGGTGGTACTGGGTGAAATCTTTTCCAAGATGCAGGAAATGAAGGAAAAGACTGCAGCCTGCTGGACACCTCATGCAAAAAACTAGAAAATTATACATAAAACAAATAGACAGCAGGACACCTAACACATATGTATGATGCGGTAGTTCATTTCTTCAATTGCAAATTTAACCCTGCGAGCAACTTCAAAAATCCAGGCAAACAAAATAGAAGTCGCATGTGGCGTAAAAATATTATAATAGCAAAACAGACGTTCAATAGAACATTACCTCCAGTTTAGACAATAGACATCATAATTGTTTTGATCAAATTTTAAAGAAACACTGAAATTTTGTGAGTGTCAAAAGAAAGCTACGGAACCTCAAAGGTAGCACGAGAGAAACTTTCCATGGTTACAAAATTAATTACCATTGATAATAAACCAGGACCAGTATGCTTAGCGATAAAATTTTCATCCTCAAAGTTACTTCCATAAATAGATACACATCCACTGCCATCACCCTGAAAAACAAAGACAAACAGTCAAAAGGCAAGAGGAGGAGATAACAAGCATGGAAAGCACAAGAATGCTAAATTCCGAATTGCACATGGATTTAGCAAGGGCCTTATAAACCAGCCATACCATCCCTAACACTAGCCCCGCGCTACAGAATGAAATAGGAAGCCCTGAATTCACCATTGTGCAAAGACATCCAGTCAATTTCTCAGCAAATTCTGCAACCTCGCACTTGAGAAATCAACTAAATTTCACCCTATTGTCCTTCTTCTTCTCTTCCCCCCCACACCAGTGTAAACACCCTCTTCCTATCTCTTCTGGTATGAGTATCAGGTGAGGGTGAGGGTGCGTCCAAGCGTCAGACCTTCCTAACCTTAAATCTTAAGATATTGGCATATGTGTCCAAAAGTTGAGTATGACCATATGAGTATGCAGACACATCTTAAATGCCTCTCTCTCATCCTTGAGGAAGGCTGAAAATGTTTCTTTTCCAGCTCATTGCTTCTTTTTTCAAAGACTAAAAAGTTAAAAGGATCCAAGCTTCTCAACTGGGTACACGTTCCTCATACATACATCCCATGCCCTAATTTTTGAGAGAGAGAGAGAGAGGAGAGAGAGAGAGACCAACCTTCAAAAAATCACCAGCTTGAATCATGAAATCCTTAATCACCCTATGGAACTGGCATCCCTTGTAACCAACAGGTAATCCTGCCTTCCTGAAAAAAAGAGATCAAGTACAGGAATAGATAAGGAGTGAGAAATTCTTCATGAGAATAAATCTAAAAGTGACTTAAGAAATTTGGCAGCTGACAACAATTTTTTATGTATGATTTAAAAAGCTTCGCCACTGAACATGAAGTTCTAGCCACAATCCGTGGATTGACGCAGCAAAGTAAAGATGTTCATGGCTACTTCATTTAGATGGAAGAAGAAGACGAAGAAACACTAATGTATGGTTGCTGAGAGGAGCTAATTTTTGGTGGCCGGTTACATAGACACAAACACTTATCTGCTAGAAATTTATGTATATACCTTCTAGAACCCTCTTTTCGGAAAGAAAAAAAAAACCTTCTAATGAAACCATGAAACTTCAATGACAAATATGAAGAACGCTAACATTATAATTTAAAACTTCTTTCCAAAGTTTTAAGAAACATGATAAGAACTGAATAAAGGTTTATGTTCAACAAGTGGTCATATTTCTTATAATTTCTTCGTTCAATGTTTCCCAAACCTCATGCTTTGTTCCGCCGTAAGTGTCAAAATATTTTTTCTATCTATGTTTCTTATAAGGTTTCAACAAATTTTTTTTTTCAAAAAGAAATCTCCATAGAATTTGCAGTCCTTGAATCATGCAACTTATGCTTCTGACTCATTGTCATCACTCCAACTGTGAACTTAATCGATAACCACCCTGAAATTCTAGACAAAGGACCAACATCTTCCCCTTATGTTTCCAATACCGTTTTGCACTCTACCAGATGTATGAACCGCAAGAACTAAACTAACATTGCAAAGACAGAGATGTACTTCATTCGACATTTAAGTCGAAGCTAAAAAGTTTATTTAGAGTGTTCAACGAATCTGAAGGAGAATTATACCTAAACAAGAATACTATGTTTAACAGTGTGCAGCCAATAATTGATATTCCTTACTCTAGTGATTCCAATGTGTATTAACTATTACGAAATAAAAGGAGATTCCACGTAGAAGCCATCAACAAGTAAAATATCGAAAGCGGAAGCCGGAGTATCTACCAACCTGTACTCGCCTGTGCAGAACTGCCTGCCAAATTTACATCAGAAAGAGGAAGTTAAAGGGGAGTGAACTAGTAGAATTACCAGTACTACAATTGTACAGAAACATAAAAAACAAAATTTCGAACATAGCAAGTGAAAAAAATAGCCACAAGAAATAGATTATGGATACAAACTCCTAGAAAAAAAAAACAAAAAAAAAACAAAAACAAAACAGAGACACATAATTGTTTGACGAAGATACCCTTTGTAACATCTGGAAGACCAGCATATTCACCTCACCATGGGGTCCGTCTGCTTGTTATAAAGCGACAAAAACATATTATGGCATCAACGAAGTATTTGCACCCAAGACTTACAAATAGAGTAACTAGTATAGGGAAAGCTCGAAAGTGAGGCATCCACATCAAAAGGAAAAAAAGTTCGGTGCCGTGATTCCATGAGTTACACGGTAATAAACAATTAATCGTTGACATCAAGCCAAGACAACAGGTATCCTCATAAACAGAGAGACCGATCCAAAGGTGGGCTATGGGAGCCAGACCAGGCTACCCCCAATTCGAAAAACCCTATAATGTTAGGCCCCACAATTTGTCATACAAAAGAATTTTAAAAGGAGTTACAAACTTGGACCACTTTCTCTTAGACCGCGAAAAGAAAAACTCACCAATTACCTCAATTTCTATCTCTACCTCGTATTGATTAACATTAACCTTGTTTTATACTCCTGAACCATAAAATTATAGTAATTTTTTGGTTGCCTTATGGCCTGCCCAACCCAACGTATATGAAATCCTGGTTCGGTCCCTGCTTACAAAGCTGCAAAACAGCCCCCTTTTCCTAATCAGTGCAAACGAGGCCGACACTGACTATCAGACTATGTACATGTTGGGTTCTAGCAGAGTACATGAGAACACTGAAGATAATCATACGTACACACATACAAAGCTCGCTTCTAAGTTCTAATGCTTACAATATATATGTATCTATGTATAGAAGCAGATAGAGAGAGAGACAGAGGTTAGACCTGAAATTTTCGGCGGTTTTGGGGACGATGTCGGCGAAGAGCTCCATCTTGATACGACCAGCGGGAATACCGCCCATTGTTACGTCGAAGAACACGATTGGGTTCTTAGGGTTTGGAGGCCTCTGGTGCCACTCCACCACTGGTGCTGCTGCTGCTGCTGCTGCTGTACTCCCTCCTCCGGACGCCATTGTTGTCTTGTCGCACAAACTAAAAAACACGAGACCTTCTTTGGGCTTTCTAGAGCTGATGCTATATATAGACTGATTTTTATACAGAACAACCGCGAATTACTCAGCACACCAACCGGGCCTTCCAAAAGGGCCAATGGGCTAGCCCGCTTTAGAGGGTTCGGGTTCGGGTTCGGGTTCGGAAAGAGTAGATAATCGACTACTAATGCGCTGCGGCGAGATGACGCTTCCTTGACCCTCCCAATCAAATTAGGCGGCTTTGAGTTTGAATCTCGCTCGGTGAGTTGTATCTATAATCCTTGCCCATTTTCCAATCCAAATTTGGGTAAAAACTCTAATTAGATATGTCATCTCCGATACTATACTCAATTTTTTTTTTACCCAAATCTAGTGTTTTTCTAGGCTTTTCCTCCAAAATGTGAATCAAAATGGCACATTGGTAAATATTTCTCCCTCCTTCCTAATTGAGAATTTGAGAGTCTCTTTTTGGGAATTCGAACTAGTATTTAAGAGGACATCCAATGATTATACCTACATTTAAATTTAATGTTTATCATTTCCACTGTTATCCATATATTCTACATATTTTATAACACTTATATTTACTTGTGATGGACATTTTTAGAAAATCACCAAATTTCTCTTTCCATTTTTGGTAAGGCACAATTATTTTGGAACAACTCAAAATAAAATAATGGACTCTCAATTAGGAACGGATGGAGTACGGAGTAAAAACAAGTGTCGGGAAAAATGGATATGGGTTTGGATTTCCCCAAATTTGGGTAAGGAAAAAGGTGAATCTCAAAATGGGTGGGAAAATAGGCACAGCATTGAAGATGAGTTTTCAGTGTTTTTTTATCCAGATTTTGGGTATGGGTAGGAAAATGGGAGAGATGTAATGTTACAGTGGCGGTTTATGCTTCATACTGTGATGGTTTATTTTGGGCAAACTTCACTTGCACCCCTGTGGTTTGTCAATATGCGGATGAATTCCCTGAACTTTAATTTGTGGAACATTACTCCCTTTGTGGTTTGTGTACTATAAGCACAGATAAGTTTTTCGTTAAAGTTAGCAGAAAATTGGAGAATTTTAGTTCAGTCGCTCTTGAACTTTAATTTGTGGAACATTACTCCCTTGTGGTTTGTGTCACTGTTACATTGTGATGATAGTGGCTGCGACGATGGTGGCTCAGGTGGCCATTGACAAGAGGTGGGTAGGGTTAGGCTGCCAATTAGGATTGAAGTGTCAAGACCACGGTAGACAAAGAAAAAAAGACGACCATAGGGAAAAAAATGTGGGTTTTGCATGGTCTGATTCAATTCTCTTTTTCCACAAAAATAAAAAATAAAAAATTCCGCATTGAGGTAAAAAAAAAAACTTGGACAGGAATGATAACTGTGCTTTTTGTCCTTTTTTTTTGTTGGAAGCATAAGAAACTTCATTGATAGCAAGAAAAGTACAATTGTGTTATCACCATAAGATAGAGAGCACAGGTGACGAGCGAAGACCTACAAAGGCCTAAGGAATAGAGCACAGTGCACTGATTCGCAAAATACAAGAGACGCAAAAACTATGCTATCGCCAGTAAATATGACGGCATCGACGACAAACAAAGGCCAAAAAAAGGCCTACAGAACAGAACATAATGCGAACATGTGTGTGCAACAAGATCAAAAAACGACAGAAGAAATATACAACCGAAACAGAATAAACTAAAATTAAGCTACGTGCATCCAAAACAAAAGAGCCGCAACCGTTGTGCTTTTTGTCCTTGTGATGTGCTAGTTTAGAAATGGCAGGAAGCCAATCTGCACCAACAATATTTAAAAATAAATAAAAAATTCTGCAGTAACTAATTTGCAGTGAGTTCAAACCACGTACTATTTTGGTATATTGTTTTCATATGGCGAATGAAAAATCTAATAAACTTTGCAAAAGAGATTGGTGGTGTTTACAACGGCTACAACGATGGGAATATGAGCAACATAAATCACTTCTACCACGGCAAAGGTAAATGCGAGCGGATACAACAAAAAAAAATTGGGAAAATGGAAAGAAACCACAATATTTCCAGGAAGAAAATAAATGAACTACATCCTAACAAGGTGATTTTTTCCCACAATTTCAAAGTCCGGTATCTCTTGCATGCTCCCGTAATTTCTTTAACTTCTGCGAATTCCATGTTACTACACTAAGCAGCGGATTTGGGTATCTTGAACTGTTTCTTGAGGAATTGAGAAGCCTCTGAGTCGCTCCTATGACATAGTATCCTCAATAGGGTATTGGTATCAGCACCCAGTTTGCTTCTGCCACTCTGCATTCCTACCCCACTGGCGGATTTTATGTCCTCGATCAATTCCCTCGTCTGCAACCAAATAGAGATGAATAATCGACATCATCACCTTGCATTGACGCATAATGGTGAAAATGATTTAACTACATTAACCGAATGAAGATGCGGAATCTTGTAGTTTTAATCATTAATAGTTGGTAAACATGTTCCTTATAATCTCTAGCCTAGGCTTGTGGACACTTGAGTCAGCAACATTAATGAAAACAAGGATAATTTATTTTCACCAAACAAAAGTAGGGCATATCTGCAACTTAGAAATCCTCTAAACAGGGGCAATCTAAATTTACCAATTCAATTTTTTTTTTCCTGTATTTTTCCCAAGATAGTTCACAAGACTAACCTCATAACCATGCAACTTGACCACCTGCCGAACACGTGCTACTTGATTTTCCACTACTCCACGAGGAAGCCCATCTCCTCCAGAAATAAAGAACTCCTGGGAAACGCAATCAAAGTTGCATAAAACATATCACAAACAAATCGTAGTGATTCTGCACTCACCTTTTTATTACTGCACTCTTTTTTTTTTTGTCCTTACGCATGTGAATTTACCAACATTACCCTTTCCTTTGGTAATTTGTTCACACATGAAAGGGCAAATCCACATCAACGAAAACAAGAAAATGAAATTCACATGAATAAGCCAAGGAGTGGATAGAATAAAAAGGGAGTGCGAACACCAAGTACCATATAAATGAAGAATAGATACAATAATCTTAAGACACAAAGTGAGCAGATTTTAATAGCCAATATTCATTAGACGTGTGAGGTTCCCCATGTCTACAAGTAACTTGATGAAATCAGGTACCTAACAAATTACAAATAGTCAACGGAAATAGAGATACTTCTGTTACCTTTAGTACTTCTACATCTTCTTCCAAAAGTTTAGCATCGCCTGGGGAGAAAACACGTGATGGGCCTCCGTCAAGTATAACTCGGAGTAAGCCATCCTGGAAAAGGTTAAGTCAACACTAACTTGAGAAATCTTTATGTATATGCAAAAACTCTTGTATGAAGGTATAAGGCACAGACCAATGATGCTTGAAGGAGACCAGTCACCACGCGATCCCTTAGTGCCTCGACAATTATATCACATAGTTGATTCAGTGCCTGCAGAGGTTGACAAAGAAGTCAAACCAAACTTCATTATTAACAAAAGCAAGTCAACTACAATGTCTTTTTTTGATAATTCCATTATCCATGAATGCTATTCCATCAAACATAGGAAAAGGTTATTCAAGAAAATCAGAATTAAATTGAGAACCAACATTGCACATAACAGTTCGATAATAATAGTCACAGACACCTTCATTGATGGGTAAAACAATCATCCACATAGTCTAAGGTAAAACAAGGAGTAAGGTTTCATGGTTTCTTCCTTCCCTTTTTTCCTTTTCTATTAGAACAGACACTCATGGCTTATTTGACTTGCCATATTCAGTAACCACCAGAGCATATGATCAAACACTACACTAGATCAGTGGTAATTCGCTAAGCACAGACACTTCTTCAAAGGAGCTATGGCCAGTTGGCCCAATTTGACTACGAGACTCGTATGTGTCACATGCAATTTCTTGAAATTAGGCCAAGACTTCTTTAATGTGTCATTTTTTACTGTAGAATTTTATAGCATTGGTAATTTCCACAACACTTCATGGAAGCTTCGGCAAAATTTGCTGAACCCTCCTGGACAATGCCTAGGAATCACTTTAGTATCAAATGTATTGAATCCTTGGGGCGCAACTTATGCATCTGAAATGTGTCTTGAAACATTTCTGCACCACATATATCGTGTACCTAATTATATCGCTCCAATTTCATCAGATGTCCCCGAAGGGATGTCTACATAATTTAATACCATTGGCAACATCTAACATATGGGTTAAAATATATTATGAAGGATTTTAGGTTTTCAAAAATGTTGGAGATGGCCCAGTGGTAAAGGTGCCCCATGTGGCCTAAAGGCACGGGTTCGATTCCCGGTTCGCCCTTTTTTGGTATAAAAACTGTAGAAACAAATCAAGCAGTAGAGGATGAACTGCATAATATAGTTATTTTCGACCATTGTGATTCTTAAGTACAAATGTAAGAATTACCGTTTTGGTGATATAAGAACACGCATAGGAGCTACATAGACATTAATGTGCTGTGGTGTGGTGTGGTGTAGTGTAGTGTAGTGTCATTGTGTAGTATTGTAAGCCGCTACCAGCCATAAGAATGCATGTGGCAGCAAGTTTTGAACAGTCCACCATGATTGAACAGTATAAGTTGTAAATATACTATGCAGGTTAATAGCTTGTTTATGTCATGGAAGAAACAAGTAGAGAGCTATTAGCCATAGAGAATCTTTGACCTCAAGTGTGGAACTAACGCATGCAATGAGATATTCGTTTGCCGTCCTCACCAAATAAGTTACCAGCCAGAAACCAGTAGTATTTAAAAGTAAAATAAAATGGGGAATCCTTCATGGAACATGGCTTTCCATTGAAATCATACCATATCAAGAGGTTCAATCAGCCCTTCCATCCTGGACTGGGGAACACTGGGTTTATACAGGTTGTCAATGAACGGCTCCCTCAGATCCCAGAAAACAATCTTTGTTCCTGCATATGAAAACCAAATATCAATTAGTGGTCAATTCACCTTGATCCGACATGTTCAGGCACAACAATGCTCACCTGTGAACTCACAGAGACGGTCAATAGCTACATTAAAGTCTTTCCTACTTCCATCAAATGTGTCCTTTTGCATGGAACTTCTCGAATTCTCATCAATGGATCTTTCTACAGATGCAAGCGAAAAATGGATTAATCAAAAAACTGAAACACTTTGTTGACTCCACAAAAAAAAAAAAATAGAGAATATATAATGAAAGGAGAACTATCATGAAATAGTAGATCCAGGCCATATTTCGTTGTGAAGAGAACCATCAATCCCCAACATCAGAGTTAGGCATCTGGAAGCCCAAAGAACAGCTGAAAGGAATCATGAACCATGATAGTCCGAGGATGTACCATCTGAGACCCAGATTACGGCAGTCAAGGAGATGTGCTGACAAGAAACATGAACATTTGAAGTTTGACCAAGGGTAGAGCTTTCTTAGTAAACACAGCCCCTAACAGCTGACTGGAGAGGATTAGGATTGACACGTATACAATTGAATAACTTCCATCATAAAAACAGACATTCTTGTGTATGGGGAACAAAAAAAAGAAAAAGTCAGGTAAAACACTTAAATATTGTTAATCAAATCCATCTGCACTTCTAGTAAACAGCGTCAATTAATCTCAGTTTTCATATGCAGCAATCATAAGATTCCCAATGTTTATAGAAGACATAACAAACTGCTAGCCGCTAGGTTAAGGTTTTGGTACTAAGAGCTTGCAAAGAAAGGGTTTACAGGAATTTGAGTTGGGCTAAGCTAAGGAAAAAAGCACAATATGAATTCTTGCAACTGTCTCCGTTAGGATCAGACCCAAAAACCCTATATCCTGATCAGACCCATCTATTAGGTCACCGCTTGTCCATTATATGTTCCTCAAACAAGTTAAATGTGTTGGAAATTGCAAAATGATCTGTGAAAAAGCAGCTTTCCTTTTCTCCTTTAACAGAGAGGGAACGTCACATTTTAATGGCAAGTAATCTGTCATGATGACTAGTGATTAGAGTACAGCTTGCAACTAATTTCACAAAAAGCAACACTAAGGTAAACATTGCACGATCATATACGTACTGACTAACTTTTCTTGTGTTCTTTTTCTTGTCCACCGATCCCAAATGCTATCTTCCAACTTATTCAGTTGACTAATGCCATACTGTCAATAGCAAAAAAGGCCTGTGTTAGATACATATTCACATCATCTACTATTTCCAGACAACTGAGGCAGGTAATAGAAATTAAAGATAACACAGTTAAAGAGTCTTCAGCAAACAGTTTATGATTAACATAATTATAGAAGACAACATTGAAGTAACATAGTAGGTCCTCTCCCAATAGCTTGGGTTAAAAGTATCAAAAAACATATCTAATCTCGCGACCTAGTTTCATGGTGATACCAGGGCAGGTCTTCCCTAGGGAATGTTCTCAGAAGGCAATTACTGCAGCAACAAAAATCATCAAAAGAACCATGATAAGTACTTTTTGGGTCTAGAGTTAGCAATAACTGGGAATGGGACTTGCAAGCTGCTTCTATTCATACATGCACTAAAGGACAATCTTCCCAGCCCTTCTTTAAACTACATTATGATATCCCCCCGATTGCAGACCAATTCTAATAGTTTTCTTCCATCTAGTGTACAGAGATAACCATCCAGAACGATTGCCGGCCTCCGAAATTGTACAAACTTCTTTGCTTTACACTGAGCTGAACTGACTTGGTTCTCAGTTTCCGAAAACTAATCAATATGCCGTCCAATGGGAGCTTTCTTACATTGTCAGAAACCATGTTCATCAGTTTACTTACTACAGCTTATTTGATTGGCCAAGCGTTGGGACAACAGACAAAGGAGTATATGTGTGAACTTTCAATTATTTTGTATAATTCAGACGCAGAATGAAAAGGATACCTATAAATATGCTTAATGTAAACAGACAACTAGAAACGGCAAGATTCAAGGACATGATGACTTACAACTTACAGTAAGAGTAATACAATGTACATACAGTCACATTTAAAGTGTAACAAAGTCTAGGTAATAAAAAATTGATTCTACGACTGGCATAGAATAGGGCATATCTAAAGTCATGCCAACTAGCAAAAGAAAATTACAGTTCTGCAGAAAAAACAACGAACTAGAGTCAAGAGGAAAATGGAGTGAAAAAAAGTTGAACTCGAAAGGAATGAACATACATGAAGTGTATTCAACTGGACACAAAGGGTCGGCGTCGTCAGAACAGTAATTTCAGTAGACGTTCTCACATCAGGGAGCCTGGGATCATGTAATTCCCTCTTTACAAAGGCTTTAATTCCAAGTTCCTTTTTGTGTCGCGTAAGGATAGGTACTGGTGGGATTAAATCCTCTTTGCTAGCTGTGTAGTAAATCAACAAGCTTCAGTTGGGGAATAAGTATAGAGCATTTATGAAGATATAGAGTACTAGACTTCGGCTTTTGAAAGATAAGTCAACAGAAGAGATCATATAGTTGACACAGTTTCATGGAAACAGGCAATCCAAAGTCTAGTATCTATATAACAAGAAGAACAGGAAAAGCCTATAAAGCCAGGGTATACCTATTTTGTCAACAACATGTTTTGCATAAACTTGAAATGCATTGTCAATACCACGAAAGAGGCTATTCATTTCCCCCAACCTCATTGGGACCTTCAGAGCGAAAAATTGATCAACCGTCTGCAAAAACGAAAAATTAAGAAAACGACATAAATAATTAGCAAGTCAATCTCTACCCATAAAAGCTAAGCATGGTGAGCACATATGCAATATGATTTTACAATTATTTGTTACAAGACTGATGCAACATCTCTTAGGGTAATTTAACCCAGGGTTGGGAGAGAAAAGGGGGCCGGGTGGGAGATTGTTAATGAGTTCCAAAATTAAATCTTTTAAGTGTAACAGCGTCTTCCAGAGAAAGGATAGGTAAAGAGCTCATCACCAAACGAGATAACTATCTTCGTGGAGAAGTCAACTAGCACACTCTGTTACATGGAATAGGGTAAAACCGTAAAAATATCAGGAGTGGTGCATGTTCAACCATCACACCTCTCTAAACTCTAACTCTTACAGTACCATGGAGATTTTCAATAGCGTCCAAAAGTACGGTATGTCCTGGATATTCATAACTTAAACTTAAAGTATTGCATGTAGTACGGTAATAAAGCGGAATAGACAACCTTAAAGAGATGGATATGAAATTAATCAAAATAAGGGCCCATTTTTAAGTTAAATATATATTACCGGATGTTGGAGATTGACCGTCGATGTCAGCTGCATATTACGTATTACTATAAGAATTTTTGAATTGAATTTTTTTCTCAATCCAGTGGCTTCTACAAATTTCTCTTGCTTTGTAGCCTTTGTTTTTTTCTGGTTGTCGGTTTGGGGTTATACATTTGAGAGCTTCCACCCCCCCCCCCCCCCCAACTGAGAGTGCAGTTCTTTCATCATGTGAGTGAGACTCTAACTAGGTTCTTGCTATGAATTGAGGAATCAAGATTTTAAAGCAGATTCATCCACACTCGCTGAGTGAATCTGGAGGCATTTCAGATTGCAGGCTAAAGAAAAAGGGTTGACTGGCGTTACTGAGAGAGAGACACAGGTCTTGTTATAGAAAACAAGACAAGTTCTATTAGATTTCATTACATCCTCACAATACCCTCACGGAATGACAGGAAGAGACTTTGGGCCTACTGTCTACAGATTCAATTACTTCCCTGGCAAATTCCTAACATAAGGTCAGGAAACTTCGGGACAACAGTTCGAGGGTTGCATTTATGGAATGAGGTACAATGTAACCTTGGACCACCAGATTTCCAAACTTATTCCTTCTCTTGTCCCTGTCATAATGATGAAGAGAAACCTTAACCAGTATGCCATTTCCAAACCAACAACAGCATCCCTCTCGTCCCACCTCCCCAACCATCCACTCAAATTAAATAACAGTGCAACAAGGGATTCTGTGATATTAGAGAGCCAGACATTAGAGATCTCATGTTAGAAGTAGGAATCCACTAATACACTTTGACCGTCATTGAGCTTATTAATTTAGTATTTCATTCTTCTTAATTTCTTAAATACTGGATGAAAGACATAGACCATATGCATTAGATGCTATCTTCTCTTTATGACAAAACCTGAAGATATAAGAAGCAAAGTATGCCACCAAATGTAGATTCTGATGGCATTCGTACCTCTTCCACAATCCTATAAACTTCAACAATTGAACTTCCATGTCGCTGCTGAGGTGATACTGGGTCCCAATGCTGTATAATACAACATGCATCAATCCATATACAGCATAAAAGTAACTTAAATGAAGTAAAATGAGAAGCGAGAAGCTAAACAGACAGCCTGAGAAACAAAATATGATAATCCTGTATAGGCATTGTTTAAGACATGTTAACAAATAGGACTTCTTAAAGACTATGACAATAGAACGACAAGAGAACAGTAAATAACACCATGTTTTTTCAGAATAGAAAATCACAAAGACTGTCCATAACGAAATTAATAGAATGGAAGTCAATGAACTATAGATTGGATAGGGGCAAATAACTACCACTCAAATACCTCAGACTCATCTACAAGCCTACAGTTTTTCTGGCTAGAGAAGGAGGGGAGAACGCTTCTGGTCCTTCGCTCAAAAAATGTCTAACACAATAGGAAAGCCATCCTACACTCTATCATCGCAACTCCGTCATTTTCCTCCATACAAAGATAGTTTCAAATGGCCTTATGTTCCAACTACAAACTGGAGAATGTGCCAGTGAACTTGTAAAGTCTAATAGCAATAAAGTCCACATATATATGCAACAGTCGCACATGCAAACCATACTATACACAGCGTAGTATGGTACATACCATATAACCTGTATCTAAAACAAGGCCTGAATTCATGGTGGATAAAACTGAAAATTACTAAAGAAAATGGTAAATCTTTATGATACATGGAATTCAAAGAAGAAAGAAGCATGCTTAAGCAATAGTGGAAGTTGAGGCAGTAGAAATACCCAGGCATGATAATGGCGAGTGGCAAACAACAAAATAGAGGGCAATGTTCATTAATTTAAGCATGCTTTCCCAATACTACATAATAAGCAATCAGGAAAGTATTGGGGGAATCATAGTAGAAAAAGGTGATGTGAAGACAGAAAATGCAGAAACAGTATTGGAGCCATTGAGACAGATAGGCACGCACTGGAAGAGGATACAATAGACAAGAGAGTACAATAGCAAAGTCACTATAACACAACCATTTCTCTGCAAATTCTATAAAGTGGACAAACCAGAAGTTTCTAAGATGACTAAAATAAACATCACCAATTACCTCCTGTTGAATAGCTCGCTCAACCCAACCTAGAATTCTTCCGAGCTGGGCATTGACCCAGCGCAACACTAGCGTTCCAGAGACGGTTTCAATCTAAGTAGAACAGGAAAAATGTGAAGAGACATCTAAGATGAAGTTAAAAAAAATTTTACAAAAATATCACAACCCAAAGATGACAGGACATCATAATAGAAAGCGAGAACCAAAAAGTAAAAAAGTACATAGCCAGTCACCTATGGACAGGCAAACAACAAAAGCTTTACAAAAACACACCCCATATAAAGATAAGCAGTCAACAAAAGAGTAGCATTGAATTTCTTTTTGAAACGAAAACAGATGAAGAGCATTAACCATAGCATGCTTTCTGAAATTTCCTTTGTACTACATGACCAGAAAGGATATACGTAGTAATGGGAAAATAAGGAGAAACAAGCAATAATGAAAGATTCAGCACTCGATTAACATTTATGCTGTTGTTTATTTAGTTACATGTCAGGAGATCTTGATTCATTGGCTCATGGTTGGCCTTACATTGATTAATCTGTAGGGCTTGATTCTGAATGCTTATAATAAAGCCACTTATCACATACACAGTTGACATGACTTGGTGCGGCATGACAAGATAAACTTAATGAAGCAAAGAGTTCCAAGCGAAAAAGTTGAAAACAAGTTTTCGTTAACCACAACCACCATAGCTGAGATCAGTATCAGAATAACCTGTTATTCAAATTTCCATATTCAGCAAGTAGAGCATTTGCAATATCTATGCACCCATAACGGGAAATGTCAGCAAGAAATACATTCTCGGAGAGCACATGCAGTTTTTTCCTACACTGTTTCACTGAGATATGCTATCTACAGAAACCAAAGAAAGATCCTAAGACCCCTTTATGAATCACCCGACTCACACACGGCACTCTTTCTCCTTCTCCTTCCATCCAATCATTCTTCTCTTTCGAGCTTATACTAGCATACCAAAAACTCAAACTACTTCCCTTTACCGCTTAACGCTGACAGGAAGAGAAAAACCAAAAAAAAAAAATGATGTGACCACCATTTGGCAGTTTGCAAGAAACATGTGGCCTGAGTTTCAGGTCTGCATTTGGATTTGGTAAACTCTTACCCAGGGAAATTGTGCATACCGATTCTCTGGACTTTCAATGAAGGAAGCATGGTAATGTGCACATAAATTGATTTGGGTCTCTAGGCCTGCCCTCTCTGCTGCCATTTGGCTTTGATTTGGGGGCATGGTTCCGCAGCAAAACAGGTATAGAGGGGCCACTGTTTTAGTGGTATTCTAAGAGCAGCCACTTTGTGCATATTGCCAAAGGTTAGGTCTGTCTCCAATCCTCCCCCGCCCATACCCCCAATGATTGGGGACTAAATGGGTTTTTTTTGTTGTTGTTGAAACTCTTACCCAGGGAATTAATAGATCTGATCAACAGGAAGGTCTCCAGATTCCCGAACATGTCATTATGACACCACTTTAGCAGGTGCCCCCTTTCATCATGTACAACAAGTGAAAAGCGTGCAACTAAAAACAAAACTCAAGCATTGAACAGAAGTCAAATGAACTATACTTTCCATCACATCCCTCTGACCTCATTATGAGAACTTAAAGAGTCCTATGAGGTAAACCTATAGGAATCCGTTCAATAACAAAAATACTGCATAATGACAAGTTGCATGTCATTATGTCCCTTGCCTCCTAGAATTAATCCCGGTAGACTTGATATCTTTATAACTTTATCCCACATGCCCGCTCCAAACACAGACTAAATGCATCTCCATTATGCAGAAGAAGGTTTACATTCCTTTGTCGATAGAAGGTATATAAAGAGCATATGTCAAGTCACTCACCTTGTATAGAGTCAGTTTCCTGAAGTGGGCCTCTGCAGTTGTCTCTTCATAGACAGACATGATGAGTGTCATTACATGCTGCTCAAGGCTATCAGCAGCCGGAAATACCGATACAACATCCTCGGTAAGATGTTCAGCACCATTGATGAAAGGTTTCTGAACAAATGAAGTTTAATTCAGCTGCCACACTTCCTTAAAAGCATTTCAAACACACAGTTTGCAAAACTGGAGTAATGTAAGTTGACAGCCCAACCAACTCAGTACAGGCTTACCAACTTGTTCCCATAAAGTCTGTGAAGAAGAGATGCTGAAACAACAATAGCTTGTGGATGCCTCTGAGATAAGATTGGCATGAACATGGTTGCCTCTTTCTGTAAAAGTTTCTTGCTCTGTTCAGCAAGTAATGCAAGAGGATGTTCATTTGTTGCATCAGCTACTGTCTCAACCTCATGTAACGCCTGTAAAATAGAAGTCCAGATCAATCATATAATTACATTGACGGACAAACCAAATCCAAACAATATTGACACATCGAGACACTTATAATCTATTGACTACCAAAACCAGCCTCAAACAAACAACGATATAGTAATGTACTCTATTTTCTGCGTATAGAAAAAATTGAAAGAATAATGTTATATGCTTCGCCCTTGTCCAATATAGTAAGCGGATATCAAACTTCCATGATATATAACATTTCGAATTAAAAGAGAAAACTAAATCTAGCTGCTTTGTTCAGCCTGATATCTTCCTTTTCCTCAGGGGACAATCTGGCAGTTGAGTAACATCGATGCTGGTCTCTCATACTAACAGACCGAAAATTCCTGTCCCTTACCAAGTTTTCTATTTTAATCCTTGACTACTTACTAAGGTTGTGGAAATTTTAGATCCAGATTCCGGCCCCCAAAAGCTTAAGCTATTAGGTGGAGAGATCCCTCGTGTATATTGGGTGAACACTGATTCCAACACCAAGAAATGTGGGACAAATATTTTCTAACACCCTGCTCTCCTTCACGTGCGGCCACCTTTTTTTAGGTCTGGCACATGTGGCCATTTTTAGTGACTTAAGGCTCGGTTTGGTTTGGTTTGGCTTATGTGTAGCTATTTTTTGATCTATCATCATGCAGCCTTTTTGGAGGGTATGTCATCAAGGGGTGTGGGCTGCTTCTTTTTTTGTTTAAAAAGGGTGGATATTGTGGAATGGACCCCACTTTGATACCATGTAGAAACTTTGAATCCAACCAAAAAGCTAAAGCTATTACGTGGAGAGGTCCCTCACGAATATTAGCAGATCGCCCATTTCACACCCAAGCAATGTGGGAGGTCTAGCACGTGTGGCCATATTTAGGGACTTAAGGCTTGGTTTGGTTTGGCTTATGTGTAGTTATTTTTTTTATCTATCAGCATGCAGACTTTTTGGAGGGTATGTCATCAGGGGGTGTGGGCTGCCTTTTTTGTTTTGTTTAACAAGGGTGGATTCCGTGGAATGGAACCCACTTTGATACCGTGTAGAAACTTTGGATCCAACCAAAAAGCTAAAGCTATTGCGTGGAGAGGTCCTCTGGTCCCTCACGAATATTAGCAGATCGCCCATTTCTATCCCAAGCAATGTGGGACATTTTTCTCTAACAATAAAAAAAGTGGCACTCGCAACAATTCTCTTCCACCATGACTCACTTAAATGTACTTATTTGATTTCCTTTCCTCGGGATTTCTTTCTAAAGCTTAAGCTTCAAACTAATGATGTGAGTCGCCCACATAACGAGAGGAGCAACAAATGGGAAAGGCAAGAAGACTAAGTGCCAACGAGGGGTGAACAGAAACATAATTCTATTGTAGAGAATGAAATGTAATCCAATATGTACTTTTACATACCTAACAACAGAAAGTATCATACTCTTCTCTGTGCATAACCACGGAAAGTATGAGTATCCTTTTCTATTTACACGTATCTTTCAAACTATTTTGAGCTTTTTAAGTATTGTTTAAAGCTGGTGTGCATCTTGTGCTTCAAATATTTTCACTTGATAGTTATACAATTCTATCATTTAGGGCAAACGGATGTATGTGCACTTGAGAATGAGACCCATAACCTAAGGAATCTACGCGACTACATGTAGTACACAGGTGACAAACCATCAAAGCACTTGATCTACTCCTTTCTCAACAGGAATGAAATAAGAAATTCCAGCAATACATCACACCAAACCATCAAACCACCATTAATTCTTCCCTTCCTCTTCTTTGCTCCTGATTGTTTTTTCTTTTGACTGATTTGATGTGGAGTAGCTTGAATAGGCATTGTAGGAGTCTTTTTTGTGTGTTTGGCAAAGAAGTTGTACACCAAGAATAGACAACAAATCCCGAGTGAAACAACAATCATAGGTTTACCTAGGCCTAATGAGACATTAAGACCCAAAGCTGATAACACTTCTAAAACTCCACAAGTGTCAAATCCACCGAAGATGTGCAGACCAAATAAGTCCAATATAAGGCAGTCCACATAAGCACCAAA